>NC_080416.1:35169799-35480610 GCF_030265065.1 Corythoichthys intestinalis | reverse complement strand
CTCGCAATTCCACAAGAACGATGATGAGGATGATGATGCAACTATTGCGGCCTTTCTTGACCCTTTACCCATCCCAACCATTTCACCAATATTACGGGGGAAAATTGAGGGTCCTTTGTCCCAGGTGGAGATAACCCGGGCTATTGCATCCATGCAATCTGCGAAGGCGCCGGGTCCTGATGGTTTATCGTCGGACTTCTTTAAGACATTTTCAGCACTACTCTCACCGTTCCTTGTTACGGTCTTCTCTGAGTCTCTCAGGCTTGGCTCACTCCCCCAGTCCATGAATGAGGCTCGTATAACTCTCATTGCTAAAAAGGGTAAGATCCCACACTCTGTGCCTCATACAGACCAATCTCTCTGCTAAATGCAGATGTCAAAATTTTTGCCAAGGCATTAGCACACCGGTTGGAGGAAGTTGCCCCTTTAATAATAACGCAGGATCAGACTGGTTTCATTAAAAATCGACACTCCTTCTTTAATACTCGCCGGCTATTTAATATCTTATACTCAAGCCCAAGCAATATTCCTGAATGTGTAGTCTCACTTGATGCCGAAAAGGCGTTTGACCGTGTTGAGTGGAAGTACTTGTTTAAGGTCCTGGAAAAGTTTGGACTCGGTCCAATACTTGTAGCATCAATAAAACTGCTGTACGCGTCTCCCATTGCAAGAGTTCAAACTAATAGTATAAGTTCTCAACCCTTTGCATTAAATCGTGGAACCCGCCAGGGCTGTCCACTGAGCCCCATACTTTTTGACTTGGCAATTGAACCGCTCGCAATTGCACTTCGGAACAACCAGAATATCTCCGGTATTTGGAGGGGGGGTACAGAGCATAGGGTGTCTCTGTACGCAGATGATCTCCTCCTTTATGTGTCACATCCAAATACCTCTCTTCCTGCTGCTCTTTCACTGCTCGAGCAATTTGGTTCAGTGTCTGGATATAAGATCAATATATCTAAGAGTCAGTTATTCCCAGTTAATAGAGAAGCGTCAGATTTGGACCATAGCAGCACGCCGTTCCAGATTGTAGAGAGACAGTTTACATATCTGGGGGTGGTCGTTACACGGCAATTTAAGAATCTTTTAAAAGATAATTTTACTGTTTTGTTAGATCAGGTTAAAACATCATTATCACAGTGGTCTCCCTTAACATTATCGCTTGCTGGACGTGTAAACTCAATAAAAATGAACATACTTCCAAAGTTTATGTACTCATTCCAGAATGTTCCAGTACTTATTCCAAAATCTTATTTTGCTTCTTTAGACTGTATTGTTTCCTCATACATATGGCAAGGCAAAAGGCCTCGGATCAGTAAAACCATACTACAGAGATCCAAGAAGGATGGAGGCATGGGGCTCCCGGATTTTCGATATTACTACTGGGCTGCTAACATACGTTGTATCACTTTTTGGACTCACTTTTTTCTTCAACTCGATAGTCCAGGCTGGACGTCTTTGGAGCTGGACTCCTGTGAAAACATCTCTCTTCCTGCACTTCTTGCTGCACCTATCGACTGTCGTATACCAAACTCACTTAATCCAGTGGTACTTCATACCCTTCGAATATGGCTCCAGTTTAGGAGATTCTTTAATTACAAACTATTTTCTCTCATGAGTCCAATTGCCTCCAACCACCTTTTCAGTCCCTCTTCCTCTGATTATAACTTTCGGATGTGGCACAATAAGGGTATCAAATCCTTTGCCGACATGTTTGAAGATGGACATTTTGTTTCATTTACTCAACTGACTGAGAAATATAACCTGCCCAAAACTCACTTTTTTCGTTATTTGCAAGTCAGGCATTATGTACGCTCGAATGTGCCCAATTTCCCCTCAGTACCCAGTACGAATCCAATCGACCGCTTTCTTTCCTTCGATCCAATCCCTAAAGGTGCACTGTCGAAACTGCACAGTTATATTTCATTGTCATTGGGCTCGGCGACTGATAAAGTGAGGGCAGCCTGGGAACAGGATCTGGGGCACCTCTCTGATAATCTGTGGGATTCTATATTATCTGCAATACACAAATCATCAATCTGTGCTAGGCACTGCCTCCTTCAGCTCAAGGTGGTGTACAGAGCTCACATGTCAAAAGCCAAGCTTTCCAGTTTTTACCCTAACAAAACTTCCACCTGTGATAAATGCAAAGCAGGGGACGCTACATTGATACACATGTATTGGCTATGCCCCAAATTGCAAAAATTTTGGCACAATGTTTTTCAAACTCTGTCTACAGTGCTAAATAAGAATATTAGCATCAATCCCACCCTAGCTCTGTTTGGTATTTTTGGTGAAAACTATGGTCATTTGTCATCTACAGAACACCGTATGATCACTTTTGCACTGCTCTTGGCTAGACGCACAATTTTGCTAAGATGGAAAGGTGCTGCTCTGCCCACGCTTGACCAGTGGCTTCGCGATCTAATGTCTTGTCTCAAGTTAGAAATGCTGCGCTTTTCTATGACCAGGTCAAGGAGAAAGTTTCATTTGACATGGGATCCTTTTTTGACCTATTTTCACAATACTTTAACAAAGCCATGAGTTATGCTTAGATGTGGGGAGACGGCTCTTGAGACATGTGTATAAATATTACTATTATTATATTTAATTTTCCCTTTCTAGAGGTTATCGAATATATATGTATGTGGACATAAATACAACAGCTTTGATTGTCTGTGATGCACTGCTAATAACCTATCATTGGTATGCATGGTGTGCCTGAATTATATAACTAGTCAGGACAGTTGGGGTTGTGGGTGGGAGGGGCTGTTTTGATTTTCTTTACGCTTCTGTTTTTCATTTGTAATAATATTTTGTTCATAATTATGTTGTTGTTTATTGTGGTTCTATGTACATTAAAATGAATAAAAATATTTGAAAGGAAAAAAGCATTTACACCCATATTCCAAACCCAACAGGAAATCGGTTATTTTGGATCAAATATGAAATTTTTATCGATTTACAGGGTGCACATTTGAGACCTTTTCGCCAAGGGAGTTAGTTGGATCATCTTCAAAATTGGTGAGACTGTTTAGGAGACATATGAGATCTTAAGTTTTTAAAATGGTGCGTTTTCATTCACGGGTCTGACCTGGGCGTGGTGCCAAAGTCGGCCATTTTTTCGGCAAAATGACAAATTCAGTAAATGACTACTAGTTCCTTGACACAACGTTCAATCTTTTTCATATTTGGCATTTATGTGTGGTATCCCACCCTTAACACGAGTGCATTGAAATATTACCCATTAGGCCTAGCGCCCCCTAGTGAGAACAGGAAATACCTTTTTTTAAGAGACAGGCTCCTCCTCCAAGGGAAAAAAATCTATTGACCTCAAACCTGTTTCAGGGGAGCCTCAAGACATGTGTTCAGGTGCCTGATGAAAAATATTGAGGTTTCCTTGAAGCGGAGAGGTCCAAACTGGAAGTGAAAATGACCGTCAACGATTTGTCTCGCCAAAAACTTTGAGCAGTCATTACTCGGCAGATATACAACATGTCTGCGCCAAACTTCCCGTGTTTGTTGAGAGTCATACCCTGAAGGTTCTTGTAGGGGTAATTTGCATCAACTCTACAGTGCCAACTAGTGGCGACAGAAAGGAGTTTTAAAAAGGCCTTTCCTATTGGGTTTTTTTCAACATAGAGCGAGGAAATTTGGGGAGTAGATACCTTATGCAAAACTGCTCCAAAAAGTCTCTTGCACCTGTTTCGAAATCCAACAGGAAATCGGGTATTTTGGATCGAATGTGAAATTTTCATGGGTTCACAGTAGGAGTTTACATTTGGAGGCTTGAATATGCACAAAAACTCACCAAAATTTGCACATACATGTGGCTTTGGATAACGTTCGATAATCTTGCAATGTTACGAAAAAATGTAACAAAATGGCTCAGTGGCGCCCCCTTGAATTTTTCAAAAAGGCATCTCCATTTAGGTTTTTTTAACATAGAGTAATGAAATTCGGAGAGTCAAAACCGTGTGCAAAACTGCTCCAAAAAGTCTCTTGCACACACATTCCAAATCCTACAGAAAATCGGGTACTTCGGATTGAATGTGAAATTTTTATCGATTTACAGTGTGCGCATTTGAGACCTTGGCACGGAGGGAATTAGTTTGATCATCCTCAAAATTGGCGAGACTCTTCATGCGACATATGAAATCTTAATTTATCAAAATGGTGTGTTTTCATTCACGGGCCTGACCTTGGCGAGGTGCCAAAGTCGTCCATTTTTTCGGCTAAACGCCAAATTCGGATAATGACTGATAACTCACTCATACAACGTCCAATCTCTTTTAAATCTGGCATGTGTGTGAGGTATCCCAGCCTGAACAGGACTGGATTGAAATATTACCAATTGTGCCTGGCGCCTCCTAGTGGGAACAGGAAATGCACTTTTTTACGGGACACACTCCTCCTCTGAGGGAAAAAAAAAACAACCTCAAACCTGCATAAGGGAAGCCTTAAGACGTGTTGAGATGGCTGATGAAAATTATTGAGGTTTGGGTAAAGCAGAAGGGTCCAAAAGGAAAGTGATTATGACTGTCATCATTTTCTCTCTCCACATATTTTGAACAGTCATAACTTGGGAGATGTAGAGGGGGGCTGTCTGCCACCACCCCAACCTGCATGCCATCCGAGTTTGCGTGGCGTCAGAGTTGCGCCAAACTGCGAGGACCCGTTCAGTCCTGCTTGCAGGCCTAGTTAGGGCCCGAGCACTAGGCGTGCGAAGGCCCTATTGTTTTGCAAAGGATTATTATTATTATTATTAGGGCCCGAGCACTAGGCGTGCGAAGGCCCTATTGTTTTGCAAAGGATTATTAGGGCCCGAGCACTAGGCGTGCGAAGGCCCTATTGTTTTGCAAAGGATTATTAGGGCCCGAGCACTAGGCGTGCGAAGGCCCTATTGTTTTGCAAAAGATTATTATTATTATTATTATTTTTTTTTTTTTTTTTTCAGGGCAAATGAAAACGGCCAATTTGGAGGCCTGAACATGCGCGAAAAGTCACCAAAATTTGCACATACGTGCGGAAAATTGTAAATTTCGATAATTTAACAACAACGTTGAAAAAAAATGTAACAAAATGGCTCAGTGGCGCCCCCTTGAAATTTTAAAATTGGTCTATAACATTAGGGTTTGTCAGCGTAGAGCAATGAAATTTGTGGAGTCTATACCTTGTCTAAAACAGCTTCAAAAAAGCATTGGCACCCATATTCCAAACCCAACAGGAAATCGGTTATTTTGGATCGAATATGAAATTTTTATCGATTTACAGGGTGCACATTTGAGACCTTTTCGCCGAGGGAGTTAGTTGGATCATCTTCAAAATTGGTGAGACTGTTCAGGAGACATATGAGATCTTAAGTTTCTAAAATGGTGTGTTTTCATTCACGGGTCTGACCTGGGCGTGGTGCCAAAGTCAAAACACCGAATTCAGTAAATGGCTAATAATTCCTTGACACAACTTTCAATCTTTTTCATATCTGCCATGTATATGTGGTATCCCAGCCTGAACACGACTGCATTGAAATATTACCCATTAGGCCTAGCGCCCCCTAGTGAGAACAGGAAATGCCTTTTTTTACGAGACAGGTTCCTCCTCCAAGGGAAAAAAATCTGTTGACCTCAAACCTGCATCAGGGGAGCCTTAAGACCTGTGTTCAGGTGCCTGATGAAAAATATTGAGGTTTCGTTGAAGCGAAGGGGTCCAAACAGGAAAGTGAAAATGACCGTCAACAATTTGCCTCGCAAAAAACTTGGAACAATCATAACTCAGCAGATATACAGCATATCTGCGCCAAACTTCCCGTGTTTGTTGAGAGTCATACCCTGAAGGGTCTTGTAAGGGTCATTTGCATCAACTCTACAGTGCCAACTAGTGGCGACAGAAAGAAGTTTTAAAAAAGGCCTTTCCTATTGGGTTTTTTCAACGTAGAGCAATGAAATTTGGGGAGTCCATACCTTATGCAAAACTGCTCCAAAAAGTCTCTTGCACCCATTTTCCAAATCCAGCAGAAAAACGGGTATTTTGGATCGAATGTGAAATTTTTAGCCATTTGTAGTAGTTTACATTTGGAGGCCTGAACAGGCATGAAAACTCACCAAATTTTGCACATACATGCGGCTTTGTGTGGATTTCGATAATCATGCGACGTTACAAAAAAATGGAACAAAATGGCTCAGTGGCGCCCCCTTGAATTTTTCAAAAAGGCGTTTCCTATTAGGTTTTTTTTTACGTAGAGCAATGAAATTTGGGGAGTTGATACCTTGTGCAAAACTGCTCATAAAAGTCTCTTGAACCCATATTCCAAAACCAACAGGAACTCGGGTATTTTGGATCGAATGTGAAATTTTTATCAATTGACAGGGTGCACATTTGAGACCTTGTCACAGAAGGAGTTGGTTGGATCATCTTCAAAATTGGTGAGACTATTCAGGAGACATAGGAGATCTAAAATTTTCAAAATGGTGCGTTTTCATTCATGGGTTTGACCTGGGCGTGGTGCCAAAGTCGGCCATTTTTTCGGCAAAATGACAAATTCAGTAAATGACTAATAGCTCCTTGACACAACTTTCAATCTTTTTCATATCTGGCATGTATGTGCGGGATCCCACCCTTAACACGAGTGCATTGAACTATTACCCATTAGGCCTAACGCCCCCTAGTGGGAACAGGAAATGCCTTTTTTTACTAAACAGGCTTCTCCTCCAAGGAAAACAAATCTATTCATCTGAAACCTTCATCGGGGGAGCCATAAGACGTGTTCAGGTGCCTGATGAAAAATACTGAGGTTTGGTTGAAGCAGAAGGTCCAACAGGAGAAGTGAACATGACTGAAGCCATTTCGTCTCACCACAAGTTTTGAACAGTCATAACTTGGAAGATCTAGAACATATCTGCGCCAAACATCTCGTGCTTGTTGAGTCATACTCTAAAGGGTACTGTAGGGGTCATTTGCATCAACCCTACAGCGCCAACTAGTGGCAATAGAAAGTCACTCGTTTTTCCAATACATGTCCAGTTCTTTTCAGGTTGGTCATTGTAGTTTCAAGACCTTTTGAAATACTTATTTACGGACAATGGCCACATGTCTCTGTCTGTTGCCGTGACGACCCTTTGTTCGCCATTAAAAGTAAAGAGGCGACATTCGAGCATGTTAGGTTCTAATGAGATGATTAGAGAGGAGGATCTGCCACCACCCTGACCTGCACACTGTCCGAGTTGTGTGACGTCCGACTTGCGCTAGATTGCGAGGGCCCGTTCAGTCCTGCTTGCAGGCCTAGTTAGGGCCCGAGTACTAGACGTGCGAAGGCCCTATTGTTTTGCAAAGGATTATTATTATTAGGGCCCGAGCACTGAGCGTGCGAAGGCCCTATTGTTTTGCAAAGGATTATTATTATTAGGGCCCGAGCACTCTCAGCGTGCGAGGCCCTATTGTTCTTCGAAGGATTATTATTAGGGCCCGAGCACTCTCAGCGTGCGAGGCCCTATTGTTCTTCGAAGGATTATTAGGGCCCGAGCACTCTCAGCGTGCGAGGCCCTATTGTTCTTCGAAGGATTATTATTATTATTATTATTATTATTATTATTATTATTTTTTCATGGCAAATGAAAATGGCCAATTTGAAGGCCTGAACATGCTCAAAAACTCACCAAAATTTGCACATACATCCGGCTTCGCGAAAATTTCGAAAATTTAGCAACGTTTTTTAAAAAAATCAACAAATGGCTCAGTGGCGCCCCCTTGAAATTTTAAAAATGCCCTTTGCTTTGATGTTTTTCAACGTAGAGCGATGAAATTTGGGGAGTGGATACGTTGTCCAGAGACGCTTCAAAAAGTCTGCAGCACCCATATTCCAAACCCAACAGGAAATCTGATATTTTGGATTGAATGTTGAAAAACATAGCATTTTGGGCGAAAACCAGCATGCACGTTTCAGACCATTGCGCCGAGCCAGTACGTTGGATCTTCCTCAAAATTGGTGTACGTCTTCATGAGACATATGAGATATTAAGTTGTGAAAATGGTGAGTTTTCGTCCACGGGCCTAACCTGGGCGGGGTACCAAAGTCGGGTGTTTTTTTGGCAACGCGCCAATTTCAGTAAATGATTAATAACTTCCTGATACAAGGTCCAATCTTTTTCATATTTGGCATGCGTGTAAGGTGTCTTAACCTGTACACGACTTCATTGAAATATTTTCCATTAGGCCTGGCGCCCCCTTGTGGGAAGAGGAAACACCCTTTTTTACGAGAAAGGCTCCTCCTCCTGGTGAAAAACATCAATTGACCTCAAACCTGCATCAGGGGAGCCTTAAGACATGTCTTTAGGTATCTGATGAAAAATATTGAGTTTTCGTTGATGTAGCAGTACCCAAACAGGAAAGTGAAAAGACCCTCGGCATTTTGTCACAAAATGGCCAATTTCGAGGTCTGAACATGCTCGAAAACTCACCTAAATTTGCACATACATGCGGCTTCATGTAAATTTCATGAATTTAGCAACATTGCCAAAAGATGTAATAAAATGGCTCAGTGGCGCCCCCTTCAATTTTTAAAAAAGGCCTGTCCTATTAGTTTTTTTCGACGTAGAGTGATGAAATTTGGGGAGTGGATACGTTGTGCAAAACTGCTCCAAAAAGTCTCTTGCACCCATATTCCAAACCCAACAGGAAATCGGGTATTAGGGATTGAATCTTGCACAACATGGCATTTTTGTCTAAAACCAGCATGCACGTTTGACACCATTACGCCGAGGCAGTAAGTTGAATGCTCCTCAAAATTGGTCAGACGATTCATGACACATATGAGATGTTAGGTTATCAAAATGGTGACATTTCATTCACAGCCCTTTCCTGGCCAGGGGAGCAAATGTGTCTTATTTTTGACAATACAATTCAGTAAATGACTATAAGTCGCGGTTTTTTTCATATTTTGCTTTGGGGTGCGACTTATACTCAGCAGCGACTTATGTGTGAAATTATTAACACATTATGATAAAATTTCCCATGTTATTTTGGTGTTTTGGACTAATGGTTTTGTAAACTTGTTAGCATGCTATAGTTATCTGAATAACTCTTAATAGCTATGGCCACGTTCGCATTCTGCCTTTGGCAATGTATGTTCAATTGTATAATTGACTTTTTTATATTGAAATGGATGCATTTAGTTTGTGGCGCTTTCATGCCCACCTGGGAGCGCACTCGCACACCAGAAGAAGACAGACAGCTACGTAGCTCTGAGTGAGTGAGTGAGTGAGTGAGTGAGTGAGTGAGTGAGTGAGTGAGTGAGTGAGTGAGTGAGTGAGTGAGTGAGTGAGTGAGTGAGTGAGTGAGTGAGTGAGTGAGTGAGTGAGTGAGTGAGTGAGTGAGTGAGTTAGCGAGAGGGAAAGACGAATGCGAACCTACGTTCATTGTTTATGCTTTTAAAATATCTCTACAGAGGCAACGCCTGCGTGTATCATCTTTTCTGTTGTTGTTGTGTGTTTTCCACCCGCGAGCGGACACTTACAGCCAGTTGTGTGGTTGTTTGAATGGTGTGCTAATGCTAGCGAACGCATGCTAATCTGTTACTTTATTGCTGCAAAAGTACCTAATTATCATTTATTTACGTTGATGTGAACCTGTTTGCTATCGAGGACCAAATCGATTCAACAAATTATGCGGACGTCCAGCATTGTCTTTTTGGAGTTCGCTGTATATAGCCAGGACCGAGCGGTAGCGTCCTGGTGAGGACAGTATATTCGCATTTCGTTGTTTATGCACTGTACACTGTACATTTATTCAGCAACTGCCTTTCAAGATGACATATCTGTTCTATGTGTTGGATTTTATCAAGTAAATTTCCCCCAAAATTGTGACTTATACTCCGGTAAGACTTATATATGTTTTTATTCTCTTTGTTGGTCATTTTCTGGCTTGTGCGACTTATACTCAGGTGCGACTTGTTGTCTGAAAAATACGGTAATAACTTCCTGATTGAAGGTGCAATCTTTTTCATATTTGGCATGAATGTGAAGTATTTCAGCCTGCACATGACTTTATTGAAATATTACTCATTACGCCTGGCGCCCCCTAGTGGGAACAGTAAACACACTTTTAGTTAAACAGAAAGGCTCCTGCTTCTCAGGGACAAAAATCAATTGACCTCAAACCTGAATCAGGGGAGCCTTAAGACATGTGTTCAGGTGCCTGATCAACAATTTTGTTTCGTTAAAGCAGAGGGGTCCAAAAGGAAAGTCATAATGACCGTGTTCAGGTGCCTAATAAACAATTTTGTTTTGTTAAAGCAGAGGGGTCCCATAGGAAAGTCATAATGACCGTCGCCATTTTCTCTCCCCACTAATTCTGAACATTCAGACATGCAATATATCTGCCTGAATATCTGTCTGTTGTCGACTGCCACTGCCCGGATATCTGTCTGTTGTCGACTGCCACTGCCCCGACCTGCCTGCCCTTCGACTTTGTTTGACGTCCGAGTTGCGCCATACGCGAGGGCCCGTTCAGTCCTGCTTGCAGGGCTAGTTATTATTATTATTTTTTTTTTTTCATGGCAAATGAAAATGGCCAATTTGAAGGCCTGAACATGCTCAAAAACTCACCAAAATTTGCACATACATCCGGCTTCGCGAAAATTTCGACAATTTGGCAACGTTTACAAAAAAAATAAAAAAATGGCTCAGTGGCGCCCCCTTGCAATTTTCAAAATGCCCTTTGCTTTGATGTATTTCAACGTAGGGCGATGAAATTTGGGGAGTGGATACGTTGTCCAGAACCGCTTCAAAAAGTCTAAAGCACCCATATTCCAAACCCAACAGGAAATGGGATATTCTGGATTGAATGTTGAAAAACATAGCATTTTGGGCGAAAACCAGCATGCACGTTTCAGACCGTTGCGCCGAGCCAGTACGTTGGATCTTCCTCAAAATTGGTGTAAGTGTTCATGAGACATAGGAGATACTAAGTTGTGAAAATGGTGAGTTTTCGTCCACGGGCCTGACCTGGGCGGGGTACCAAAGTCGGGTGTTTTTTTGGCAACGCGCCAATTTCAGTAAATGATTAATAACTTCCTGATACAAGGTCCAATCTTTTTCATATTTGGCATGCATGTAAGGTGTTTTAACCTGAACACGACTGCATTGAAATATTTTCCATTAGGCCTGGCGCCCCCTTGTGGGAAGAGGAAACACCCTTTTTTACGAAAAAGGCTCCTCCTCCTGGTGAAAAACATCAATTGATCTCAAACCTGCATCAGGGGAGCCTTAAGACATGTCTTTAGGTATCTGATGAAAAATATTGAGTTTTCGTTGATGTTGCAGTATCCAAACAGGAAAGTGAAAAGACCCTCGGCATTTTCTCTCAAAATGGCAAATTTCAAGGTCTGAACATGCTCGAAAACTCACCAAAATGTGCACATACATGTGGCTTCATGTAGATTTCATGAATTTAGCAACATTGCCAAAAGATGTAATAAAATGGCTCAGTGGCGCCCCCTTCAATTTTTAAAAAAGGCCTGTCCTATTAGTTTTTTTCGACGTAGAGTGATGAAATTTGGGGAGTGGATACGTTGTGCAAAACTGCTCCAAAAAGTCTCTTGCACCCATATTCCAAACCCAACAGGAAATCGGGTATTAGGGATTGAATCTTGCACAACATGGCATTTTTGTCTAAAACCAGCATGCACGTTTGACACCATTACGCCGAGGCAGTAAGTTGAATGCTCCTCAAAATTGGTCAGACGATTCATGACACATATGAGATGTTAGGTTATCAAAATGGTGACATTTCATTCACAGCCCTTTCCTGGCCAGGGGAGCAAATGTGTCTTATTTTTGACAATACAATTCAGTAAATGACTATAAGTCGCGGTTTTTATTCCAAACCCAACAGGAAATCGGGTATTATGGATTGAATCTTGCATTTTTGTCAAAAACCTGCATGCACGTTTGAGACCATTACGCCGAAGCAGTAAGTTGAATGCTTCTCAAAATTGGTCAGACATCCCAAAAACATGCATGGTAGGCTGATTGAGCACTCTAAATTGTCCGTAGGTATGAGTGTGCGCGTGAATGGTTGTATGTCTCCTTGTGCCCTGCAATTGGCTGGCAACCAGTGCAGGGTGTCCCCTGCCTCCTGCCCCGAGTTAGCTGGGATAGGCTCCAGCACCTCCGCGACCCTCGTGAGGAAAAGCGGCATGGAAAATGAATGAATGAATGAATGTTCATGACACATATGAGATGTTAGGTTATCAAAATGGTGACATTTCATTCACGGCCCTTTCCTGGGCAGGGGAGCAAATGTGTCTTATTTTTGACAATACAATTCAGTAAAAGACTACTGTATTTTTCCGACTATAAGTTGTGTTTTTTTTTCTTCATATTTTGGTTTGGGGTGCGACTTATACTCAGCAGTGACTTATGTGTGAAATTATTAACACATTATGATAACATTTCCCATGTTATTTAGGTGTTTTGGACTAATGGTTTTGTAAACTTGTTAGCATGCTATAGTTATCTGAATAACTCTTAATAGCTATGGCCATTTTCATTTGCCATGAAAAAATAATAATGAGTGCGCTCCCAGTTGGGCGTGAAAGCGCCACAAACTAAATGCATCCATTTCAATATAAAAAAGTCAATTATACAATTGAACATACATTGCCAAAGGCAGAACGCGAACGTGGCCATAGCTATTAACAGTTATTCAGATTACTATAGCATGCTAACAGGTTTACAAAACCATTAGGCCTGGTGCCCCCTGGTGAGTGAAATTATTAACACATTATGATATAATTTCCCGTGTTATTTTGGTGTTTTGGACTGATGGTTTTGTTAACTTTTTAGCATGCTATAGTTATCTGAATAACTGTTAATAGCTATGGCCACGTTCGCGTTCTGCCTTTGGCAATGTATGTTCAATTGTATAATTGACTTTTTTATATTGAAATGGATGCATTTAGTTTGTGGCGCTTTCACGCCCACCTGGGAGCGCACTCGCACTTGTTTACGTGAATAAGCGCTCGCACACCAGAAGAAGACAGACAGCCACGTAGCTCTGAGTGAGTGAGTGAGTGAGTGAGTGAGTGAGTGAGTGAGTGAGTGAGTGAGTGAGTGAGTGAGTGAGTGAGTGAGTGAGTGAGTGAGTGAGTGAGTGAGTGAGTGAGTGAGTGAGTGAGTGAGTGAGTGAGTGAGTGAGTGGACTAGTTAGCGAGAGAGAAAGACGGCTGCGAACCTACGTTCATTGTTTATGCCTTTAAAATATCTCTACAGAGGCAACGCCTGCGTGTATCATCTTTTCTGTTGTTGTGTGTTTTCCACCCGCGAGCGGACACTTACAGCCAGTTGTGTGGTTGTTTGAATGGTGTGCTAATGCTAGCGAACGCATGCTAATCTGTTACATTATTGCTGTAATAGTACGTAATTATCATTTATTTACGGTGATGTGAACCTGTTTGCTATCGAGGACCAAATTGATTCAACAAATTATGCGGACATCCAGAATTGTCTTTTTGGAGTTCGCTGTCTATAGCCAGGACTGAGCGGTAGCGTCCTGGTGAGGACAGTATATTCGCATTTCGTTGTTTATGCACTGTACACTGTACATTTATTCAGCATGTTGTTCTCTATTGTATCTTTATATTAAATTGCCTTTCAAGATGACATATCTGTTCTACGTGTTGGATTTTATCAAGTAAATTTCACCCACAAATGCGACTTATACTCGGGTAAGACTTTTGTTTCCTTAAAGCAGAGGGGTCCAATAGGAAAGTCATAATGACCGTGTTCAGGTGCCTAATAAACAATTTTGTTTTGTTAAAGCAGAGGGGTCCGATAAGAAAGTCATCATGACCGTCGCCATTTTCTCTCCCCACTAATTCTGAACATTCAGACATGCAATATATCTGCCTGGATATCTGTCTGTTGTCGACTGCCACCGCCCCGACCTGCCTGCCCTCCGACTTTGTTTGACGTCCGAGTTGCGCCATACGCGAGGGCCCGTCAGTCCTGCTTGCAGGGCTAGTTATTATTTTTTTTTTTTCATGGCAAATGAAAATGGCCAATTTGAAGGCCTGAACATGCTCAAAAACTCACCAAAATTTGCACATACATCCGGCTTCGCGAAAATTTCGACAATTTGGCAACGTTTACAAAAAAAATAAAAAAATGGCTCAGTGGCGCCCCCTTGCAATTTTCAAAATGCCCTTTGCTTTGATGTATTTCAACGTAGGGCGATGAAATTTGGGGAGTGGATACGTTGTCCAGAACCGCTTCAAAAAGTCTAAAGCACCCATATTCCAAACCCAACAGGAAATGGGATATTCTGGATTGAATGTTGAAAAACATAGCATTTTGGGCGAAAACCAGCATGCACGTTTCAGACCGTTGCGCCGAGCCAGTACGTTGGATCTTCCTCAAAATTGGTGTAAGTGTTCATGAGACATATGAGATACTAAGTTGTGAAAATGGTGAGTTTTCGTCCACGGGCCTGACCTGGGCGGGGTACCAAAGTCAGGTGTTTTTTTGGCAACGCGCCAATTTCAGTAAATGATTAATAACTTCCTGATACAAGGTCCAATCTTTTTCATATTTGGCATGCATGTAAGGTGTCTTAACCTGAACACGACTGCATTGAAATATTTTCCATTAGGCCTGGCGCCCCCTTGTGGGAAGAGGAAACACCCTTTTTTACGAAAAAGGCTCCTCCTCCTGGTGAAAAACATCAATTGATCTCAAACCTGCATCAGGAGAGCCTTAAGACATGTCTTTAGGTATCTGATGAAAAATATTGAGTTTTCGTTGATGTTGCAGTATCGAAACAGGAAAGTGAAAAGACCCTCGGCATTTTCTCTCAAAATGGCAAATTTCAAGGTCTGAACATGCTCGAAAACTCACCAAAATGTGCACATACATGTGGCTTCATGTAGATTTCATGAATTTAGCAACATTGCCAAAAGATGTAATAAAATGGCTCAGTGGCGCCCCCTTCAATTTTTAAAAAAGGCCTGTCCTATTAGTTTTTTTCGACGTAGAGTGATGAAATTTGGGGAGTGGATACGTTGTGCAAAACTGCTCCAAAAAGTCTCTTGCACCCATATTCCAAACCCAACAGGAAATCGGGTATTATGGATTGAATCTTGCATTTTTGTCAAAAACCTGCATGCACGTTTGAGACCATTACGCCGAAGCAGTAAGTTGAATGCTTCTCAAAATTGGTCAGACATCCCAAAAACATGCATGGTAGGCTGATTGAGCACTCTAAATTGTCCGTAGGTATGAGTGTGCGCGTGAATGGTTGTATGTCTCCTTGTGCCCTGCAATTGGCTGGCAACCAGTTCAGGGTGTCCCCTGCCTACTGCCCCGAGTTAGCTGGGATAGGCTCCAGCACCTCCGCGACCCTCGTGAGGAAAAGCGGCATGGAAAATGAATGAATGAATGAATGTTCATGACACATATGAGATGTTAGGTTATCAAAATGGTGACATTTCATTCACGGCCCTTTCCTGGGCAGGGGAGCAAATGTGTCTTATTTTTGACAATACAATTCAGTAAAAGACTACTGTATTTTTCCGACTATAAGTTGTGTTTTTTTTTCTTCATATTTTGGTTTGGGGTGCGACTTATACTCAGCAGTGACTTATGTGTGAAATTATTAACACATTATGATAACATTTCCCATGTTATTTAGGTGTTTTGGACTAATGGTTTTGTAAACTTGTTAGCATGCTATAGTTATCTGAATAACTCTTAATAGCTATGGCCATTTTCATTTGCCATGAAAAAATAATAATAACGAGTGCGCTCCCAGTTGGGCGTGAAAGCGCCACAAACTAAATGCATCCATTTCAATATAAAAAAGTCAATTATACAATTGAACATACATTGCCAAAGGCAGAACGCGAACGTGGCCATAGCTATTAACAGTTATTCAGATTACTATAGCATGCTAACAGGTTTACAAAACCATTAGGCCTGGTGCCCCCTGGTGAGTGAAATTATTAACACATTATGATATAATTTCCCGTGTTATTTTGGTGTTTTGGACTGATGGTTTTGTAAACTTGTTAGCATGCTATAGTTATCTGAATAACTGTTAATAGCTATGGCCACGTTCGCGTTCTGCCTTTGGCAATGTATGTTCAATTGTATAATTGACTTTTTTATATTGAAATGGATGCATTTAGTTTGTGGCGCTTTCACGCCCACCTGGGAGCGCACTCGCACTTGTTTACGTGAATAAGCGCTCGCACACCAGAAGAAGACTGACAGCCACATAGCTCTGAGTGAGTGAGTGAGTGAGTGAGTGAGTGAGTGAGTGAGTGAGTGAGTGAGTGAGTGAGTGAGTGAGTGAGTGAGTGAGTGAGTGAGTGAGTGAGTGAGTGAGTGAGTGAGTGAGTGAGTGAGCGAGCGAGTGAGTGGGCGAGTTAGCAAGAGAGAAAGACGGCTGCGAACCTACGTTCATTGTTTATGCCTTTAAAATATCTCTACAGAGGCAACGCCTGCGTGTATCATCTTTTCTGTTGTTGTGTGTTTTCCACCCGCGAGCGGACACTTACAGCCAGTTGTGTGGTTGTTTGAATGGTGTGCTAATGCTAGCGAACGCATGCTAATCTGTTACATTATTGCTGTAATAGTACGTAATTATCATTTATTTACGGTGATGTGAACCTGTTTGCTATCGAGGACCAAATTGATTCAATAAATTATGCGGACATCCAGAATTGTCTTTTTGGAGTTCGCTGTCTATAGCCAGGACCGAGCGGTAGCGTCCTGGTGAGGACAGTATATTCGCATTTCGTTGTTTATGCACTGTACACTGTACATTTATTCAGCATGTTGTTCTCTATTGTATCTTTATATTAAATTGCCTTTCAAGATCACATATCTGTTCTATGTGTTGGATTTTATCAAGTAAATTTCACCCACAAATGCGACTTATACTCCGGTAAGACTTTTTTTTCCTTAAAGCAGAGGGGTCCAATAGGAAAGTCATAATGACCGTGTTCAGGTGCCTAATAAACACTTTTGTTTTGTTAAAGCAGAGGGGTCCGATAAGAAAGTCATCATGACCGTCGCCATTTTCTCTCCCCACTAATTCTGAACATTCAGACATGCAATATATCTGCCTGGATATCTGTCTGTTGTCGACTGCCACCGCCCCGACCTGCCTGCCCTCCGACTTTGTTTGACGTCCGAGTTGCGCCATACGCGAGGGCCCGTCAGTCCTGCTTGCAGGGCTAGTTATTATTATTCTTTTTTCAGGGCAAAAGAAAATGGCCAATTTGGAGGCCTGAACATGCACGAAAAGTCACCAAAATTTGCACATACGTGCGGCTTTGCGTAAATTTCGATAATCTTGTGTCGTTTTGAAAAAATGTCAAAAAATGGCTCAGTGGCGCCCCCTTGACCCTTAAAATTTTCAAAAAGGCCTCTCCTCTCAGGTTTTCAACGTAGAGCAATGAAGTTTGGGGAGTAGATACCTTATGCCTAACTGTTCAAAAAAGCCTCTTGCACCCATATTCCAAATCCAACAGGAAATCGGATATTTTGGATCAAATGTGAAATTTTTATCAGTTCACAGTTGGAGTTTACATTTGGAGGCCTGAACATGCACGAAAACTCACCAAAATTTGCACATACATGCAACTTTGCGTAAATTTTGATAATCTACAAAAAAATTTAACAAAATGGCTCAGTGGCGCCCCCTTGAAATTTTCAAAAAGGCCTTTCCTATTAGGTTTTTTCAACGTAGAACGATGAAATTTGGCGAGTCGATACATTGTGCAAAACTGCTCCAAAAAGTCTCTTGCACCCATATTCCAAACCCAACAGGAAGCCGGAAATTTTGGATCAAATGTGAAATTTTATCGATTTACATTTGAGACCTTGTCGCTGAAGAAAATAGTTGGATCGTCTTCAAAATTGGTCAGACTATTCAGGAGACATATGAGATCTTAAGTTTTCAAAATGGTGAGTTTTCACTCAAGGGTCTGACCTGGGCGTGGTCCCAAAGTCGACCATTTTTGGGCAAAACACCAAATTCAGAAAATGATTAAAAACTCCGTGATACAACGTTCAATCTTTTTCATTTCTAGCATGTATATGAGATATCCCAGCCTGAACACGACTGCATTGAAATATTACCCATTAGGCCTGGCGCCCCCTAGTGGGAACAGGAAATGGCCTTCTTTACGAGACAGGCTCCTCCTCCAAGGGAAAAAAATCTATTGACCTCAAACCTGTTTCAGGGGAGCCTCAAGACATGTGTTCAGGTCCCTGATGAAAAATATTGAGGTTTCGTTGAAGCGGAGAGGTCCAAACTGGAAGTGAAAATGACCGTCAACAATTTGTCTCGCCAAACATTTTGAACAGTCATAACTCGGCAGATATGCAACATATCTGCGCCAAACTTTCCGTGTTTGTTGAGAGTCATACCCTGAAGGTTCTTGTAGGGGTCATTTGCATCAACTCTACAGTGCCAACTAGTGGCGACAGAAAAAAGTTTTAAAAAAGGCCTTTCCTATTGGGTTTTTTCAACATAGAGCAAGGAAATTTGGGGAGTAGATACCTTATGCAAAACTGCTCCAAAAAGTCTCTTGCACCCATATTCCAAATCCAACAGGAAATCGGGTATTTTGGATCGAATGTGAAATTTTCATGGGTTCACAGTAAGAGTTTACATTTGGAGGCTTGAATATGCATAAAAACTCACCAAAATTTGCACATACATGCGGCTTTGGATAACGTTCGATAATCTTGCAACGTTACGAAACAATTTAACAAAATGGCTCAGTGGCGCCCCCTTGAAATTTTCAAAAAGGCCTCTCCATTTAGGTTTTTCTAACATAGAGTGATGAAATTTGGAGAGTCAAAACTTTGTGCAAAACTGCTCCAAAAAGTCTCTTGCACACACATTCCAAATCCTACAGGAAATCGGGTATTTTGGATTGAATGTGAACTTTTTATCGATTTACAGTGTGGACATTTTACACCTTGGTACCTAGGGAATTAGTTTGATCATTCTCAAAATTGGTGAGACTGTTCATGAGGCATATGAAATCTTAAGTTATAAAAATGGTGTGTTTTCATTCACGGGCCTGACCTGGGCGGGGCGCCAAATTCTTCCATTTTTTCGCCAAAACACCGAATTCGGAAAATGACTGATAACTCCCTCATACAACGTTCAATCTATTTTAAATCTGGCATGTGTGTGAGGTATACCAGCCTGAGCAGGACTGGATTGAAAATTTACCATTTGTGCCTGGCGCCTCCTAGTGGGAACAGGAAATGCCCTTTTTTACGGGACACACTCCTCCTCTAAAGGGAAAAAATCAATCTACCTCAAACCTGCATAAGGGAAACCTTAAGACCTGTCTTCAGGTGCCTGATGAAAAATATTGAAGTTTCGTTGAAGCGGAGGGGTCCAAACAGGAAAGTGAAAATGACTGTCAACAAATTTTCTCTCCCAAAACTTTGAACAGTCATAACACGGCAGATATACAACATATCTGCGCCAAACTTCCCGTGCTTGTTGAGAGTCATACCCTGAAGGGCCTTGTAGGTGTTATTTGCATCAACCCTACAGCGCCAACTAGTGGCAATAGAAAGTCACTCGTTTTTCCAATACATGTCCAGTTCTCTTCAGGTTGGTCATTGTAGTTTCAAGACCTATTAAAATACGTATTTACGGCCCATGTCCACGTGTCTCTGTCTGTTGCCGTGACAACCCTTTGTTCGCCATTTAAAGGAAATATTTTTTTTCAGAGACTCAGGCAGTTTATAGAGCCACAATATTTGGCACGCTTGGTCGAATTGGCCCAGTTAGAAGATTAATTTTGGTTTTGAATAAGGGCTTGGCTGCACAGCTCAGTAGTGGCTCCTTTTTTGTAATACTCTCTCCAATAGGGGGTTTTATCTCTTGGGTGTGGGAATGTAAATAGGCGACTTTCGAGCATGTTAGGTTCTAATGAGATGATTAGAGAGGAGGATCTGCCACCACCCTGACCTGCACACAGTCCGAGTTGCGCTAGATTGCGAGGGCCCGTTCAGTCCTGCTTGCAGGCCTAGTTATTATTATTATTAGGGCCCGAGCACTAGACGTGCGAAGGCCCTATTGTTTTGCAAAGGATTATTATTATTATTAGGGCCCGAGCACTAGGCGTGCGAAAGCCCTATTGTTTTGCAAAGGATTATTATTATTTATTTATTTTTATTTTTTTTTCAGGGCAAATGAAAACGGCCAATTTGGAGGCCTGAACATGCACGAAAAGTCACCAAAATTTGCACATACGTGCAGATTCGCGTAAATTTCGATAATCTTGTGTCGTTTTGAAAAAATGTCAAAAAATGGCTCAGTGGCGCCCCCTTGACCCTTAAAATTTTCAAAAAGGCCTCTCCTCTCAGGTTTTCAACGTAGAGCAATGAAATTCGGGGAGTAGATACCTTATGCCTAACTGTTCAAAAAAGCCTCTGGCACCCATATTCCAAATCCAACAGGAAATCGGATATTTTGGATCAATTGTGAAATTTTTATCGGTTCACAGTTGGAGTTTACATTTGGAGGCCTGAACATGCACGAAAACTCACCAAAATTTGCACATACATAAAACTTTGCGTAAATTTTGATAATCTACAAAAAAATTTAACAAAATCGCTCAGTGGCGCCCCCCTTGAAATTTTCAAAAAGGCCTCTCCTATTAGGTTTTTTCAACGTAGAACGATGAAATTTGGCGAGTCGATACATTGTGCAAAACTGCTCCAAAAAGTCTCTTGCACCCATATTCCAAACCCAACAGGAAGCCGGAAATTTTGGATCAAATGTGAAATTTTATCGATTTACATTTGAGAACTTTTCGCTGAAGAAAATAGTTGGATCGTCTTCAAAATTGGTCAGACTATTCAGGAGACATATGAGATTTTAAATTTCAAAATGGTGAGTTTTCATTCAAGGGTCTGACCTGGGCGTGGTCCCAAAGTCGGCCATTTTTGGGCAAAACACCAAATTCAGAAAATGATTAAAAACTCTGTGATACAACGTTCAATCTTTTTCATTTCTAGCATGTATATGAGATATCCCAGCCTGAACACGACTGCATTGAAATATTACCCATTAGGCCTGGCGCCCCCTAGTGGGAACAGGAAATGGCCTTCTTTACGAGACAGGCTCCTCCTCCAAGGGAAAAAAATCTATTGACCTCAAACCTGTTTCAGGGGAGTCTCAAGACATGTGTTCAGGTGCCTGATGAAAAATATTGAGGTTTCGTTGAAGCGGAGAGGTCCAAACTGGAAGTGAAAATGACCATCAACAATTTGTCTCGCCAAAAATTTTGAACAGTCATAACTCGGCAGATATACAACATATCTGCGCCAAACTTCCCGTGTTTGTTGAGAGTCATACCCTGAAGGTTCTTGTATGGGTCATTTGCATCAACTCTACAGTGCCAACTAGTGGCGACAGAAAGAAGTTTTAAAAAAGGCCTTTCCTATTGGGTTTTTTCAACATAGAGCGAGGAAATTTGGGGAGTAGATACCTTATGCAAAACTGCTCCAAAAAGTCTCTTGCACCCATATTCCAAATCCAACAGGAAATCGGGTATTTTGGATCGAATGTGAAATTTTCATGGGTTCACAGTAGGAGTTTACATTTGGAGGCTTGAACATGCACGAAAACTCACACAAATTTGGACATAAATGCGGCTTTCCATAACGTTCAATAATCTTGCAACGTTATGAAAACATGTAACAAAATGGCTCAGTGGCGCCCCCTTGAAATTTTCAAAAAGGCCTCTCCATTTAGGTTTTTTCAACGTAGAGGGATGAAATTCGAAGAGTCGATACCTTGTACAAAACTGCTCCAAAAAGTCTCTTGCATGCGTATTCCAAACCCAACAGGAAATCGGGTATTTTGGATTGAATGTGAAATTTTATCGATTTACAGTGTGCACATTTTACACCTTGGCACCTAGGGAATTAGTTTGATCATTCTCAAAATTGGCGAGACTGTTCATGAGGCATATGAAATCTTAAGTTATAAAAATGGTGTGTTTTCATTCACGGGCCTGACATGGGCGGGGTGCCAAAGTCGGCCATTTTTTCGCCAAAACACCGAATTCGGAAAATGACTGATAACTCCCTCATACAATGTTCAATCTATTTTAAATCTGGCATGTGTGTGAGGTATACCAGCCTGAGCAGGACTGGATTGAAAATTTACCATTTGTGCCTGGCACCTCCTAGTGGGAACTGGAAATGCCCTTTTTTACAGGACACACTCCTCCTCTAAAGGGAAAAAATCAATCTACCTCAAACCTGCATAAGGGAAGCCTTAAGACCTGTCTTCAGGTGCCTGATGAAAAATATTGAAGTTTCGTTGAAGCGGAGGGGTCCAAACAGGAAAGTGAAAATGACTGTCAACAATTTTTCTCTCCAAAAACTTTGAACATCATAACTCGGCAGATATACAACATATCTGCGCCAAACTTCCCGTGCTTGTTGAGAGTCATACCCTGAAGGGCCTTGTAGGGGTCATTTGCATCAACCCTACAGCGCCAACTAGTGGCAATAGAAAGTCACTCGTTTTTCCAATACATGTCCAGTTCTTTTCAGGTTGGTCATTATAGTTTCAAGACCTATTAAAATACTTATTTATGCCCCATGTCCACGTTTCTCTGTCTGTTGCCGTGACGACCCTTTGTTCGCCATTTAAAGGAAATATTTTTTTTCAGAGACTCAGGCAGCTTATAGAGCCACAATATTTGGCACACTTGGTCGAATTGGCCCAGTTAGAAGATTAATTTTAGTTTTGAATAAGGGCTTGGCTGCACAGCTCAGTAGTGGCTCCTTTTTTGTAGTACTCTCTCCAATAGGGGTTTTTATCTCTTGGGTGTGGGAATGTAAATAGGCGACTTTCGAGCATGTTAGGTTTTAATGAGATGATTAGAGAGGAGGATCTGCCACCACCCTGACCTGCACACAGTCCGAGTTGCGTGACGTCCGAGTTGCGCTAGATTGCGAGGGCCCGTTCAGTCCTGCTTGCAGGCCTAGTTAGGGCCCGAGCACTAGACGTGCGAAGGCCCTATTGTTTTGCAAAGGATTATTATTATTATTATTATTAGGGCCCGAGCACTAAGCGTGCGAAGGCCCTATTGTTTTGCAAAGGATTTTTTTTTTTTTTTTTTTTTTTTTTTTTTCAGGGCAAATGAAAACGGCCAATTTGGAGGCCTGAACATGCACGAAAAGTCACCAAAATTTGCACATACGTCCGGAAAATTGTAAATTTCGATAATTTTGCAACGTTGCAAAAAAATATAACAAAATGGCTCAGTGGCGCCCCCTTGAAATTTTAAAATTGGCCTATAACATTAGGGTCTGTCAGCGTAGAGCAATGAAATTTGGGGGGTCTATACCTTGTCCAAAACCGCTCCAAAAAAGCATTTACACGCATATTCCAAACCCAACAGGAAATCGGTTATTTTGGATCAAATATGAAATTTTTATCGATTTACAGGGTGCACATTTGAGACCTTTTCGCCAAGGGAGTTAGTTGGATCATCTTCAAAATTGGTGAGACTGTTCAGGAGACATATGAAATCTTAAGTTTTGAAAATGGTGCGTTTTCATTCACGGGTCTGACCTGGGCGTGGTGCCAAAGTCGACCATTTTTTCGGCAAAATGACAAATTCAGTAAATGACTTATAGTTCCTTGACACAACGTTCAATCTTTTTCATATTTGGCATGTATGTGTGGTATCCCACCCTTAACACGAGTGCATTGAAATATTACCCATTAGGTCTAGCGCCCCCTAGTGAGAACAGGAAATGCCTTTTTTTACGAGACAGGTTCCTCCTCCAAGGTAAAAAAATCTGTTGACCTCAAACCTGCATCAGGGGAGCCTTAAGACCTGTGTTCAGGTGCCTGATGAAAAATATTGAGGTTTCGTTGAGGCGGAGGGGTCCAAACAGGAAAGTGAAAATGAACGTCAACAATTTGTCACGCAAAAAACTTTGAACAGTCATAACTCGGCAGATATACAACATATCTGCGCCTAACTTCCCGTGTTTGTTGAGAGTCATACCCTGAAGGTTCTTGTAGGGGTCATTTGCATCAACTCTACAGTGCCAACTAGTGGCGACAGAAAGAAGTTTTAAAAAAGGCCTTTCCTATTGGGTTTTTTCAACATAGAGCAAGGAAATTTGGGGAGTAGATACCTTATGCAAAACTGCTCCAAAAAGTCTCTTGCACCCGTATTCCAAATCCAACAGGAAATCGGGTATTTTGGATCGAATGTGAAATTTTCATGGGTTCACAGTAGGAGTTTACATTTGGAGGCTTGAATATGCACAAAAACTCGTAAAAATTTGCACATACATGCGGCTTTAGATAACGTTCGATAATCTTGCAATGTTACGAAAAAATGTAGCAAAATGCCTCAGTGGCGCCCCCTTGAATTTTTCAAAAAGGCGTTTCCTATTAGGTTTTTTTAACAGAGAGTGATGAAATTTGGGGAGTCGATACCTTGTGCAAAACTGCTCCAAAAAGTCTCTTGCACCCGTATTCCAAATCCAACAGGAAATCGGGTATTTTGGATCGAATGTGAAATTTTTATCGGTTCACAGTAGGAGTTTACATTTGGAGGCTTGAACATGCACGAAAACTCACAAAAATTTGGACATACATGTGGCTTTGCATAACGTTCAATAATCTTGCAACGTTACGAAAACATGTAACAAAATGGCTCAGTGGCGCCCCCTTGAAATTTTCAAAAAAGGCCTCTCCATTTAGGTTTTTTCAACGTAGAGGGATGAAATTCGGAGAGTCGATACCTTGTACAAAACTGCTCCAAAAAGTCTCTTGCATGCATATTCCAAACCCAACAGGAAATCGGGTATTTTGGATTGAATGTGAAAGTTTTATCGATTTACAGTGTGCGTGTGCACATTTTACACCTTGGCACCTACGGAATTAGTTTGATCATTCTCAAAATTGGCGAGATTGTTCATGAGGCATATGAAATCTTAATTTATCAAAATGGTGTGTTTTCATTCACGGGCCTGACCTGGGCGGGGTGCCAAAGTCGGCCATTTTTTCGCCAAAACACCGAATTCGGAAAATGACTGATAACTCCCTCATACAACGTTCAATCTATTTTAAATCTGGCATGTGTGTGAGGTATACCAGCCTGAGCAGGACTGGATTGAAAATTTACCATTTGTGCTTGGCGCCTCCTAGTGGGAACAGGAAATGCCCTTTTTTTACGGGACACACTCCTCCTCTAAGGGGAAAAAATCAATCTACCTCAAAGCTGCATAAGGGATGCCTTAAGACCTGTCTTCAGGTGCCTGATGAAAAATATTGAAGTTTCGTTGAAGCGGAGGGGTCCAAACAGGAAAGTGAAAATGACTGTCAACAATTTTTCTCTCCAAAAACTTTGAACAGTCATAACTTGGCAGATATACAAGATATCTGCGCCAAACTTCCCGTGCTTGTTGAGAGTCATACCCTGAAGGGCCTTGTAGGGGTCATTTGCATCAACCCTACAGCGCCAACTAGTGGCAATAGAAAGTCACTCGTTTTTCCAATACATGTCCAGTTCTTTTCAGGTTGGTCATTGTAGTTTCAAGACCTATTAAAATACTTATTTACGGCCCATGTCCACGTGTCTCTGTCTGTTGCCGTGACGACCCTTTATTCGCCATTTAAAGGAAAACACCGAATTCAGTAAATCACTAATAATTCCTTGACACAACTTTCAATCTTTTTCATACCTACCATGTATGTGCGGTATCCCACCCTTAACACGAGTGCATTGAAATATTACCCATTAGGCCTAGCGCCCCTTAGTGAGAACAGGAAATGCCTTTTTTTACGAGACAGGTTCCCCCTCCAAGGGAAAAAAATCTGTTGACCTCAAACCTGCATCAGGGGAGCCTTAAGACCTGTGTTCAGGTGTCTGATGAAAAATATTGAGGTTTCGTTGAAGCGGAGGGGTCCAAACAGGAAAGTGAAAATGACCGTCAACAATTTGCCTCGCAAAAAACTTTGAACTGTCATAACTTAGCAGATATACAACATATCTGCGCCAAACTTCCTGTGCTTGTTGAGAGTCATACCCTGAAGGGTCTTGTAAGGGTCATTTGCATCAACTCTACAGTGCCAACTAGTGGCGACAGAAAGGAGTTTTAAAAAAGGCCTTTCCTATTGGGTTTTTTCAACATCGAGCAATGAAGTTTGGGGAGTCCATACCTTATGCAAAACTGTACCAAAAAGTCTCTTGCAACCATTTTCCAAATCCAACAGAAAATCGGGTATTTTGGATCAAATGTGAAATTTTTATCCATTTGTAGTATAGTTTACATTTGGAGGCCTGAACATGCACGAAAACTCACCAAATTTTGCACATACATGCGGCTTTGCGTGGATTTCGATAATCTTGCAATATTACAAAAAAATGTAACAAAATGGGTCAGTGGCGACCCCTTGAATTTTTCAAAAAGGCGTTTCCTATTAGGTTTTTTTAACGTAGAGCAATGAAATTTGGGGAGTCGATACCTTGTGCAAAACTGCTCCAAAAAGTCTCTTGAACCCATATTCCAAACCCAACAGGAAATCAGGTATTTTGGATCAAGTGTGAAATTTTTATCAATTAACAGGGTGCACATTTGAGACCTTGTCACAGAAGGAGTTTGTTGGATCATCTTCAAATTTGGTGAGACTATTCGGGAGACATAGGAGATCTAAAATTTTCAAATTGGTGCGTTTTCATTCATGGGTTTGACCTGGGCGTGGTGCCAAAGTTGGCCATTTTTTCGGCAAAATGACAAATTCAGTAAATGACTAATAGCTCCTTGACACAACTTTCAATCTTTTTCATATCTGGCATGTATGTGCGGGATCCCACCCTTAACACAGGTGCATTGAAATATTACCCATTAGGCCTAACGCCTCCTAGTGGGAACAGGAAATGCCCTTTTTTACGGGACGGGTTACTCCTCTAAGGGGAAAAAAATCTATTGCCCTCAAAACTGTATCAGGGGAACTTTAAGCCATGTGTTCAGGTGTCTGATGAAAAATATTTAGGTTTCGTTGAAGCAGAGGGGTACAAACAGGAAAGTGATAATGATTGTAGCCATTTTGTCTCACAAGTTTTGAACAGTCATAACTTGACAGATATATAAGATATCTGCGCAAAACTTGCCATGCTTGGTCAGCGTCTTACCCTGAAGAGTCCTGTAGTGGTCATCTGCATCAACTCTGTAGCGCCAACTAGTGGCAGCAGAATTTGAGGCCTTGGTGCCTCTGGGGCTAGTTGGATTGTCTTCAAAATTGGTCAGTCTGTTCAGGAGACATATGAGATCTTAACTTATGAAAATGGTGAGTTTTCATTCATGGGCCTGACCTGATTGGGGTACCAGAGTCGGCCATTTTTTGGGCAACACGCCAAATTCAGTTAATGACCAATAACTTCCTGATAGAACATGCAATCTGTTTCATATCTGGCATGCATGAGCGATACCTCGGCTTGAACACAAATGCATTGAAATATTACCCATTAGCCATGGTGCCCCATATTGGGAACAGGAAAAGCCATTTTGTCTCGCCACACATTTTAAACAGCCATAACTTAGCAGATATGCAAGATAGGTGCGCCAAACTTCCCGTACTTGGTGGGAGTCTGCAACGCCAACTAGTGGCTGCAGAATTTGAGTCCTTAACATGCTTGAAAACCAATATTTGAACATCTATGTGGCTTGGCGTAAATTTCAATAATTTTGCAATCTTGTGAAGAATTGTAACAAATGGTTTAACAGTGCCCCTTTGAATTTTTCAAAAATGCCTCTCCAATTACGTTTAACGTAGAGCAATTAAATTTTGGGAGTTGATCCCTTGTGCAAAATTGCACAGTATCATTTTAACTATATTCACAGCTAAGCCATCTGTAAATATCAAGTACATAATATATTCATGTTCACAGTACATCATTTCATGTGAATGTTTCACACTTGGTGGAGACACAAAGATAGGCGACCACAAAATAAGGGGAGTAGAGAACAGGTAAATATTTTTTTAATATATGAAACAAAATCTCAGAAGGTTACATAGACCTGAATGGGCAGAAGTATGGTGAAAACAATACATTTAAAGCACACAGTCAAAAATGACAATTTAAATTATTCCATAAACTAAACCTAGAATGCGAGAGAAAACTAAAAATAGCTGAACAAGAACAATGAAAGGGAGGAGTGAGAAGATAACTTCAACCTGCACTAAAAACTGTAGGAAACAGAGCAGTAGTACTGTGAAAAATTGGACTAGAACAAAGATCACAGATGGTTGGAAGTATCATTTCTGAATATCTGGCAGGGATGGACTGGAGACTTCTGTTGCTTCAAGCTCTGCTACTTTTTTCTGCAGGAGAGACAAACATTTGCAATTTTAATGCAAAACATTTTTAAAATGCAGGAGAGGTAACATTTTTCCAACATCAAACTGTAAATTTATACAATTTCTTGTATTTTTTTGCATTACATCCTTTTTTATTGTGTTAATACCACATATTTATCTCCAATACAACTTAATTTGACACAGAGTCGCAAGTCAGACTTGAGCCTATTCCAGTAGTGAACTTGCGAGAGGTGGGCCTAACGCTGAATGCGTTGCCAGTGTACTGCAGAGCCACCAGTGCATCGTCAGACCAAGTACAACATATTGAACATAGAAATTTAGCATGTACATATTTTATTGGTTTTTTTTTTTTTTTTACATTACACTGAAGAGAAAACCTGCAATACAATAGCATATTGATCAACAATGTTGTTATAAGTAGGGGGAAAAAAAGCTTGTTTTTTAAATATTTTTGCATTTTAATTAGTTATTTATTAGTATTTGTATATTTGGTAATTTTACCTCCAGGAAAATGACATAGTCAGCAGGACACTGCAGGGAATTGAACCCCATCCCAGTAAACCAGGAGTACCATTACCAGTGTCTTTTGCTTTTTTGACATTACACTGAAGGGATAGCAAAACCTACAATACAACAGCATATTGATCATTGCTGTTGTAATGTAGGGAAAAAGAACCCGCCGTTTTTCATATACTTCATTTTACACTTATATAAATAACAATTTACATATAAATATTTCATTACTTCACTTATTTTTGTCCCTAAAATGGCAAACAATGCCCTCATGGTCACTAAAGTAGGTAGGCACAACTGAAGTCTCAACCTCATACTGTGTTGTTTTTACATACACATGGTCAATCAATGTGCCTCTTTCTGTTGTGGGCTGTGTGACTAGTTGAACGTACCCCCTATCTTCAGCAAATTTACAGACGCTGGAGGACTTTAGAATGTCTTCATTAAAATCACCCATGACAGCAATGGTGTTACTTAGTGGCTCTAACAAATCAAATAACCTGCTGAGGTGCTCTTTAAACAAAGACATGTGATAAGATGAAGGTCGATAAATGACAGCAACTAATATATCGTGATGACCATATTTGCTGACTGCACACTCCAAATTGAAATGTGGTACCTGAATTATGTCAAAGGTGACATCATTTGCACTAAATACGCCAACACCTCCATGTTGTTGGGATTGCAAATTTATAAACAGAGGATTATTGCCAGAATATGATAAAGTTCGTGGACAGCTGTGAAAACTATAGCCATCAACCTTTATGATCTCAGATGCTGGAAGGTTTGGTAACCATGTTTCTGTTACCGCAATACAGTTAGGCTGTAAGTGCTCTGTGCATATAGCTAAATCTGGCGCATGCTCAATCAGTCCTTGCACATTCATCAAAAACACAGAGAAGGTATGTGGTTGACTTGGTGCGGATTCAACGAAAAAAGGAGGCATTCTCTGAATTGCCTCCTTAATGTTGTTTTTACAATAAATGTGTTCCTCTGCAAAGTCTTGAATAATTAATCCAGACAAGCTTCTCACGCGGCTTAACGCCACATATGCTTGTCCTGCTGAAAATATTTTATTCAAAGACACCACAGCACTGTCTACTGTTAGGCCCTGTACTTTATGTACTGTACAAGCCCAAGCCAGTTTAAGTGGAAATTGTCGACGTAATCCACCTTTACTAGTGACCTTTTCCTCTTCTGGCTCTATGTATGTAGAGGCCATCAGATCAACAGAAGCAGTAGCTGATTGTTTCCTCCTCTGTGAACCAACCTGATCTTTATCAAACTTGACATACACCCTTTGAGGAAAGCTGTTGTCTGAGGTTATGATATGCGTCACAGTGCCACACACCCCATTTACTAGACCATCCACAACATCCACATTCTTGCACAACATAACACGTGCATTTATTCCCAATAGTAGAGTTTCCTCCAAACATGTGTTATATGCCTTCGCATGATGTCCACTAATCAACTCGAGATTTCCCGTTTTCTTGTTGTGAACAAAATCTTGAGCTTCTACTTTAACATATTCAGGGCAAGTCCTGAATAACTCCTGAAGATTGTGTTGATTTACTTGTTTATTTGTCGGGAAGATATGCAATGCTGAGCTGACTTCACCACTTTCACAGTGCTTAAGTGTCTCAATATCACTGAGTAGCATTGGAGTTTCTTTGGACCGAGTTCTGATTCTGTTCAATAACTTTGCAAACAACTGATCTTGCTGCCGAACAACAGTGTTCAGTTCCACAACCTTAAATAAAGAGGACCATAGGTCAACACCTGGGTCAGTAACATACAGGGGTTTCCCTTTAACGGGAGGCAGCTGGTAAAAGTCCCCTACAGCAAGGACACTGACATTTCCAAATGGTGAAAAATCACCAGTTTGTTTAATTTGTCTCAGTCTCCCATGGATGTACGTTAACAACCTGTGATCTACCATGGAGATCTCATCAATGATTAGGATCTTCAGATCATTGTATTTGGCGCGTAGAGAATTTAACTTCTCTTCACCCAAAGGAGTATACGGTAAGCGTACATCCTTTCCTATGCTAAAGGTGGCATGAATTGTTGATGCCTGAAGATTAAAAGCAGCAATACCTGTGGGAGCTGTTAATAAAACACACATGCTATCAGGTTGACTACACACAGTAGACAACAATCTTGTTGCCTCATACTGGATGGCCTTGATTAAATGGCTTTTTCCAGTACCAGCACCACCCGTAATGAATACATGTAGTGGTGCTGGTTTTTCCCCTATTACTTTTTGAATGCACCACTGTCGAATATTATAAAAAATACAACGTTGTGTATCATTCAAAGACCGAATCAATGCCAAACCATCTTTTCTCGACAAGATGTTTCTCTTTTCTAAATGGGAAATTTGTGGGCAATTGACTGCTAATTCAGGAATACATTCTAAAAGTTCCACATCTGGCTGTTCTTGTTGGGTCCTCAATTGCAGAGTCTCTAAACGCTCTAATTCCTGCTCAGGACACAACTCACACCAGGCATCTTCCAGTTCACCATTGCTTTCAACTGACTTTTGAAAGTCATCCAGCTGATCTGCTTCAAGTTCAAATTTGCTTCTATTGGTGTCAACAACAAACTTGACCGGATGTCTGGACCCATCGAAAAACTTTACTTGGCCATTATTGTAAAATTGTTCAAAAGTTTCACATTTGGGAGGTTTAAGTTGCGCATCTGCACGATAGGGAAGGAACAACTGCATGATACTACGATAAAATAATTCTGGATTTTTTGTCTTTGAAAAGCGCATGTACCGAACAACAGCAGGCTGTGTTCTAATTCTTTTCGTGACAAATCCACAATCATTTTTCAATCTAATCTGTATTTGCGATTTCTCGTTTTTGCTCAGAATACGATATTCAGAAGCAAAAGTTGCCAGGCACATGTCAGTAAACACAGCATTGTCTGGCCTATTCTTGTAACGGTCAACCAAACTCATCATCCAAATGTTTTCAGAGGTAAGATCATGTGATAGTGCCTTTTGCTTTAATACACTTAAAGGCAGACTCATTTTGACCACATTGTCACCTGTTGGAACAAAGACAACCTTCCTTGAACATTCCTTGAGATGTAAATTTGGTGTCAACCTGTATACAGCCTCCTGAGCGCACACATCTCTGTTGTGCAGGTAAACACTGCCAAGGTTCTTTAAGGCTTCTTTTGCACTCACATTTCCTCCAGCTGCTTCTCTTTGTGCATTCCCCAACAACAGTCCTATTTCTCTCTCTGCTTTTGAGATATAAGAAATAATGTACACCACGCATGCATATGCATCTGCAACAAACTGGATGTCCATGTTAGCATTCCAGCACTTTAAAAGTGGCTTACTGTACTGATTGATCCAAACTTCATTAATCTCTCTTTTCATTACTATTTGTGTGCCTCGAGCACAGGATTTATAGGCCTCTTCAAAAACTTCCTGACTGACATTTACACTCTGAAACAAATGCTCCAGACTCTCAAAGATTTTGGTTTCATCAGAAAGAGCTTTTTTGACTGAAGCCAGGATTGTTGCTGCTTGCTCTTTGGAAACTTTGTCTTTTTTACAATCACAGGGCGTCTTGTCATCTGCGTTTTCAGCATGACACATGCACGTCTCCAGATTTTCTACACTTTTCTCATGGCATATAAATGTTCTGCATGATGGTGGTCTGGGAAAATTAAAACGACAAACTTTGTTTTTCTTTTGACAAGTTTTTGAATGTCGTTTTGAATGTTGCTGTACATTTGTCACAATGTCAAGTAACTCTTTGTCTTGTGTTGGCAGCTCACAAGTGACATACTTGTCAATAAATGCAACAACCTCTTCATCACTGTTTTTATTAATCACTGGGGCATTTTCTATCCAGAACAAACAATGAACATGAGGAGAACCACGCTGTTGAAATTCAATGCGGTAAAAGTAGTCTTTAATTTTACCAATAGGTTCTGCAGGAGACATGAGAACCTCCCTTAAGAAACAATGCCAACGAAAATCAAACATTCTTGCGGCTGTGACAGGATTGTGACGCAAAAGTTCACACCTGTCAGCCCATTCTAACTGTTCCAATGTTTCTGTTCGACCTTCCTGCATTAAAATGCTACACAGAAGATTTTTCCAACGCATATCAGCAGAGGAAAATGAACAAAACCAAGTAGGAACGCCGAGCTGTCGAACACAAGCCAACAAATCACTCTGTGCTGCCTGCCAGAATGCTGGAGTCCCTCTAATAGGTTTAAGAAAACGATACCCATTGTCAAACTCCAACAGATTTTTAAAAAATGCATCATCATTTAAAATGTTAACATCGACTTGTTGGAAACCTTGCCTACCCTTCCCTTTTCTTAATGCTATTGACACATTTGAAATAACTTGTTGTAACTCTGACATGTACTGAGCATAAAATATGTATTCTACATTACGGGCAAATCTACCATCAGCATGTAAAATTCTGTTGTTAAAATAACGTGCCAATGTTAATTTGTGCTGCCTTCGTTCATGAAATGTGTTAATTCCTTGAGGAAACAATACTGGAAAGCACTTTGCTTCATTAGTCATATCTGAAAGCAATTTGACTGGATTGTTTCCCTCAGCTGGAGCTACATTTAATACATTATCAACATACTGGTCCAACACTTCCTGACCAATGTCCACTGGCATAAGACATGTGTCTTGAAACATACAGTGTTGTTGCCTGTCATGCAGCAGTTCATCTTCAGCCAAATCTAGAGATGCTTCTAGACTTTTTACATGGCCATCATTTTCATTCCCTGTAGTTTCCACTTCAGTTCCCTTACAAAAGGTATTCAGCCATGCATTATTAAATTCTATATCTTTGTAATGCTTATTATTTAGTTTAAGATATTGCAACGCCTGCCTAATTCGCACACTATCAACAAATTGATATTCATAATGTCCTTTATATGTTAGTTTACGTTTCAATTTAACTCCGATTAAAGAACCATCCATTTCATTACGAGGAAGTAAATTATCAGTCTGCACGATGTTAGCAGGAACACAAGTAACAGGACCATGAACTCCATTTTGCCCACCTTTAGGCAATGCTAACATCTTCATGAATGGAATATGTAAAGCAATCAAATGCTGTTCTAAACTATTTAAACAAGCCAATTCTGCTGGAATAGGCTCAAGTTCAAGATTATTAATTCTACTCTCAGGGGGAACCTCACCTTTATTAATTTTACAATGACAACAATAACAAATCCAAAGTTGACCTCTGGCTGTATCTGTATACTGACAGGGCAAATCACACTTTCCACTACATTGGTGTAAATAGTCCTCAGTGATGCACTTTAATGCTACTGAAGCTATAGCTTTGGTTTTGTAATCATCTATTTTGCACCCTAAAACTTGATTTTTAAACAACAACCTATGACAAACACAGCAAACAAAATCTGGACCGTGCTTGACTTTGTCAAGAAATTGTTTCATGACAAAATCAAACTGTTCAGACTTTTCTTTAATTTCTTGCTTTTTCAACCTGTTTGATTTTCTAACACGATTGCGATGCTCCAAATTGGCACTGTACTTAGCTTTGCTGTAAGCCCTAATATTCTGTTTATACAAAGCATCGTCCTTATATTTTTGGATACCGCGTGCTTTTAAATGTTGTTTATACAAAGCATTGTCCTTATATTTTTGGATACCGCGTGCTTTTAAATGTTGTTTATACAAAGCATTGTCCTTATATTTTTGGATAGCGCGTGCTTTTAAATGTTGTTTATACAAAGCATCATCCTTATATTTTTGGATACCGCGTGCTTTTAAATGTTGTTTATACAAAGCATCGTCCTTATATTTTTGGATACCACGTGCTTTTAAATGTTGTCTATACAAAGCATCGTTCTTATATTTTTGGATACCGCGTGCTTTTAAATGTTGTTTAAACAAAGCATCGTCCTTATATTTTTGGATACTTCTTTTTTTTTGTTTTTCTTGATAAATTCTATCTTCATGGTATTTCTTCTTATTCTTGCTTTGTACACCGTCTTGCTGTGAAATATAGGCCATTTTATTCAATTTACTACGTACATTCCTATAGGATGAATCTTCCTGATATTTAATTCTTTTATGCCTGTTATACTTGTTTTTCAAATAATTAGAGACACAAGTACCAGGTCTTTGCACTTGTGTGTCCACATCAGCATCTACTATACTACTTACATTTGAAGTCACACGATTTGAATCAATCACATTGCTGTCTTTTTTAGTCTGTCGTCTGATATTGTAGACTGATGGAGTTGTGTATACTTCACAATAGCCATAACATTTGTGACTTTGTGGCAGATGAACGCATACTACATTTTCATAATGGTTGGCATTTACATTTTCTAAATACAGTGCCTGATTGGAAAACTGCATTGCACTACAAGTATATTCAATCCAGCGATCCTGATGATATGTAAATATACTCATTTCTAAATAATCGGCAGCTGCTTGAATCTCAATTTCTGTAGCCCAACTACCAACATAACCCATTTTTGAATTGCTCAAGTATTCAGCCACAGAGGAATACTCACTTCTCAGAAGACCCTGATACAAGATTGCATTTTTTTCTATCTGCTTCACTACTGCAAGTCTAATCTTTCTATGATAGTTTTGCGTACCGCTGACGGCCTGACTGACTGCTCTGAAGAAACAATTCCCATCACCAACTACTTTCTCATTTTTACAAGGTTTACCTAAATGGCCAACTTGGGTAGATTTTGAATCAACCTTTTGTAATTCAATATTTAACCGTGTACACAGCACTTGTGCTACATTTTCCCTTAGAGGGACAAATTGTAGTTCTTTTTCTGTTACATTACTGATAAAAACATCTGGAAGATCATTGCTGGGAAATATTACTTGCTCAGTCTGTGTAACAGTAGAGCCAAAGAGCAATGTGGAGTTGACGGCGGGAGCAGTGGGAATAACGCGTACACCTGCAATCTCAAAAAAGTTCTGTGTTAGGTTCATCATATTTGCTAACTTGAAAAAGTGGTCAAACACAAGATCAAGGCACCAGTACACCACAACAACACTGAATCCATTTACATCAACCATCCCATTTGTATTACGAGAATGAGAATCTACCACAGCGTACATTCCATTCTCCTTAATTATTGCACAAGTATTGCAATTCAATGTCAGAAAGCAAGTGTCATACTTTCCACAAATCTGTGCCAAACCATCCTTTAAAGGAGTCAACACTCCTGCCACAACAAGGTCTCCACTAACCACATTTACATCACCAGTTACAAAATCACCATATTCAAAGTCAAAACTCTCGCCATCAATAACTTGCTGCTTGGGTAAATCTGGAACACAAAGAAGCTCAGATCCTCCACTGATCTTATTATTCTTTCTCAGAGAAGAATACAACTCATCACCCAATGTTACAACCCGATCAAGGTCAGCTGACTGCCATGAAAACACACTGTGGGTGGTATGTTTAGCGACAGCTACTAGACTAATAGCCATACACTGAACACCTCTAAATTCAAACCGAGCGTCTCCTTGGTGGAAACTCCCACGAACTGACCTCTTAATATCACGAACCCTAACAGAAAGAGACTTAGTCTTACCTTTGTTGCCTCCTTGCAAGCGATGTTCCTCAACACACTTACCTTTGTTGCCTCCTTGCGAGCGATCATTGTCAACAAACTGCACCTTCACACTACTCATTCCAGGTGACTTCACAACAGCACTGGATGCGCCCCTCTGTAAAAGAAAAAAATACATGATATAAAATAATCTCTTAATTTGTGGTTGACCTGTCGCGATATGCAATAAGACAAAATATCGCACAAGAAATAAAAATGATGGCAATCATTTTCCCAGCTGCGATTTATCGCCACGTGCATATGTGCTTGCGTGTGCTGCATGCACTCGGCACATGTGCATGTTGATTACAAATGAGAATCCAGATTTCACAAATGTTTATTGGCCATCAACACACAGTGGAATTAAAGTTCAGACATACAAAACAAGGAAACACTTCTATATTAAACATTGTAAAACATTAGCATTGCTACATTGAGGCTAATGGAAAAAAAGACTATGTACTAACCACTTTATACTGCTACAAAACATGACTCCACAATGCAAAATTGCAGTTAAAAGGTGACACATTAAACATGAAGACTCACTGGCACTGGATTAAAGAATTTGCAACCGATGCGAACAAAAAAAACAAAAAACTTATTGATACAACATGCATGACGACAGAGAGGTGCTTTCTTTTTACTGACGGTAAAGTTTACGGTTAGTGTCTTTGGTAACATAGTTCATGTGAACATTTCAAAATAAAAGCGTTTTATGTTCAGATTTCTGGAGGCAATCGTATATACTTCAGGTTCTACACTAAGAATAAATTTAAAAATGACACCCATTATGAAAAATTTTATTGGCCATGATATGTTTAATAACTTTGCTTCAAATTTGTTGCATGAGCACTTTGCAGTACAAGATGACAGTCATTTTGGATTAAATTAACACTTAATGGGCTCCAAGTGGCGAACAACAAAAATGACAGTGGGTTTCTCACCTATTTCATATTCTGCACATAACCAACTCTAAAATGAATCATTATGCAGTGTTTTTATTTAATATTTATAAATTTTAAGCTCGTGTTTTATCCAAGAACAATTCTTCTACATTTCAATAAGTGATTAGGATGTATTGTCCCAATATTCGTGTTTGAATAAGTTACAAAAACGGCAATAACATTGCATATTGCAGTAATTTAGGAGACAATATATTGATTACTGAAATTTGTAATAGCGACAGGCATAGTTGTTGGATAAAGCTTGAGTTATGCTTCTGCGTTGCGATGATGTCAAAGTGACTACGGCGTCAATGAGTGCGTCTGATGAATAGAAGAGTTTTGCGTCCTTTGTGTTGTACAGGTCGTTTGTTAACACCGCTAGGTTGCCCTGACCAGACCGGATAGGCTTGAAGAGTCTAGCAAAGTCTTCCATGGACCGGACAGGAAAAAACAAGCCATCCAAAGCGTATGGGCAAAGCGCAAAGACAGCGGTCATCCACGTCGCCACACAGGACGAGAGCTCTCGTCCTGTGTTTTTTCAAAAAGGTGTACTCACTTTTGTTACCAGGGGTTTAGATATTAATACTAGGGCTGTCCCAAACGACTAATTTTCTCCCGATTAGTCAGCAGACTATTTTTACGATTAGTCGACTAATCTAATAATTAATTATTATTATTTTTTTTTTAAAACTAATTTAGCAATGAAATTTTTGTTGACGCTTATCAATTCACACAAAACATATTGGAACACTCAAATTATTTATTGAAGTACAAATAAACACGTAAATAACATTAATAAATCACAAATAAACAATGAGTTCAAAATGCTGATAGAATTAACTAGTGTAGCATCCCGATTGAAAAGATGGTCTCTTAAACTGATGGTTTACAACTTTTATTCCATCCTTGATGTAAACACACCGTAAGAACTACGGTGCACACAAATAAAGCAACACAATTAGAAATTAACAAAAACTTTTCACCTTTTCCTTTTAAACCTTATTTATACTGTATATCAATGAATTGCCTATATGAATTGCCTTTACCTTAATTTATTACCTTATCATTGACAATCTCTCCCTTGAGTACAATCACTGTATATATTTATGACCTTTTAACCTTATATAATTTTCTATACCATAAAATAAACCATAACATGAAATAAACCTTTCAATTAGCATTAAGAACAATACTAATAGCACTTATAGGCCCATTGTCAATGAAACATTATTATTTAGTAAGGCGACAGCACCCTCTGGTGTACAAAAAAAAAAAAAAAATTACAAACTGGGTGAAGGCGCTTGAGGTGTTTATTCACAGCCGACGTGCAGCCAAGCTTGGCATTGAAGAGACAGGACAGAAGAGTGTACTCTCCTTTGTTTCTTTGAAATAAGTCAATGTTTTGGACACTCTGGTGCGCTTTTTTTGGCTTTGTGCCACTTTCCCCGCTTGCAAACAGAGCATCCGACATTCTAACTTTACACGCATATATTTTTTTAACCCTTCATTAACCGTCGACGGGATGTTGTGCTCGTCGACTGATTAACGTCATCGATGACGTCAACTAGTCGGGACAGCTCTAATTAATACACATACTATTCATCGTGACAAACTGTCATTTTGTCAGTGTTGTCCCATGAAAAGATATTGAACTATATCTGCAGAAATGCGAGGGGGTGTACTCACTTTTGTGATGCACTGTACAACCCCTTATCTCTGTTGGTACTCCAGTGTATATTACTAACCTGTCGTTGATTGGGTCTCCGCTTGACCTCAGCCACTGTGGACCTCTGCTTCTTACACAGCAACTAAATGGAACAAAAATATATCCATTACTTTTCGGATAATTTTAAAATTTATTATATTACCACTAAATTTTAAAACATCACAATTTGTTATCTTAAATCATGTCTATAACATTACCGGGTTGCGTCTTGGAACAGCCGTCACATCTGGTTGCTGTAGAGCTGATGGAGTAAGTTTGTCCATCTCCTCAAGTAGGGCATGGCTGAACCGGACAGGGTTTAGTGGGATGAAGCAGTCTCTCACCACAGGCTAAATACAGATACAAAACACATTACAGTTTTTCTTAAATAACAGCAAATTTACATTTATGGAAAACAAACACTGAATACATGCTGGTGAAGGCTTTCTTAAAGAACAGCAAATGTACATTTATGGAAAACAAACATTGAATACCTGCTGGTGAAGACTTTCTCTCTTGGGAGGTACATGAGATGAACTTGATCCCATTGCGCGCCGCTGTGGTAAAGGTGAAAATTGTTAGTATCACATTTAAATATAAACATTTCATGAATGTGATATATATGTGCTGTATTTTTACTACATGTCCCTTCTTTCAATTATTAATGATCATTAGATTCATTTATTTATTTTTTACCTTTGAGCCAACCATTGTCCACTCATCAAGGTTCACTGCAGGAGGTGGTGTAACCTCAACTCCCCTCACAATGGCAGAACTTTTTTCAGGTGCTACTGTAGCAGGAACACACTTCAATGCTGATCTAACAGGAACAGTCACAGGCCGAGGGACTTGAACCACGTCACGTGTTGCCTGAAAGTAAAAAAAAAGCAACAAAATAGACACCATGTACAAGTTACCAATTAACATACAACCACATACACTTCCAATACTTAAATACCTACAGATAGTAGCTATCTTGAGAACTTGCAACGCCCCCCAAAAAACACTTCTATTAAGTCTCATGATGCAGATCTATCAAACTCACCGTATATGACGCCTTCCACAGCAGTTGAACGAGGATAGGCATTCCATCAGTGTCAGACAAATGAACCTGTAAATATCACACATATTTAATTCATATAATCATTTCAAACATACCAGTCTTATCAATTGAACTAAATATTTACTTTGTTACATCTATTTTATACAATCACTAATTCATTTAGATTTTGTATTACTGTCAAAAGTCCATTTGTTCATTATTTTTTCATAATGAGAAAAAACTTTTACTTGTACTTTTAAATCAGCAACACAAGTTTAAATGTCTAAAGCTGTCAAAATCTTACTTTTTTTTCCACCCGCCTAATTTTTTGGCTCAAAGAATCATCCCCCCCAAAGAGCATTATTATTATTGTTATTATATTTTGGGGGTGGGGTATAGAATTGTATCATTTTTGCGCATTAGTGTTACATTTTAGGTGACTCCTTCCATAAATTGTTAGTGTTAATGTAATTTAAGTACTGGAAAATATTTTTCACATTTAAACAAAATCGTTTTGTGTATCCAATCATGGCTCAAAAATAATACGAATCGTGTCATGAATTTTTGTATCGTTACAGCCCTACAAGTAAACTTTAAACAGATCTGACAGCTGACTATGACATTGATCTAACAACTTACACCATCTTGGGCCCACAGTTCAGATTTATCCAAGGAGAAATGCTCCACTGCAGACAGATACTTTACTCCCACTTCAGCAGCAACACGTCTGTACTCCTGACGCAGCATCTCCTGAGGATACATCTCCATGTTGTAACGTGGAGGAAAATCCACAACTACAACCTATTCCCCAAAAAAAAAAAAAATGTCATTAGACAGAATTCATCTGTGACATTATACACAAATGTTACTGCAACAAAACAGGTCATGTCATCATAATGTAGTGTAACTACACACTTACATTGGAGCACTGACTAAGCGCAACAGCCAACAGTTTCCTGAATCCAACACCAGCTCTTTCATGACTCTTGGTCTGTGTCAGATCGTTGCTGGGAGCAAGGACACACACCACATCAGGCACTTGGGGCAACTTCACGTTAGCAAGCTCCATCTTCTCTTCCATCGCAGTAGCACCCGGAGTAGACATAATGCCAAAGGACAGATCTCCCTCTGGCATCTTCACAAAACCATCAGCTATGGCTCGTAGATGGGAATCTCCCACAAGAAGAGCAAACTGCAACAAGTCAGAAAATTAGATCACATTAGTACATTATTGCTTTTACCGATCTTTACTTATCATATCATCTGTCTACGATGACTGCATTAACAGTATTTATATTCATAAAGTATTGTATCAGAAAAAAAAAAAAAAAAAAAGCTACCTTCTTATCAGAAGACTTGGGTGGAATGACCAGTTTGTGACATTTTCCTGTCAGCTGCGAAACTGGCCATTGGCATACACGATGACGGTACCCAGTACCCCGACCTATAAAAAAACAAAAAAACAACAACAATACAATAAATTAGCACCAACATGTTTCCTTAGACCAGTACAATTCATAACATTTCCACTATAACTTACGATTCATCGTGCTGCGTTTGTCTCTCAACATAATCAGCTCCACAGAAAGCTGGGTGTCCAGATGCCGCTTGTCTGCTGTTGCTCAACAATCTAAAAGATATCAACATAAACCCATTAGGAATTTTTATTAAAATTGTTATCTCATAATCAGTCTCAATAACCTTTATTTGTAAAATTAATTGCTCACAATAACAAATTACTTCTCCCAAAAAAATAATCCACTTAATAACTCCGTTACCACATTGTAAGAGTTAATATTCGAGCAGACAAACTCTGGGTGCCATGAATAATACTTATTAGCGACCACACAACAGAACAAGACTGGCGTAAAATGCGCTGCTCAACGCAGCTAAGCCAAGATAGCAAACGTGAGAAGAGGAAGCTCGGAAGGATGCAGGCGCTGAATCCAAGGGCCGCTCATAAAACAGGTCCTGGAATGAGAGCAAAAACAAGTCATGAGCCGATGATCACAGATAATTATCGAACAAATGCAAAAAACAACTGACCGTGGAACCAAACAAGCTTATCAGGCAACAAGGTGGCAGCGTCCTCTAGCTTTTAAAGATTGTTGATTGACGCTGCCAGCACCTATGGCTGCTCCACCCGTTTGACATCAAACCTGTAATCAGAATTAAAAACACGAGCACCTCCCCAGACAATAACATCCTATTGCACAAAACTATGTACAAGATGCTACTTTCTCCTCGCACGTGACGTCAGCGCGTTGTCCCATTAATAATAGTCCAGGCAAAACGTGATGCTTACAGCTGGCAAAATTAAACTATTCCTCAAGGTGAATAAAATTACTCTGATCAGTTTTTAAACTCCAGTTTCAGCTCTAGTATCTATGCCTTTTTACTCTCCTTTTATGGAGATATATTTGTGTCACATTTCTGAGCGATTCAGCCATTTTTAATTCGTCATCACAAATGAACGAGGCCACCGATACACGTGGCGGGCTTTTTTACAAAAATAACTTCTACAGTTTGGCTTACCATCCACACACAGACGTACAATTTGGTCACTAGAACCGAGGACTTTTAAAAACTCCGACTAATGTAAAAATGTGCATATTCTGCCTTAGATGCGGTGTCTTATGTACATTGTAAATAGGAACTCTTGTATTTTGAGGATCGCGCAGTACAGATATAGTTTTTGGTGTTTTGATGTAGTCATGCCAATGAATAAATAAACGTCGACTCAGATGACTTCAACAAACTAAATTCTGTGGTTTACAAGTTTTGAGAAACGCGAAATTTAACAGATTGAAAGCATTTTTTTTTCTCCAGTCAAAACGATAACATCAGCAATAGCGGCTAATGCTAACATGCTAACGACCGGTCAGCTCACGTGGCAAGGGCTAAACACACTACATGTTGACCTATTTTACTTTTTGCCGTGTTTACATTCGAAGTCTAAACTTACGCAGAGAGGATTTGGAATTTTACAACATCACAAAAACATGGCGAATTTATTCAAAAACATAATGCACATATGTAAACACATCGTCAACCGCGCGCGATTGCGACCCGTTTTAATGGCTCACGAACACGATCGTTGAAACATTTTACGTTTTGTCATTTAGTGAGCTTGAATGCACACCAATAAATATACACAGTATATAAATGCTACATTAACTACTATTTCTCTGTTAAAACGTTTGCCACATGGCACATTATTGAATGTAAACGCCACGTTTGAAACTACATAACAAGGCTCAAAAAAACAAACATTACGCTAATCTAATCAAATGAAAATTCTACTTACCCTGTCACCAAACAAATCTGTAGAAGCTTCAAATCTTGAAGAAAACCTGTCGAATAAAAAGCTTTTTTTTTTCCAAAAAAGTGAATAAAACTTTCGAAATCTCACAGAGTTGTCGACAAGAGTCGTCACCGTGCAAGGTTAGAAAGGACCGCCCCCCACACGTCCAAACAGCTTTATATAAATGACGTAAAATCTTTAGCCAATCACATAATAGATAAGCTTGAGGAACGCCCACCGAGCATCTAGGCGGACCTAAATGAAAACAGGGCGCTGTGACGTGTACGGTAGAAGACGTCCTCTTCACGCTACAGTGTACTGTTGTGTATGAGGACGAAGGATTCAGCTGATTTTGCGGATTAATACTTTTATTTTTTGCATCACGCCAGCCAAACGGCTGCAGAAAAATCATTCTGTATGCGGGAGAGGCGTATGCGCCTTTTTGGAGTTTCAAAAGGTTCCCATTCACCGTGGATATTTACTGTGGGACCATTGGACTTACAAGGAAGTGAGTAAACATCTTGTTTTGTATTATGTCAAATACGAATACAGTGATTACAAAGTAAACACTATAAAATTCCTTTAAATAAAGGACTACTTACGTTCGATCATTGATAGGCATGTAAAAAGCTGTCCTCATGCCCATTAGCAGTTAGCTGTTAGCACGTTAGCTGCACTACAATTCCAGCCACCCTCCTTCAGCGAACGAACTGTAAATTGCTCTCCGCCGGGCGGTTTGCCGATCCGCAAAGAAACTCGACAACCGGGTCGTCATGTCAAATAATCCAGGCTAGTTATGTGTGATTTTCCACTTCGAAGACTTTGAAACATCCCTCGGTTCGGGTTAGCATGTCGGCTAGCTGTCGCTCCTTCTGGTCTGTTTACATTCTCCGAAGCCGGGGAAGGGAAATGACATATGTCCGATTTAGGTGTCATAAAATATCGTTCGGGAGGTGTGACAGTAAAGGTAAAGTCGACTGTTTTGACCATTATGGAGTAATTTTGCCATGTCGTCTTGAATAAATGGATTTTTATTATTTTATATTCCATTTAGCACAAGATTGTTATTTGTCATGACCATGCCATTTATTTAGCAATTGGGGAAAGTACTTGGGTAAAAAGAATATCCTGTAAAAATATTGAAGTAAAGAGACAGAAACAATGACATTTTGCCGCTCTCTTCGTCGCGTTTTCCTCATTGTGAATAGTTCCCCCTCGATGGGCTGACTGGTCCTTCTCAAGCCATTTATATAGCTATTGGGGAAAAATACTTGGATAAAAAGAATATCCTGTAAAAATATTGGGAGTAGAGAGACTGAAACAATGACATTTTGCAGCTGTCTTCGTCGCGTTTTCCTCGTTCTGAACAATTCCCCCTCAATGGGCTGAATAGTAAAACCGATGAGCCTAGTCTACCGCTGACGTCATCCACCTGTTGGGAACGCTAAAGCCCTATAATTGTAGGCGTGGCTAACCGGCAGATTAAAAGACTAATTTCTCGTCATCTGCGCTTTGCTAAATTGTTGTATATAGTCGAATCGTCTCAAAATATGATTCTAATTCACATAATAATGCCATTTAAGACTTTTTTTCTGGTGTCGTATGCTCTTTAATGCTCGAATCCGATTTTATCGTTTTTTTCCGACTCGAGTGAGGCATTAACTTGACCGTCTGAGCTGGACAAGTCGCATTGAAATGGACCATTTCAAATCCGATCTGGGTCACAGTCGTATGTGGTTTAAATCCTATCTGAGCCACATTTTGCCTGAATGTCGCGCGCGGTCTGAACGATTAAGTCTCCATAATCAGAATTCACGCGGCAATAGGGAATGGGACGTACTACGTCATTGTTTGGACCCGCCTCCATGCTGGCAATATAATTCACTTCCGGGCCGGCAGAGTCAAGGCGGATTGTAACGTGTGGTAGTGCTAAGCTAACTCTTTCGGTGTTTTAGAAAGAAAATATGGGTGCTTATTGTTGCGTTACCGGGTGCAACAGCGTCTCCTACGACAAAAAAAAGGGTTAGGAAAAATGGACTCACTTTTCACCGTTTTCCTACATGGACGACCAAATATCAGATCACGAAGGTACGACGGATGGCTGGATTGCAGCGGTTCGTCGGAAAAGCATTTCTTATGATCATATTTCTGCTGGAATGAGAGTGTATTCCCCTCATCTCTACTCTTGTAAGTTGAACGATTTATCCGTTTGAGTTTCAATACGTTTTTTGTTTTTGTTTTTTTCTTTACTGTTGTGTAAACCTGCCTCGGTAGCAATGCTAACCTACTCCTCCTCACCTACCTGTTACTAGGAAAACCTGCATATGAAATGCTGACAACACATCCCGATTGGTCACCATATCTCTTCTTGGGTTATTCTGAGGTCAAGCGCACCACATCGGAGCGTTATGAGAGGTTGGAAAGGCGAAGAGTGCACACTGAAACTTCAGCTCTGCTCTTACAAACACGATTGTTGTTGTGAAAAGTCAATAAAATATGAATACCAAAACATGACTTGAACAACTTCTTGACAAACTGTAACTGCTTGTTGTTTACTTCAGGTCTTCATAATAAACAGGTGTAATAATTACAAAGTCAGGTGACTTAATTTTGTTATTCTATTTGGAATATGCATTGACAATTTTTGGACAGTGTTGTAGACAAGAACTGGGACTGATAAGTTGCAATAGATTTATTTCAAGTAATGCAATTTCTCCAATACGATATTTGAATTGACAGTTTAAAATCTTTAAATTAGTGCAAACAAGGCCCACCCTCTGACGGTGGCAGCAAATATTATATAATTATAAGTAATACACAAATACAAGATCACAATAAACGTGTCTTTGTCAAAGCAGTTTAAAACACTATTTACTGGCTTTGGGTAAATTGCCAGACAGGATAAATATGTGCTTTGAAGTTCTTGCATTTCCATTTTAAGTATTGCAAGTACTAGTCTCCAACACAGTATTTGAACTGACAGTTTAAAATCATTTTAGTACAAAATGGCCCACACTCTGGCAGGGGGCAGCAAATATTATAATACATAATACATTATAAAAAGCTATATACTATATAAATACAAGATCACAACAAAACCTGTATTTTTCAAAGCAGTTAAAAAACATCCAGTGGCCGTAGGTAAATAAACGTGTATAAATATGTACTTTACAGTTCTTGCATTTCTATTTTAGGTATTGCAACTTTTCCAACACTATTTGAATTGACAGTCTAAAGTCTACATTAGTGCAAATAAGAATATTATAAATTAAAAATAATAATAGAATATATAAATTCAACATTACAATGAAACGTGTCTTTGTCAAAGTGGTTAAAAAAAACGTCACTGGCCATAGTTAAATAGCCAGGCAGAATATGTGCATTAAAGTTCTTGCATTTTCACAAGTTAAAAGCCCGCAGTTCATCGACGAGAAGGGCAGACCCAGATGGCGTCTGCTGCAGGGGCTTGTTTGAGTCCGACACAGGACAAATGGAACCACTCCATTGAACAAATTTTCTTTGTCAAATGATCCAAGAAGAGAGATGGTGACCAATCGGGATGTGTTGTCAGCAGGTTTACCTAGGAACACATCAGGTAGGTGAGTCGTAATAGGCGAGCATTGCTACCGAGGCAGATTTACACATCGGTGTAAAAAAACAAAAACGTATTGAAACCAAAAGTGGATAAATCGTTCAACTTACAAGAGTAGAGATGACAGGAACACACTCTCATTCCAGCAGAAATATGATCATAAGAAATGCTTTTCCGACGAACCGCTGCAATCCAGCCATCCGTCGTACCTTCGTGATCTGATATTTGGTCCTCCATGCAGGAAAACGGTGAAAAGTGAGTCCATTTTTCCTCACCCCTTTTTTTGCCGTAGGAGACGCTGTTGCACCCGGTAACGCAACAATAAAGCACCCATATTTTCTTTCTAAAACACCGAAAGAGTTAGCTTAGCACTATCACACGTTACAATCCGCATTGACTCTGCCGGCCCGGAAGTGAATTATATTGCCAGCATGGAGGCGGGTCCAAACAATGACGTAGTACGTCCCATTCCCTATTACGTCTTTAAAGAGCGACAAAGACGACGCGCTATGGTAACAGTGCAGCTGTGCGTTAGCGCCTAGCTTGCCTTAAACACTGCTTTTGGGAAGGATCAGGCTTGACAAGTCATAAAAAAATTAAAAATGGGTTGAGGATAAAGCCTGAGTTATGCTCCCGCGTTGCGGTGACGGCGCAGCGACAACGGCGACCTTCGACATTTGATGGTTCTCCGGCAACTTACGCGTTGCTCTGTAATTCACCGCCAAGCCACTAGAGGGGTGTGGCGTTATGTTTGTACGGTTTTGGGGCATTCTTCTTGTTCACTTCCTCATGTCAAGTTAAAAGGAGAACGAATAAACAATGCAAGATGGAACGCTTGAATGTGTATCTTCATCTCATCAACATTGAATAAATGTCGATCATACGAATGTTGAGGCGCAGGCGACGCAGAAGGCGGTATCGAAGCAGTCTGTCCAACTTTTGATGCCGCAAAGAGAGTTCTAGCGTCAGGAAAAACCAGCTAGCTGTGGTGGCTAGCTTCAGACTGGCGCCGAGCACTGCATCCAGCGTTTTGTCCGAGGTCTGCAAAGCCCTCCAGCCCGATTTGTTTGCCGTGTTCTACAATCAGCCAGTGGGAAGCCATAGCACATTTCTGGCGTCTATGGAACTTTCCAAACTGCATTGGAAGCTTAATGTTAACGTTATCATAAAAGCACTGAGGCACTCTCAATCAGTGATGATGTATCGTGTGTGGTCTTTTGATGAAAATAAAACATCTAAACAATACTTTTGACACCAAATCTGCTTTATTCTTCATATACTTGAAGTGTGACACTTAAATAAGTCACAGACTCATAGCAAATAAATCTACACAATAAATGATGATGTGCACTAAAAAATATAAAGTGATAACAAGTTGGCAATTTTTGGCCGACTTGGGCCATGTCCACACGTAGCAGTTTTTTTTTTTTTTTTTTTTTTTTTTTTAAAACGAGGATTCTGCCCTAATACGTCGGAGAAAAATAATTGCGTCCACTCCTGCACGTTTGTGTAGAAAAAAAAAACTTCCACAGCCAACCGCTTTCATTCATATTGAAGTACATTCAAAACAAAAAAATAATAGTCCAAAATACTCATTATTCAATAAGAAGCACAGCAAGAGTTTGTAAAAAAAAAATGGAAGCAATAAAACGCCTATTGATATACTCCCCGTGTGACGTGAGGACAAAATTTGCCGCAGCCAGTGACGTGAATCTTCGGTTATCAGTGCCCACATGATGGAGCCACAAACGCAAAATTCGCAAATCTTCACCACCCCCGTCGTTTTTAAGAACCCTGGTTTATATCTGCGTGCGCGTGTGGATGATAGAAATATATCTTCTTTTTGCCAAATACCCTGCTACGTGTGGACATGGCCTGGGTCACAGCTTCCATTTTTTTTTTTTTTTTTTTTAAATTCAATTGCTGGCTGACCTCCAGCCAAGTATTTTCAGCAATCTCCTCCCACGAACTGCTTGTCATTTGGCAATCTTCATAAAGTTTTGACATTGTAGAAGTTGTCCTCCTTGCTCTTCGTTGATACTCTCATCACCTTGGTCCATTTTTGCGTGCAGAAACATAACCTAATTCCATAATCTTGTGACGTTACGAAAAAATGTAACGAAATGGCTCAATGGCGCGCCCTTGAATTGAGGCGAGTTTCGAGCAAGTTAGGTTCTCATGAAATTACGAGAAAAGGACAATCTGCCACAACCCTGACTTGCGTGCCGTCCAAGTTTGCGTGATGTCCGAGTTGCGCCAAACTGCGAGGGCCCGTTCAGTCCTGCTTGCAGGCCTAGTTATTATTAGGGCCCGAGCACTAAGCGTGCGAAGGCCCTATTGTTTTGCAAAGGATTATTATTATTATTAGGGCCCGAGCACTAGACGTGCGAAGGCCCTATTGTTTTGCAAAGGATTATTATTATTATTATTATTATTATTATTCTTTTTTCAGGGCAAATGAAAATGGCCAATTTGGAGGCCTGAACATGCACGAAAAGTCACCAAAATTTGCACATACGTGCCGCTTCGCGTAAATTTCGATAATCTTGTGTCGTTTTGAAAAAATGTCAAAAAATGGCTCAGTGGCGCCCCCTTTACCCTTAAAATTTTCAAAAAGGCCTCTCCTCTCAGGTTTTCAACGTAGAGCAATGAAATTTGGGGAGTAGATACCTTATGCCTAACTGTTCAAAAAAGCCTCTTGCACCCATATTCCAAATCCAACAGGAAATCGGATATTTTGGATCAAATGTGAAATTTTTATCGGTTCACAGTTGGGGTTTACATTTGGAGGCCTGAACATGCACGAAAACTCACCAAAATTTGCACATACATGCAACTTTGCGTAAATTTTGATAATCTACAAAAAAATTTAACAAAATCGCTCAGTGGCGCCCCCTTGAAATTTTCAAAAAGGCCTTTCCTATTAGGTTTTTTCAACGTAGAACGATGAAATTTGGCGAGTCGATACATTGTGCAAAACTGCTCCAAAAAGTCTCTTGCACCCATATTCCAAATCCAACAGGAAGTCGGAAATTTTGGATCAAATGTGAAATTTTATCGATTTACATTTGAGACCTTGTCGCTGAAGAAAATAGTTGGATCGTCTTCAAAATTGGTCAGAGTATTCAGGAGACATATGAGATCTTAAGTTTTCAAAATGGTGTGTTTTCACTCAAGGGTCGGGCCTGGGCGTGGTCCCAAAGTCGGCCATTTTTGGGCAAAATACCAAATTCAGAAAATGATTAAAAACTCCGTGATACAACGTTCAATCTTTTTCATTTCTAGCATGTATATGAGATATCCCAGCCTGAACACGACTGCATTGAAATATTACCCATTAGGCCTGGCGCCCCCTAGTGGGAACAGGAAATGGCCTTCTTTACGAGACAGGCTCCTCCTCCAAGGGAAAAAAATCTATTGACCTCAAACCTGTTTCAGGGGAGCCTCAAGACATGTGTTCAGGTCCCTGATAAAAAATATTGAGGTTTCGTTGAAGCGGAGAGGTCCAAACTGGAAGTGAAAATGACCGTCAACAATTTGTCTCGCCAAAAATTTTGAACAGTCATAACTCGGCAGATATGCAACATATCTGCGCCAAACTTTCCGTGTTTGTTGAGAGTCATACCCTGAAGGTTCTTGTAGGGGTCATTTGCATCAACTCTACAGTGCCAACTAGTGGCGAAAGAAAGAAGTTTTAAAAAAGGCCTTTCCTATTGGGTTTTTTCAACATAGAGCAAGGAAATTTGGGGAGTAGATACCTTATGCAAAACTGCTCCAAAAAGTCTCTTGCACCCATATTCCAAATCCAACAGGAAATTGGGTATTTTGGATCGAATGTGAAATTTTCATGGGTTCACAGTAAGAGTTTACATTTGGAGGCTTGAATATGCATAAAAACTCACCAAAATTTGCACATACATGCGGCTTTGGATAACGTTCGATAATCTTGCAACGTTACGAAAAAAATTTAACAAAATGGCTCAGTGGCGCCCCCTTGAAATTTTCAAAAAGGCCTCTCCATTTAGGTTTTTCTAACATAGAGTGATGAAATTTGGAGAGTCAAAACTTTGTGCAAAACTGCTCCAAAAAGTCTCTTGCACACACATTCCAAATCCTACAGGAAATCGGGTATTTTGGATTGAATGTGAAATTTTTATCGATTTACAGTGTGCACATTTTACACCTTGGCACCTAGGGAATTAGTTTGATCATTCTCAAAATTGGCGAGCCTGTTCATGAGGCATATGAAATCTTAAGTTATAAAAATGGTGTGTTTTCATTCACGGGCCTGACCTGGGCGGGGTGCCAAAGTCGGCCATTTTTTCGCCAAAACACCGAATTCGGAAAATGACTGATAACTCCCTCATACAACGTTCAATCTATTTTAAATCTGGCATGTGTGTGAGGTATACTAGCCTGAGCAGGACTGGATTGAAAATTTACCATTTGTGCCTGGCGCCTCCTAGTGGGAACAGGAAATGCCCTTTTTTACGGGACACACTCCTCCTCTAAAGGGAAAAAATCAATCTACCTCAAACCTGCAAAAGGGAAGCCTTAAGACCTGTGTTCAGGTGCCTGATGAAAAATATTGAAGTTTCGTTGAAGCGGAGGGGTCCAAACAGGAAAGTGAAAATGACTGTCAACAATTTTTCTCTCCAAAAACTTTGAACAGTCATAACTCGGCAGATATACAACATATCTGCGCCAAACTTCCCGTGCTTGTTGAGAGTCATACCCTGAAGGGCCTTGTAGGGGTCATTTGCATCAACCCTACAGCGCCAACTAGTGGCAATAGAAAGTCACTCGTTTTTCCAATACATGTCCAGTTCTTTTCAGGTTGGTCATTGTAGTTTCAAGACCTATTAAAATACTTATTTACGGCCCATGTCCACGTGTCTCTGTCTGTTGCCGTGACGACCCTTTGTTCGCCATTTAAAGGAAATATTTTTTTTCAGAGACTCAGGCAGCTTATAGAGCCACAATAGTTGGCACACTTGGTCGAATTGGCCCAGTTAGAAGATTAATTTTAGTTTTGAATAAGGGCTTGGCTGCACAGCTCAGTAGTGGCTCCTTTTTTGTAGTACTTTCTCCAATAGGGGTTTTTATCTCTTGGGTGTGGGAATGTAAATAGGCGACTTTCGAGCATGTTAGGTTCTAATGAGATGATTAGAGAGGAGGATCTGCCACCGCCCTGACCTGCACACAGTCCGAGTTGCGTGACGTCCGAGTTGCGCTAGATCGCGAGGGCCCGTTCAGTCCTGCTTGTAGGCCTAGTTATTATTATTATTATTATTATTATTATTATTATTATTATTATTATTATTCTTTTTTCAGGGCAAATGAAAATGGCCAATTTGGAGGCCTGAACATGCACGAAAAGTCACCAAAATTTGCACAAACGTGCGGCTTTGCGTAAATTTCGATAATCTTGTGTCGTTTTGAAAAAATGTCAAAAAATGGCTCAGTGGCGCCCCCTTGACCCTTAAAATTTTCAAAAAGGCCTCTCCTCTCAGGTTTTCAACGTAGAGCAATGAAATTTGGGGAGTAGATACCTTATGCCTAACTGTTCAAAAAAGCCTCTTGCACCCATATTCCAAATCCAACAGGAAATCGGATATTTTGGATCAAATGTGAAATTTTTATCGGTTCACAGTTTGAGTTTACATTTGGAGGCCTGAACATGCACGAAAACTCACCAAAATTTGCACATACATGCAACTTTGCGTAAATTTTGATAATCTACAAAAAAATTTAACAAAATGGCTCAGTGGCGCCCCCTTGAAATTTTCAAAAAGGCCTTTCCTATTAGGTTTTTTCAACGTAGAACAATGAAATTTGGCGAGTCGATACATTGTGCAAAACTGCTCCAAAAAGTCTCTTGCACCCATATTCCAAACCCAACTGGAAGCCAGAAATTTTGGATCAAATGTGAAATTTTATCGATTTACATTTGAGACCTTGTCGCTGAAGAAAATAGTTGGATCGTCTTCAAAATTGGTCAGACTATTCAGGAGACATATGAGATCTTAAGTTTTCAAAATGGTGAGTTTTCACTCAAGGGTCTGACCTGGGCGTGGTCCCAAAGTCGGCCATTTTTGGGCAAAATACCAAATTCAGAAAATGATTAAAAACTCCGTGATACAACGTTCAATCTTTTTCATTTCTAGCATGTATATGAGATATCCCAGCCTGAACACGACTGCATTGAAATATTACCCATTAGGCCTGGCGCCCCCTAGTGGGAACAGGAAATGGCCTTCTTTACGAGACAGGCTCCTCCTCCAAGGGAAAAAAATCTATTGACCTCAAACCTGTTTCAGGGGAGCCTCAAGACATGTGTTCAGGTCCCTGATGAAAAATATTGAGGTTTCGTTGAAGCGGAGAGGTCCAAACTGGAAGTGAAAATGACCGTCAACAATTTGTCTCGCCAAAAATTTTGAACAGTCATAACTCGGCAGATATGCAACATATCTGCGCCAAACTTTCCGTGTTTGTTGAGAGTCATACCCTGAAGGTTCTTGTAGGGGTCATTTGCATCAACTCTACAGTGCCAACTAGTGGCGACAGAAAGAAGTTTTAAAAAAGGCCTTTCCTATTGGGTTTTTTCAACATAGAGCAAGGAAATTTGGGGAGTAGATACCTTATGCAAAACTGCTCCAAAAAGTCTCTTGCACCCATATTCCAAATCCAACAGGAAATCGGGTATTTTGGGTCGAATGTGAAATTTTCATGGGTTCACAGTAAGAGTTTACATTTGGAGGCTTGAATATGCATAAAAACTCACCAAAATTTGCACATACATGCGGCTTTGGATAACGTTCGATAATCTTGCAACGTTACGAAACAATTTAACAAAATGGCTCAGTGGCGCCCCCTTGAAATTTTCAAAAAGGCCTCTCCATTTAGGTTTTTCTAACATAGAGTGATGAAATTTGGAGAGTCAAAACTTTGTGCAAAACTGCTCCAAAAAGTCTCTTGCACACACATTCCAAATCCTACAGGAAATCGGGTATTTTGGATTGAATGTGAACTTTTTATCGATTTACAGTGTGCACATTTTACACCTTGGCACCTAGGGAATTAGTTTGATCATTCTCAAAATTGGTGAGACTGTTCATGAGGCATATGAAATCTTAAGTTATAAAAATGGTGTGTTTTCATTCACGGGCCTGACCTGGGCGGGGCGCCAAATTCTTCCATTTTTTCGCCAAAACACCGAATTCGGAAAATGACTGATAACTCCCTCATACAACGTTCAATCTATTTTAAATCTGGCATGTGTGTGAGGTATACCAGCCTGAGCAGGACTGGATTGAAAATTTACCATTTGTGCCTGGCGCCTCCTAGTGGGAACAGGAAATGCCCTTTTTTACGGGACACACTCCTCCTCTAAAGGGAAAAAATCAATCTACTTCAAACCTGCATAAGGGAAACCTTAAGACCTGTCTTCAGGTGCCTGATGAAAAATATTGAAGTTTCGTTGAAGCGGAGGGGTCCAAACAGGAAAGTGAAAATGACTGTCAACAATTTTTCTCTCCAAAAACTTTGAACAGTCATAACTCGGCAGATATACAAGATATCTGCGCCAAACTTCCCGTGCTTGTTGAGAGTCATACCCTGAAGGGCCTTGTAGGGGTCATTTGCATCAACCCTACAGCGCCAACTAGTGGCGATAGAAAGTCACTCGTTTTTCCAAAACATGTCCAGTTCTTTTCATGTTGGTCATTGTAGTTTCAAGACCTATTAAAATACTTTTTTTACGGCCCATGTCCACGTGTCTCTGTCTGTTGCCGTGACGACCCTTTGTTCGCCATTTAAAGGAAATATTTTTTTTCAGAGACTCAGGGAGCTTATAGAGCCACAATAGTTGGCACACTTGGTCGAATTGGCCCAGTTAGAAGATTAATTTTGGTTTTGAATAAGGGCTTGGCTGCACAGCTCAGTAGTGGCTCCTTTTTTGTAGTACTCTCTCCAATAGGGGTTTTTATCTCTTGGGTGTGGGAATGTAAATAGGCGACTTTCGAGCATGTTAGGTTCTAATGAGATGATTAGAGAGGAGGATCTGCCACCACCCTGACCTGCACACAGTCCGAGTTGCGTGACGTCCGAGTTGCGCTAGATTGCGAGGGCCCGTTCAGTCCTGCTTGCAGGCCTAGTTATTATTATTATTCTTTTTTCAGGGCAAATGAAAATGGCCAATTTGGAGGCCTGAACATGCACGAAAAGTCACCAAAATTTGCACATACGTGCGGCTTTGCGTAAAATTCGATAATCTTGTGTCGTTTTGAAAAAATGTCAAAAAATGACTCAGTGGCGCCCCCTTGACCCTTAAAATTTTCAAAAAGGCCTCTCCTCTCAGGCTTTCAACGTAGAGCAATGAAATTTGGGGAGTAGATACCTTATGCCTAACTGTTCAAAAAAGCCTCATGCGCCCATATTCCAAATCCAACAGGAAATCGGATATTTTGGATCAAATGTGAAATTTTTATCGGTTCACAGTTGGAGTTTACATTTGGAGGCCTGAACATGCACGAAAACTCACCAAAATTTGCACATACATGCAACTTTGCGTAAATTTTGATAATCTACAAAAAAATTTAACAAAATGGCTCAGTGGCGCCCCCTTGAAATTTTCAAAAAGGCCTTTCCTATTAGGTTTTTTCAACGTAGAACGATGAAATTTGGCGAGTCGATACATTGTGCAAAACTGCTCCAAAAAGTCTCTTGCACCCATATTCCAAACCCAACAGGAAGCCGGAAATTTTGGGTCAAATGCGAAATTTTATCGATTTACATTTGAGACCTTGTCGCTGAAGGATAAAGTTGGATCGTCTTCAAAATTGGTCAGACTATTCAGGAGACCTATGAGATCTTAAGTTTTCAAAATGGTGTGTTTTCATTCAAGGGTCTGGCCTGGGCGTGGTCCCAAAATCGGCCATTTTTGGGCAAAATACCAAATTCAGAAAATGATTAAAAACTCCGTGATACAACGTTCAATCTTTTTCATTTCTAGCATGTATATGAGATATCCCAGCCTGAACACGACTGCATTGAAATATTACCTATTAGGCCTGGCGCCCCCTAGTGGGAACAGGAAATGGCCTTCTTTACGAGACAGGCTCCTCCTCCAAGGGAAAAAAATCTATTGACCTTAAACCTGTTTCAGGGGAGCCTCAAGACATGTGTTCAGGTCCCTGATGAAAAATATTGAGGTTTCGTTGAAGCGGAGAGGTCCAAACTGGAAGTGAAAATGACCGTCAACAATTTGTCTCGCCAAAAACTTTGAACAGTCATAACTCGGCAGATATGCAACATATCTGCGCCAAACTTTCCGAGTTTGTTGAGAGTCATACCCTAAAGGTTCTTGTAGGGGTCATTTGCATCAACTCTACAGTGCCAACTAGTGGCGACCGAAAGAAGTTTTAAAAAAGGCCTTTCCTATTGGGTTTTTTCAACATAGAGCAAGGAAATTTGGGGAGTAGATACCTTATGCAAAACTGCTCCAAAAAGTCTCTTGCACCCATATTCCAAATCCAACAGGAAATCGGGTATTTTTGATCGAATGTGAAATTTTCATGGGTTCACAGTAAGAGTTTACATTTGGAGGCTTGAACATGCATAAAAACTCACCAAAATTTGCACATACATGCGGCTTTGCATAACGTTCGATAATCTTGCAACGTTACGAAAACATGTAACAAAATGGCTCAGTGGCGCCCCCTTGAAATTTTCAAAAAGGCCTCTCCATTTAGGTTTTTTCAACGTAGAGGGATGAAATTCGGAGAGTCGATACCTTGTACAAAACTGCTCCAAAAAGTCTCTTGCATGCGTATTCCAAACCCAACAGGAAATCGGGTATTTTGGATTGAATGTGAAATTTTTATCGATTTACAGTGTGAACATTTTACACCTTGGCACCTAGGGAATTAGTTTGATCATTCTCAAAATTGGCGAGACTGTTCATGAGGCATATGAAATCTTAAGTTATCAAAATGGTGTGTTTTCATTCACGGGCCTGAGCTGGGCGGGGTGCCAAAGTCGGCCATTTTTTCGCCAAAGCACCAAATTCGGAAAATGACTGATAACTCCCTCATACAACGTTCAATCTATTTTAAATCTGGCATGTGTGTGAGGTATACCAGCCTGAGCAGGACTGGATTGAAAATTTACCATTTGTGCCTGGCGCCTCCTAGTGGGAACAGGAAAAGCCCTTTTTTTACGGGACACACACCTCCTCTAAAGGGAAAAAAACAATCTACCTCAAACCTGCATAAGGGAAGCCTTAAGACCTGTCTTCAGGTGCCTGATGAAAAATATTGAGGTTTCGTTGAAGCGGAGGGGTCCAAACAGGAAAGTAAAAATGACCGTCAACAATTTGTCTCGCTAAAAACTTTGAACAGTCATAACTCGGCAGATATACAACATATCTGCGACAAACTTCCCGTGCTTGTTGAGAGTCATACCCTGAAGTGCCTTGTAGGGGTCATTTGCATCAACCCTACAGCGCCAACTAGTGGCAATAGAAAGTCACTCATTTTTCCAATACATGTCCAGTTCTTTTCAGTTTGGTCATTGTAGTTTCAAGACCTATTAAAATACTTATTTACGGCCCATGTCCACGTGTCTGTCTGTTGCCGTGACGACCCTTTGTTCGCCATTTAAAGGAAATATTTTTTTCCAGAGAGTCAGGCAGCTTATAGAGCCACAATATTTGGCACACTTGGTCAAATTGGCCCAGTTAGAAGATTAATTTTGGTTTTGAATAAGGGCTTGGCTGCACAGCTCAGTAGTGGCTCCTTTTTTGTAATACTCTCTCCAATAGGGGTTTTTATCTCTTGGGTGTGGTAATGTAAGAGGCGACTTTCGAGCATGTTAGGTTCTAATGAGATGATTAGAGAGGAGGATCTGCCACCACCCTGACCTGCACACAGTCCGAGTTGCGCTAGATTGCGAGGGCCCGTTCAGTCCTGCTTGCAGGCCTAGTTATTATTATTCTTTTTTCATGGCAAATGAAAATGGCCAATTTGGAGGCCTGAACATGCACGAAAAGTCACCAAAATTTGCACATATGTGCAGATTCGCGTAAATTTCGATAATCTTGCGTCGTTTTGAAAAAATTTCAAACAATGGCTCAGTGGCGCCCCCTTGACCCTTAAAATTTTCAAAAAGGCCTCTCCTCTCAGGTTTTCAACGTAGAGCGATGAAATTTGGGGAGTAGATACCTTATGCTTAACTGTTCAAAAAAGCCTCTTGCACCCATATTCCAAATCCAACAGGAAATCGGGTATTTTGGATCGAATGTGAAATTTTATCGGTTCAAAGTTGGAGTTTACGTTTGGAGGCTTGAACATGCACGAAAACTCACCAAAATTTGCACATACATGCAACTTTGCGTAAATTTTGATAATCTACAAAAAAATTTAACAAAATGGCTCAGTGGCGCCCCCTTGAAATTTTCAAAAAGGCCTCTCCTATTAGGATTTTTCAACGTAGAACAATGAAATTTAGTGAGTCGATACATTGTACAAAACTGCTCCAAAAAGTCTCTTGCACCCATATTCCAAACCCAACAGGAAGGTGGAAATTTTGGATCAAATGTGAAATTTTATCGATTTACATTTGAGACCTTGTCGCTGAAGGATAAAGTTGGATCGTCTTCAAAATTGGTCAGACTATTCAGGAGACATATGAGATCTTAAGTTTTCAAAATGGTGTGTTTTCATTCAAGGGTCTGGCCTGGGCGTGGTCCCAAAGTCGGCCATTTTTAGGCAAAATACCAAATTCAGAAAATGATTAAAAACTCCGTGATCCAACGTTCAATCTTTTTCATTTCTAGTATGTTTATGAGATATCCCAGCCTGAACACGACTGCATTGAAATATTACCCATTAGGCCTGGCGCCCCTAGTGGAAACAGGAAATGGCCTTCTTTACGAGACAGGCTCCTCCTCCAAGGGAAAAAAATCTATTGACCTCAAACCTGTTTCAGGGGAGCCTCAAGACATGTGTTCAGGTGCCTGATGAAAAATATTGAGGTTTCGTTGAAGCGGAGAGGTCCAAACTGGAAGTGAAAATGACCGTCAACAATTTGTCTCGCCAAAAACTTTGAACAGTCATAACTCGGCAGATATACAACATATCTGCGCCAAACTTCCCGTGTTTGTTGAGAGTCATACCCTGAAGGTTCTTGTAGGGGTCATTTGCATCAACTCTACAGTGCCAACTAGTGGCGACAGAAATAAGTTTTAAAAAAGGCCTTTCCTATTGGGTTTTTTCAACATAGAGTGATGAAATTTGGGGAGTAGATACCTTATGCCTAACTGCTCCAAAAAGCCTCTTGCACCCATATTCCAAATCCAACAGGAAATCAGGTATTTTGGATCGAATGTGAAATTTTTATCGGTTCACAATAGGAGTTTACATTTGGAGACTTGAACATGCACGAAAACTCACCAAAATTTGGACATACATGCGGCTTTGCGTAACGTTCGATAATCTTGCAACGTTACGAAAACATGTAACAAAATGGCTCAGTGGCGCCCCCTTGAAATTTTCAAAAAGGCCTCTCCATTTAGGTTTTTTCAACGTAGAGGGATGACATTCAGAGAGTCGATACCTTGTACAAAACTGCTCCAAAAAGTCTCTTGCATGCGTATTCCAAACCCAACAGGAAATCAGGTATTTTGGATTGAATGTGCAATTTTTATCGATTTACAGTGTGCACATTTAAGACCTTGGCACCTGGGGAATTAGTTTGATCATCCTCAAAATTGGCGAGACTGTTCATGAGGCATATGAAATCTTAAGTTATCAAAATGGTGTGTTTTCGTTCACGGGCCTGACCTGGGCGGGGTGCCAAAGTCGGCCATTTTTTCGCCAAAACACCGAATTCGGAAAATTACTGATAACTCCCTCATACAACGTTCAATATATTTTAAATCTGGCATGTGTGTGAGGTATACCAGCCTGAGCAGGACTGGATGGAAAATTTACCATTTGTGCCTGGCGCCTCCTAGTGGGAACAGGAAATGCCCTTTTTTACGGGACACACTCCTCCTCTAAAGGGAAAAAAACAATCTACCTCAAACCTGCATAAGGGAAGCATTAAGACCTGTCTTCAGGTGCCTGATGAAAAATATTGAAGTTTCGTTGAAGCGGAGGGGTCCAAACAGGAAAGTGAAAATGACTGTCAACAATTTTTCTCTCCAAAAACTTTGAACAGTCATAACTCGGCAGATATACAACATATCTGCGCCAAACTTCCCGTGCTTGTTGAGAGTCATACCCTGAAGGGCCTTGTAGGGGTCATTTGCATCAACCCTACAGCGCCAACTAGTGGCAATAGAAAGTCACTCGTTTTTCCAATACATGTCCAGTTCTTTTCAGGTCGGTCATTGTAGTTTCAAGACTTATTAAAATACTTATTTACGGCCCATGTCCACGTGTCTCTGTCTGTGTCCGTGACGACCCTTTTTTTCGCCATTTAAAGGAAAAAATTTTTTTCAGAGACTCAGGCAGCTTATAGAGCCACAATATTTGGTACACTTGGTCGAATTGGCCCAGTTAGAAGATTAATTTTGGTTTTGAATAAGGGCTTGGCTGCACAGCTCAGTAGTGGCTCCTTTTTTGTAGTACTCTCTCCAATAGGGGTTTTTATCGCTTGGGTGTGGTAATGTAAATAGGCGACTTTCGAGCATGTTAGGTTCTAATGAGATGATTAGAGAGGAGGATCTGCCACCACCCTGACCTGCACACAGTCCGAGTTGCGTGACGTCCGAGTTGCGCTCGATTGCGAGGGCCCGTTCAGTCCTGCTTGCAGGCCTAATTATTATTCTTCTTTTTTCATGGCAAATGAAAATGGCCAATTTGGAGGCCTGAACATGCACGAAAAGTCACCAAAATTTGCACATACGTGCAGATTCGCGTAAATTTCGATAATCTTGCGTCGTTTTGAAAAAAATTTAAACAATGGCTCAGTGGCGCCCCCTTGACCCTTAAAATTTTCAAAAAGGCCTCTCCTCTCAGGTTTTCAACGTAGAGCGATGAAATTTGGGGAGTAGATACCTTATGCTTAACTGTTCAAAAAAGCCTCTTGCACCCATATTCCAAATCCAACAGGAAATCGGGTATTTTGGATCGAATGTGAAATTTTATCGGTTCAAAGTTGGAGTTTACGTTTGGAGGCTTGAACATGCACGAAAACTCACCAAAATTTGCACATACATGCAACTTTGCGTAAATTTTGATAATCTACAAAAAAATTTAACAAAATGGCTCAGTGGCGCCCCCTTGAAATTTTCAAAAAGGCCTCTCCTATTAGGATTTTTCAACGTAGAACAATGAAATTTAGTGAGTCGATACATTGTACAAAACTGCTCCAAAAAGTCTCTTGCACCCATATTCCAAACCCAACAGGAAGGTGGAAATTTTGGATCAAATGTGAAATATAATCGATTTACATTTGAGACCTTGTCGCTGAAGGATAAAGTTGGATCGTCTTCAAAATTGGTCAGACTATTCAGGAGACATATGAGATCTTAAGTTTTCAAAATGGTGTGTTTTCATTCAAGGGTCTGGCCTGGGCGTGGTCCCAAAGTCGGCCATTTTTAGGCAAAATACCAAATTCAGAAAATGATTAAAAACTCCGTGATCCAACGTTCAATCTTTTTCATTTCTAGTATGTTTATGAGATATCCCAGCCTGAACACGACTGCATTGAAATATTACCCATTAGGCCTGGCGCCCCTAGTGGAAACAGGAAATGGCCTTCTTTACGAGACAGGCTCCTCCTCCAAGGGAAAAAAATCTATTGACCTCAAACCTGTTTCAGGGGAGCCTCAAGACATGTGTTCAGGTGCCTGATGAAAAATATTGAGGTTTCGTTGAAGCGGAGAGGTCCAAACTGGAAGTGAAAATGACCGTCAACAATTTGTCTCGCCAAAAACTTTGAACAGTCATAACTCGGCAGATATACAACATATCTGCGCCAAACTTCCCGTGTTTGTTGAGAGTCATACCCTGAAGGTTCTTGTAGGGGTCATTTGCATCAACTCTACAGTGCCAACTAGTGGCGACAGAAATAAGTTTTAAAAAAGGCCTTTCCTATTGGGTTTTTTCAACATAGAGTGATGAAATTTGGGGAGTAGATACCTTATGCCTAACTGCTCCAAAAAGCCTCTTGCACCCATATTCCAAATCCAACAGGAAATCAGGTATTTTGGATCGAATGTGAAATTTTTATCGGTTCACAATAGGAGTTTACATTTGGAGACTTGAACATGCACGAAAACTCACCAAAATTTGGACATACATGCGGCTTTGCGTAACGTTCGATAATCTTGCAACGTTACGAAAACATGTAACAAAATGGCTCAGTGGCGCCCCCTTGAAATTTTCAAAAAGGCCTCTCCATTTAGGTTTTTTCAACGTAGAGGGATGACATTCAGAGAGTCGATACCTTGTACAAAACTGCTCCAAAAAGTCTCTTGCATGCGTATTCCAAACCCAACAGGAAATCGGGTATTTTGGATTGAATGTGAAATTTTTATCGATTTACAGTGTGCACATTTAAGACCTTGGCACCTGGGGAATTAGTTTGATCATCCTCAAAATTGGCGAGACTGTTCATGAGGCATATGAAATCTTAAGTTATCAAAATGGTGTGTTTTCGTTCACGGGCCTGACCTGGGCGGGGTGCCAAAGTCGGCCATTTTTTCGCCAAAACACCGAATTCGGAAAATTACTGATAACTCCCTCATACAACGTTCAATATATTTTAAATCTGGCATGTGTGTGAGGTATACCAGCCTGAGCAGGACTGGATGGAAAATTTACCATTTGTGCCTGGCGCCTCCTAGTGGGAACAGGAAATGCCCTTTTTTACGGGACACACTCCTCCTCTAAAGGGAAAAAAACAATCTACCTCAAACCTGCATAAGGGAAGCCTTAAGACCTGTCTTCAGGTGCCTGATGAAAAATATTGAAGTTTCGTTGAAGCGGAGGGGTCCAAACAGGAAAGTGAAAATGACTGTCAACAATTTTTCTCTCCAAAAACTTTGAACAGTCATAACTCGGCAGATATACAACATATCTGCGCCAAACTTCCCGTGCTTGTTGAGAGTCATACACTGAAGGGCCTTGTAGGGGTCATTTGCATCAACCCTACAGCGCCAACTAGTGGCAATAGAAAGTCACTCGTTTCTCCAATACATGTCCAGTTCTTTTCAGGTCGGTCATTGTAGTTTCAAGACTTATTAAAATACTTATTTACGGCCCATGTCCACGTGTCTCTGTCTGTTGCCGTGACGACCCTTTTTTTCGCCATTTAAAGGAAAAAATTTTTTTCAGAGACTCAGGCAGCTTATAGAGCCACAATATTTGGTACACTTGGTCGAATTGGCCCAGTTAGAAGATTAATTTTGGTTTTGAATAAGGGCTTGGCTGCACAGCTCAGTAGTGGCTCCTTTTTTGTAGTACTCTCTCCAATAGGGGTTTTTATCTCTTGGGTGTGGTAATGTAAATAGGCGACTTTCGAGCATGTTAGGTTCTAATGAGATGATTAGAGAGGAGGATCTGCCACCACCCTGACCTGCACACAGTCCGAGTTGCGTGACGTCCGAGTTGCACTCGATTGCGAGGGCCCGTTCAGTCCTGCTTGCAGGCCTAGTTATTATTCTTCTTTTTTCAGGGCAAATGAAAATGGCCAATTTGGAGGCCTGAACATGCACGAAAAGTCACCAAAATTTGCACATACGTGCGGCTTCGCGTAAATTTCGATAATCTTGCGTCGTTTTGAAAAAATGTCAAAAAATGGCTCAGTGGCGCCCCCTTGACCCTTAAAATTTTCAAAAAGGCCTCTCAGGTTTTCAACGTAGAGCAATGAAATTTGGGGAGTAGATACCTTATGCCTAACTGTTCAAAAAAGCCTCCTGCACCCATATTCCAAATCCAACAGGAAATCGGGTATTTTGGATCAAATGTGAAATTTTTATCGGTTCACAGTTGAAGTTTACATTTGGAGGCCTGAACATGCACGAAAACTCACCAAAATTTGCACATACATATAACTTTGCATAATTTTTGATAATCTATGAAGAAATTTAACAAAATCTCTCAGTGGCGCCCCCTTGAAATTTTTAAAAAGGCCTCTCCTATTAGGTTTTTTCAACGTAGAACAATGAAATTTGGCGAGTCGATACATTGTGCAAAACTGCTCCAAAAAGTCTCTTGCACCCATATTCCAAACCCAACAGGAAGCCGGAAATTTTGGATCAAATGTGAAATTTTATCGATTTACATTTGAGACCTTGTCGCTGAAGGATAAAATTGGATCGTCTTCAAAATTGGTCAGACTATTCAGGAGACATATGAGATCTTAAGTTTTCAAAATGGTGAGTTTTCATTCAAGGGTCTGACCTGGGCGGCGTCCCAAAGTCGGCCATTTTTGGGCAAAACACCAAATTCAGAAAATGATTAAAAACTCTGTGATACAACGTTCAATCTTTTTCATTTATAGGATGTATATGAGATATCCCAGCCTGAACACGACTGCATTGAAATATTACCCATTAGGCCTGGCGCCCCCTAGTGGGAACAGGAAATAGCCTTCTTTACGAGAGAGGATCCTCCTCCAAGGGAAAAAAATCTATTGACCTCAAACCTGTTTCAGGGGAGTCTCAAGACATGTGTTCAGGTGCCTGATGAAAAATATTGAGGTTTCGTTGAAGCGGAGAGGTCCAAACTGGAAGTGAAAATGACCGTCAACAATTTGTCTCGCCAAAATCTTTGAACAGTCATAACTCGGCAGATATACAACATATCTGCGCCAAACTTCCCGTGTTTGTTGAGAGTCATACCCTGAAGGTTCTTGTAGGGGTTATTTGCATCAACTCTACAGTGCCAACTAGTGGCGACAGAAATAAGTTTTAAAAAAGGCCTTTCCTATTGGGTTTTTTCAACATAGAGCGAGGAAATTTGGGGAGTAGATACCTTATGCAAAACTGCTCCAAAAAGTCTCTTGCACCTGTATTCCAAATCCAACAGGAAATCGGGTATTTTGGATCAAATGTGAAATTTTTATCGGTTCACAGTTGGAGTTTACATTTGGAGGCTTCAACATGCACGAAAACTCACAAAAATTTGGACATACATGCAGCTTTGCGTAACGTTCAATAATCTTGCAACGTTACGAAAACATGTAACAAAATGGCTCAGTGGCGCCCCCTTGAAATTTTCAAAAAGGCCTCTCCATTTAGGTTTTTTCAACGTAGAGGGATGAAATTCGAAGAGTCGATACCTTGTACAAAACTGCTCCAAAAAGTCTCTTGCATGCGTATTCCAAACCCAACAGGAAATCGGGTATTTTGGATTGAATGTGAAATTTTTATCGATTTACAGTGTGCACATTTTACACCTTGGCACCTAGGGAATTAGTTTGATCATTCTCAAAATTGGCGAGACTGTTCATGAGGCATATGAAATCTTAATTTATCAAAATGGTGTGTTTTCATTCACGGGCCTGACCTGGGCGGGGTGCCAAAGTCGGCCATTTTTTCGGCAAAACACCGAATTCGGAAAATTACTGATAACTCCCTCATACACATTCAATCTATTTTAAAGCTGGCATGTGTGTGAGGTATACCAGCCTGAGCAGGACTGGATTGAAAATTTACCATTTGTGCCTGGCGCCTCCTAGTGGGAACAGGAAATGCCCTTTTTTACGGGACACACTCCTCCTCTAAAGGGAAAAAATCAATCTACCTCAAACCTGCATAAGACCTGTCTTCAGGTGCCTGATGAAAAATATTGAAGTTTCGTTGAAGCGGAGGGGTCCAAACAGGAAAGTGAAAATGACTGTCAACAATTTTTCTCTCCAAAAATTTTGAACAGTCATAACTCGGCAGATATACAACATATCTGCGCCAAACTTCCCGTGCTTGTTGAGAGTCATACCCTGAAGGGCCTTGTAGGGGTCATTTGCATCAACCCTACAGCGCCAACTAGTGGCAATAGAAAGTCACTCGTTTTTCCAATACATGTCCAGTTCTTTTCAGGTTGGTCATTGTAGTTTCAAGACCTATTAAAATACTTATTTACGGCCCATGTCCACGTGTCTCTGTCTGTTGCCGTGACGACCCTTTGTTCGCCATTTAAAGGAAATATTTTTTTTCAGAGACTCAGGCAGCTTATAGAGCCACAATATTTGGCACACTTGGTCGAATTGGCCCAGTTAGAAGATTAATTTTAGTTTTGAATAAGGGCTTGGCTGCACAGCTCAGTAGTGGCTCCTTTTTTGTAGTACTCTCTCAAATAAGGGTTTTTATCTCTTGGGTGTGCGAATGTAAATAGGCGACTTTCGAACATGTTAGGTTCTAATGAGATGATTAGAGAGGAGGATCTGCCACCACCCTGACCTGCACACAGTCCGAGTTGCGTGACGTCCGAGTTGCGCTAGATTGCGAGGGCCCGTTCAGTCCTGCTTGCAGGCCTAGTTAGGGCCCGAGCACTAGACGTGCGAAGGCCCTATTGTTTTGCAAAGGATTATTATTATTAGGGCCCGAGCACTAAGCGTGCGAAGGCCCTATTGTTTTGCAAAGGATTATTTTTATTTTTTTTTATTTTTTTTTTTTTTTTTTTCAGGGCAAATGAAAACGGCCAATTTGGAGGCCTGAACATGCACGAAAAGTCACCAAAATTTGCACCTACGTGCGGAAAATTGTAAATTTCGATAATTTTGTAACGTTGCAAAAGAATGTAGCAAAATGGCTCAGTGGCGCCCCCTTGAAATTTTAAAATTCGCCTATAACATTAGGGTCCGTCAGCGTAGAGCAGTGAAATTTGGGGAGTCTGTACCCTGTCCAAAACCGCTCCAAAAAAGCATTGGCACCCATTTTCCAAACCCAACAGGAAATCGGTTATTTTGGATCGAATATGAATTTTTTATCGATTTACAGGGTGCACATTTGAGACCTTATCGCCGAGGGAGTTAGTTGGATCATCTTCAAAATTGGATACACACTTTTCCAAATACCTCTATTTCACGTCCAATCCTCTCTTTCCATGTTCCCCTGTTGATTGGCTGTAAACGTTTTCTGCAATTGAAAATATAGGTTTATATTAAATACAGTAGTTAAACAATTACAAACGTGTTTCCATGCATAAGAACACCAACCAGTCAGGTTTAAATGATTCATGCAAACAAAACAATGGCGTAGGTTTGCATAGGTAGGGACATAACACGACCAACTTTTCAGGATGCTAAAGTTGTCCCCACCAACTTTTGAGCAACCTTATTTGCTTTATATTCGTCCCTACCAATGTTGAGACCGGGTCAACGCCCTTGAAACAAAACATTCGTAATTTTAGAGTGGCATTTTAGAATTTTGCTTCAAATGAATGGATGAATCATCTGGAGTGCAATTCTGCTTTAATTGAAGGGGCAACATAAAAGGATCGACTGGAACATACCTTCAAAACCAAACAAGGCTATTCTGGATCATCATGGAAACGCCATGCCAATATGAATGGATACTGAATTTCATTGGAGATAACAATAGTTCTCTGATCTCATGATTGGATCTGTTTTTCTTCCCACAAATAATTGGAATTTGGATCATTTAATTTGTTATGATTTGACTGTTCTTTGAAAATGAACCAATGCTCCAAGTTGTAGTTGTTACTAATCAGCCTTACAGGCAAATGCATGTGTGGGTCACATCCTGTAGGCTTTCACCATGTTGCAACAACATAGGGGTCAGCCACAAATATGGTCCTTCCCTGAAAAATACATAATCTATACCCACGGACATATGTTATATAAATACAAACGTACGCAGACACCTACATGAGCCCATACAAGCATTCTGTAGGCTACATAGTTAAAATAATACCCTACACATGCCAAAAAATACATTTTTATACCTTTGAATGAGCTAGTTGTTAGACAAGTTATAAATATGCATTTCATATCTGCAAAAAAACAAACACAAAAAGTTACATTTTACTTAATTGTACAAGTGACATTATGTTCTTTAGAGAAACTAAATCCTAAAAATTCACAGTTGATTCCATTTCATTGTTCAGGCCAACGTTCCAAAAGTCAGCACGTGTCAATCAAACTTTCTTTTTTTTAGACAATCAACACCATTTCTGGCCTCTTTATATTCAAGATTTGCATAAGCTATTGAGAATGTTGATTGGTTAAATAAACAAAGAGTAAATAATCAATTATGTCCAATTGTTAACTAATATAAGGAATAATAAGCCTATCCAGATTTCCACTGAGCACAACATTTGTCTCAGACATAAAAACATACCAGCCGTTCCTGGGCAGGATGAGTTTGAACCGTCCATGAAGCTCGGCATGGTCTTATATTGTCACCATTGGTCCTGTCTGCACAGTGGGTTTTACAGTGTTCGATGTCTATCAAAAAAAAGTGTTCAGCACAGTCCAAAATCTAAAGTACATTACTACTTATGCTACTTACTTCCATTTGGATCTGTGTGACATCCCTGTATCTGCATGGGAAGACTACCATTTGGGGGTCGTGATTTAGTTTCTTCCCAATGGGGTGGTGATCAAGGAGCTAGTAAAAAAAAATAATAATAATGAAAAAATATATAGCTAAGCAGAGTAACAATATGAAGAAAAAATTACAACCTTGTCCTATTTGGATCATGTGACAACATTCAAACTACAAAGGACCAGACAAAACAAATGAAGGCAAAACAACAATACCATACAACAACAAAAACAGCGAGCTGCGAATTGCAGGCATGTACATAATGAAAAATAAGAGTGCAATATAATGAAAACTACACAAAGAAGACTGTTCATTGTGAAAAAAAAAAAAGTAAAATCATTAGCAGCATTAGCCAATTCGCTGCTGAATTCATCAGTACATATTAAACAATATAAGTAGAGCAAAGTCATATGCAGTTAGTAAAGGAAGACATTATTTAAATTACATTAAGAATACTAGATATAAGTACGGTCTTTTCAACTCAGAATAAACACTTCATATTTTCACCGCAAGTGTTGTTTAACTATTTAACATTTTTAAACATGCATACGCTTTTAAAAACTTTTTTTCAGTGCGGCCACTTACCGTGTTTTATTCGCGAGAGGTGAAATAACGTAACTTGTTTTCGTCGCAAGGGTTGACGACATTTCCGGTCTGAGGGGACTGAGAGCAGCGGTATTGCGTCATTTCCTGTCTGCGGGATGGGTACTGAGAAGAGCGGCGCAGGGTACTGAGAGAGGCGGGCTGCAGCCAGACTCCTCTCATGAAATTTGGGGAGTCCATACCTTATGCAAAACTGTTCCAAAAATTCTCTTGCACCCATTTTCCAAATCCAACAGAAAATCGGGTATTTTGGATCGAATGTGAAAATTTTATCCATTTGTAGTATAGTTTACATTTGGAGGCCTAAACATGCACGAAAACTCACCAAGTTTTGCACATGCATGTGGCTTTGCGTGGATTTTGATAATCTTGCGACGTTACAAAAAATGTAACAAAATGGCTTAGTGGCGCCCCCTTGAATTTTTCAAAAAGGCGTTTCCTATTAGGTTTTTTTTAACGTAGAGCAATGAAATTTGGGGAGTCGATACCTTGTGCAAAACTGCTCCAAAAAGTCTCTTGAACCCATATTCCAAACCCAACAGGAAATCGGGTATTTTGGATCGAATGTGAAATTTTTATCAATTAACAGGGTGCACATTTGAGACCTTGTCACAGAGGGAGTTAGTTGGATCATCTTCAAAATTGGTGAGACTATTCAGGAGGCATAGGAGATCTAAAATTTTCAAAATGGTGCGTTTTCATTCATGGGTCTAACCTGGGCGTGGTGCCAAAGTTGGTAATTTTTTCGGCAAAATGACAAATTCAGTAAAAGACTAATAGCTCCTTGACACAACGTTCAATATTTTACATATCTGGCATATATGTGCGGAATCCCACCCTTAACATGAGTGCATTGAAACATGACCCATTAGGCCTAGCGCCCTCTAGTGGGAACAGGAAATTCCTTTTTTTTTTTTTTTTTTTACTAAACAGGCTCCTCCTCCAAGGAAAAAAAATATATTCACCTGAAACCTGCATCAGGGGAGCCATAAGACATGTGTTCACGTGCCTAATGAAAAATACTGAGGTTTGGTTGAAGCAGAAGAGTCCAACAGGAGAAGTGAAAATGACTGAAGCCATTTCGTCTCACCACAAGTTTTGAACAGTCATAACTTCTACAACATATCTGCGCCAAACATCTCGTGCTTGTTGAGTCATACTCTGAAGGGTCCTGTAGGGGTCATTTGCATCAACCCAATAGCACCAACTAGTGGCAATAGAAAGTCACTCATTTTTCTAACATATGTCCAGTTCTTTTCAGGTTGGTCATTGTAGTTTCAAGACCTTTTGAAATACTTATTTTACGGCCCATGTCCACATGTCTCTGTCTGTTGCCGTGACGACCCTTTATTCGCTCCTTTTTTGTAGTACTCTCTCTAATAAGGGTTTTTATCTCTTAGGTGTGTGAATGTAAAGAGGCGACTTTCGAGCATGTTAGGTTCTAATGAGATAATTAGAGAGGAGGATCTGCCACCACTCTGACCTGCACACTGTCCGAGTTGCGGGACGTCCAAGTTGCACTAGATTGCGAGGGCCCGTTCAGTCCTGCTTGCAGGCGTAGTTATTAATAGGGCCCGAGCACTAAGCGTGCGAAGGATCAAATTTCACATTTGATCCAAAATTTCCGGCTTCCTGTTGGGTTTGGAATATGGGTGCAAGAGACTTTTTGGAGCAGTTTTGCACGAAAACTCACAAAAATTTGCACATACATTCAGCTTTGCGTAACGTTCGATAATCTTGCAATGTTACGAAAACATGTAACAAAATGGCTCAGTGGCGCCCCCTTGAAATTTTCAAAAAGGCCCGGAGAGTCAATACGTTGTACAAAACTGCTCCAAAAAGTCTCTTGCATGCATATTCCAAACCCAACAGGAAATCGGGTATTTTGGATTGAAAGTGAAATTTTTATCGATTCACAGCGTGTACATTTTAGACCTTGGGACCTAGGGAATTAGTTTGATCATCCTCAAAATTGGCGAGACTGTTCATGAGGCATATGAAATCCTAAGTTATCAAAATGGTGTGTTTTCATTCACGAGCCTGACCTGGGCGGGGTGCCAAAGTCATGTATATATGATATCCCAGCCTGAATACGACTGCATTGATATATTACCCATTAGGCCTGGCGCCCCCTAGTGGGAACAGCAAATGGCCTTTTTTACGAGACAGGCTCCTCCTCCAAGGGAAAAAAATCTATTGACCTCAAACCTGTTTCAGGGGAGTTTCAAGACATGTATTCAGATGCCTGATGAAAATGATTGAGGTTTGGTTGAAGCATAAGGGTCCAACAGGAAAGTGATAATGACTGTCACCATTCTGTCTTTCCACACATTTTGAACGGTCATAACTTGGCAGATATACATGATAGCTGCTCCAAATTTCCCATGCTTGGTAAGAGTCTTACCCTGAAGAGTCCAGTAGTGGTCATTTGCATCGACTCTGTAGCGCCAACTAGTGGCGGCAGAATTTGTGGCCATAGCATGCTCGAAAACTCAAAACAATTTCTCATCCCAAAAAAATGATTAGAGGGGGGCTGTCTGCCACCTCCCCGACCTGCGTGACGTCCGAGTTGCACCAAAGTGCGAGGGCCCGTTCAGTCCTGCTTGCCTGCCTAGTTATTATTATTATTTTTTTTTTTCCAGGGCAAATGAAAACGGCCAATTTGGAGGCCTGAACATGCACGAAAAGTCACCAAAATTTGCACATTTTAAATTTTAAATTTTGATAATTTTGCAACGTTGCAAAAAAATGTAACAAAATGGCTCAGTGGCGCCCCCTTGAAATATTAAAATTGGCCGATAACATTAGGGTCTGTCAGCGTAGAGCGATGAAATTTTGGGAGTCCATACCTTATGCAAAATTGTTCCAAAAAGTCTCTTGCACCCATTTTCCAAATCCAACAGAAAATCGGGTATTTTGGATCGAATGTGAAATTTTTTATCCATTTGTAGTATAGTTAACATTTGGATGCCTGAACATGCACGAAAACTCACCAAATTTTGCACATACATGCGGCTTTGCGTGGATTTCGATAATCTTGCAATTTTACCAAAAAAATGTAATAAAAAGGCTCATTGGCGCTCCCTTGAATTTTTCAAGTATTTGATACACTGCCAATGGGAAAACCCATTGGCAGTGTATCGAATACTTGTTCTCCCCACTGTATATACAGTTGTGGTCAAAAGTTTACATACACTTGTGAAGAACATAATGTCATGGCTCTCTTGAGTTTCCAGTTATTTCTACAAATGATTTTTCTCTGATACAGTGATTGGAACAGATACTTCTTTGTCACAAAAAACATTCATGAAGTTTGGTTCTTTTATGACTTTATTATGGGTGAACAGAAAAAAGTGATCAAATCTGCTGGGTCAAAAATATACATACAGCAGTGCTAATATTTGGTAACATGTCCCTTGGCCATTTTCACTTCAATTAGGCGCTTTTGGTAGCCATGCACAAGCTTCTGGCAAGCTTCTGGTTGAATCTTTGACCACTCCTCTTGACAGAATTGGTGCAGTTCATTTAAATTTGATGGCTTTCTGGCATGGACTTGTTTCTTCAGCATTGTCCACAAGTTCTCAATGGGGTTTAAGTCAGGACTTTGGGAAGGCCATTTGAAAACCTTAATTCTAGCCTGATTTAGCCATTCCATTACCACTTTTGATGTGAAGAATTCTTGAAGAATTTGAAGGTAATCCTCCTTCTTCATTATCCCATTTACTCTCTGTAAAGCACCAGTTCCATTGATAGCAAAACAGTCCCACAGCATAATACTACCACCACCATGCTTGACGGTAGGCATGGTGTACTTGGGGTTAAAGGCCTCACCTTTTCTCCTCCAAACATATTGCTGGGCATTGTGGCCAAACAGCTGGATTTTTGTTTCGTCTGACCACAGAACTTTCCTTCACAAGGTCTTATCTTTGTCCATGTGATCAGCAGCAAACTTCAGTCGAGCCTTAAGGTGCCGCTTTTGGAGCAAGGGCTTCCTTCTTGCACGGCAGCCTCTCAGTCCATGGAGATGCAAAACACGCTTGACTGTGGACACTGACACCTGTGTTCCAGCAGCATCTAATTCTTGGCAGATCTGCTTTTTGGCGATTCTCGGTTGAATCTTCACCCTCCTGACCAATTTTCTCTCAGCAGCAGGTGATAGCTTGCGTTTTCTTCGTGATCGTGGCAGTGACAAAATAGTGCCATGCACTTTATACTTACAAACAATTGTTTGCATTGTTGCTCTTGGGACCTGCAGCTGCTTTGAAATGGCTCCAATTGACTTTCCTGACGTGTTCAAGTCAATGATTTGCTTTTTTAGATCCATGTATGTATATTTTTGACCCAGCAGATTTGATCACTTTTTCTGTTAACCCATAATAAAGTCATAAAAGAACCAAACTTCATGAATGTTTTTTGTGACAAAGAAGTATCTGTTCCAATCACTCTATCGGAGAAAAATCAGAGTTGTAGAAATAACTGGAAGCTCAAGAGAGCCATGACATTATGTTCTTCACATGTGTATGTAAACTTTTGACCACAACTGTGTGTGTATATATATGTGCACGCCCCACTTTTCAGTTTTTTATTTGTTAAAAAAGTTTAAATTATCCAATAAATTTTGTTCCACTTCACGATTGTGTCCCACTTGTTGTTGATTCTTGACAAAAAATTAATTAAAATTTTATATCTTTATATTTGAAGCCTGAAATGTGGCGAAAGGTTGCAAGTTCAAGGGGGCCGAATACTTTTGCAAGGCACTGTGTATATATATATATATATATATATACATGCGTAAATGTGTGCAGCGCCCCCTAGGAACAAAACCAACATTTCATTTAATTTTTAACATTTTTTAAACTCATTCACTGCCAGCCATTTTCACCGAAGCAAGGCCCTTCGCCCCCGGCCGTTTTACTGGATTTTGACTGATTTTGCAAGGCCCACAGAAAATTCTGTTCTATTGCTATATAAATATCGAGCCCACCAAAAGAAAGATTAGACTCTCTTCTTTCAGCAGGAAAAAATAATAAGTTCATATCTTTTTCCATTCTTTAGAAATCAGCATTAGAAAATAGCTTAGTTTGAGCAAGTTTCCAATTTTCGATGAAAAAACACAAATTGAGCTTTTTGTGAAAGCATACATTTCAAACATAACTTTGACTTTAACACAGATATTTTTTGCTATAGTTACATCCCAAACATCTAAATAAATGTTTTCCTTTTACAAAATATCATAAAGAACAAGACAGAGCTTTTGATAGCAAAGTAACAATTTATTTACACATAACTGAGGGATGACGCTGTTGTCGCCGAGATGACGAGCCAAGTAAACTTTTCCTTCATCGCTGCCTGTCTCATAAAGATGGATTTTTTTGAGTCTCTGCAGGGTCTGCTCAGCGAGCAGCCCGGACTACATGGCATTTTCCGCTGCACTGCTGGTCCCGGTCGTTCTGCTCGGTCGTCCAGCGCCTGGCATCCTGGGCGTCCTCTCGGTTGTTCTGCTCGGTCATCCGCCGCCTGGCATAATTCCGCGGCCCAGCTGTTCGTTGCCGTTGAATTGGGTTGCGGGTCTTACCAAATGCGCTACTGCCCTCCAGTGGCCGGTTTTATTGCTTTAAAATAGGTTTTCAGCTTTGTGCTTTGGAGCTCAGTTGAATCAGGACCCAGAGATGTCTTTTATGAAAAAAAAATGTAAAAGACGTACAGATACGTCTTTGGGACAGTGAAACAATTAAAAATAGAACGTATTTACACGTTTTTGGGAGCAAATGAGTTAACGTGAAAGAGGAGGTAACACCGCAAAGGTTAAAACTTAGAACACCTCCATAACTGAACAGTATGGACTTGCAGGTGACAAACAAAGGTTAACGAACACAATAAGATGTGCAGGTAATAAGGCACAGGTTGGGTTAAAGGGCTTTGGCACAGGCGCGATTCATTTGCAACCTGGACGCCGAGGGGTTAACATTTCTCTGCTGTGAGGGGCTGCTCTGTGGGACTGAGCTGACACCGACAGTGTGTACTGTCGGACGCGAGAGAGTTAACGGCAGTGTCCGTTGACATACACAGTACTACATGAATGGGATACTATACGCGGTGCCCAGACTGCTGTTAGTACTACATATAGTTTTCTTTGGGTGGGCAGAGCGTGCCCCCCCCCCCCCCCCCCGTAACGCCCCTGTCGCGCAACCTCCTTTGTTTCAACCCAGCCATAAAAAGAAGCTCAGTATATTTTTTATTTGAAATGTCTGTCATTTTTAGCTTAGAATCATTCATTGATGTGTAATATTTCGTTTAAAAAAAAAAAAACGCCTTTAAGAAATTATTTACTTGCATATTTTAAACTTTTAAACAAATTACGTCACAATGACAAAAATGGTGTCTGTAAATAAGTCGCGGATATCTAAAGTATCACAAAAGTGAGTACACCCCTGGCATTTCTGAAGATATTTATATCTTTTCATGGGACAACATTGACAAAATGACACTTTGACACAATGAAAAGTAGTCTGTGTGCAGCTTATAATAGAGTTCATTTATTTTCCCCTCAAAATAACTCAAAATATAGCCATTAATATCCAAACCCCAGGCAACAAAAGTGAGTACACTTCATGGGAACTACATAAATCCCTAAATGTCCAAATTGAACACTTCTTGTCCTTTTTCCTCCAAAATATCATGTGACTTTTTTTTTTTGTGATTGAAGAGGTGGGGGGGTCATTCCCACCACCATGCTTGACTGTAGGCATTACACACTTATCTTTGTACTCCTCACCTGGTCACCGCCACACATTCTTGAGACCATCGGAACCAAACAAATTAATCTCATCAGACCATAGGACATGGTTCCAGTAATCCATGTGCTTTGTTGACATGTCTTCAGCAAACTTGTTTAGCAAACTTGTTTGCGGGCTTTCTTGTGTACCGTCTTCAGAAGAGTCTTCCTCCAAGGGTGACAGCCATACACACTAATTTTGATGTTTGGTCTGAGCACTAATAGGCGGACCCCCAACCTCTTCAATCTCTGCAGCAATGCTGACAGCACTCCTGTAACGAGTCACGTGATATTTTGGAGGGAAAATGACAAGCAGAACTCAATTTGGACATTTAGGGATGTACGTAGTTCCCATGCGGTGTACTCACTTTTGTTGCCAGGGGTTTGGGTATTAATGGCTATATTTTGAGTGGAACATAAGTTAACTCTATTATATAAGCCGCGCACAGACTACTTTTCATTGTGTCAGTGTCATTTTGTCAGTGTTGTCCCATGAAAAGATATACTTAAATATCTGCAGAAATGCAAGGGGTGTACTCACTTTTGTGATACACTGTACCTCATAACTATCGCTTAATTGTCTATTTTTTGTTGCTGTCGCATTCACCCGTTATTTGAGATGATAAATAATCGATCCAATCAAAGAAATATTGAAAAGAAAAAAAAAAAAGTTTAAAAGGGTAAATATATGAAAAAGAACATCTCGACCACTCCTTGATGTCTGCGATTTCTGTATCGCGACCCTTGTTATATGACCATGTTTCACCTATGAAATCCCCCAAAAATCCGGCTGTGGCCATTCACATATGTGTCTTGACACTTGGCATACATGCTACATGGAGTTTTTGATCAAAAGAAGGTAATTAGCGATAATATCTCGTTAAAAGCATGGCGTCTTTAATTCTACTCTCGTGTGCTCTCACGTCCAGTTAGGGTTTTGCTGTTTAATTTTTTTTTTTTTTTTTTAAATGCCCTCCTGTTCAAACTTTTTCTTCCCCCATAAAATTGAGATTTAAGCTTTCCAATGATGTATCACACATACATATAGGACAATTTTTAATTTGGCCAAATTGGGGGTCTCCACAGTGCCAAGGGCTTTACACTTATTGATGATACTGTGCACGGTAGACAACATTCAGGTCTTTGGACTTGTAGCCTTGAGATTGCCCATGCTTCCTTACAATTTTGCTTCTCAAGTCCTCAGACAGTTCTTTGGTCTTTTCTTTTCTCCATGTTCAATGTGGTACACATGGACACAGGACAGAGGTTGAGGCAACCTTAATCAATTTTAACTGGCTGCCCGTGTGATTTAATTATTGCCACCACCTGTTATGTGCCACAGGTAAGTAACAAGTGCTGTTAATTACACAAATTAGAGAAGCATCTCATGATTTTTCAATGGGTGCCAATACTTTTGTCCGGTCCATTTTTGGAGTTTTGTGTAAAGTGATGATAATTTAAAATTTTTTCCCCATTCATTGCAAGCAAAATAAATGAAGATATTACTACCAAAGCATTTGTAATTGCAATCATTTTCTTGGAAAAATTTCTGAGAGAATTGCAGGGTTGCCAATACTTTTGGCCAGCAGTGTACCTGAACCTGAGAAGAGACAGTAAGATTAACAGCAATGTTATTTGCAATGTAAGATATGCAGTAGAGAAATGGTAATGGCTCCAAGTTTAAGTTAAGGCCTAGTCATTTAAGGGCCGGGATATGTTAGAGCCCTTTTTTATGTTGTGAATGAAAGATGTATATTTATGTGGTTAGATATTATTTAGATAATATTTAAAATTTAAATTAAAAGTAGTATAAGATATATATATTTTTTTAAACCTGTCATGTTCAGCTGTTTGACATGTACAATGGAAGTCTAAGTGTCTGGTTGGTCTAAACAGTTTTAATGTTTCACATTGAGATTATGACATACTACCATTGTGATCATTCAACATACCTCATTTATTAAGACAAAGCAGCAAAAGTAGAATAACAATTTATTAAGTACAGTTTACACGGCGCTGTGACGCAATTGATTGGCAATAACTGTCAACACCTGGTGGCGGCAACAGCCCAAAGACAGAAGAGAAGCTGTGAACCAGGCAGCAAACATCACAGTCTTTTGACCGTCACATTAATATTTAGTTATAAATTAATTTTTTGTTTTTGTGTCACCACACAGGTACGTTTAACTCCAATAAACCACCGACAGCTTTAGTCCACAGTATGTTTATTGTAACAAAAGGCAGGCAACACAGCAATTAAAAGCCCTGGGAACCTGGGGGCATATAATATTAAAAAAATACTAAAGGCACTACACCCCCATCAACAAGGTCACTGCAGTGGCCTATAGACCCCAATCACCAACGTCACACAATCACGTGATCGCTGTATTGTGCTGCCATATTTTCCGTCATTGTGTGTCCGTATTGTCAATGATCGGAGTTTCTAAAGGTGGATTCACCTGCAAATTATGGAAGCAACCGTGCTTTCAGACACTGTAAACTCATTGGATGAGTTGCATAAAAGCCGTTATTTGGAAAAGCTTCGGTCGATCCAGTCGCCAGATCCATATTTGATGCCCAAACCAATGTTTCCTCCCGTCCGGTCCCGTCCCGTGCGTCAGAGCTCGTCCTGAGACCACAAAATTTCCAATCATACTCCAGTTTATGTCACGATGAGGAGTCGGGTACCAAAAATCGGCACCGGCCCGAATATAAACCGACATTTGGTCAGCTGAGCGTCACCGTTGTCACGATTGTAAAATGACACTTGATCGACAACGGGCCGGTGTGTGCCGAAAAATAGCTGCCCCGCGTGAAATGTCCCCCCTGACAGGAGCGCTTAATTTATAACGCTTTATTGACGTGAAAACATCAAATGTTTTCATGGACGCATTACAGTAATGGATTTACAACTGTAACATCATTTTTAAATAATTAAATTACACAAAATATTAGTACTGTATTTTAGTAACAAATCATGGACTGGGCCACATAACCATCTTTGAACAGAATTGCATTAGTCTACAATAGGGCTGCAGCTATCGAATATTTTAATAATCGAGTAATCGACTGAAAATTCTATCGATTAATCGAGTAATCGGATAAAACTAATATATTTTTAGGTGAAGAGCAATTATAAATATACATGAGAAAACAAGACATTTCATCTAATATTGAACCATTTTCAGTCAATCAATGTCTTTATTTTCGATGTACATTGTTGAAAACAGCCAACAATTGCTTCTTAGATGTGCCTACAATAAAAAAAAGACCAATTCACTGCTATCACTCAAATAACCTTTAGATCTTATTATATATATATATATATATATATATATATATATATATGTATAGATATAGATATATATACCTAAAAATGCCTTTACGCTTGATAACGCACATCACTGAAAAGTTAGGATTTTTTCCCACGTGTTTCAATTGAATTTCTATTTGTGACAAGCCATTTTTAAGTTCAAGTTAAGTTTTAAGTTAGTCTAAACTGTAAGTCCTGATAGGATTTTGAGTTTTTGCAGTGTTCAAAATAAATGTATGATACAGGCTGTATTGGAGCACATTAGGGACCAGTGTTACTTGGTGTTTTATCCAGCAATGACTACTGAGCTAAAATTGATAGTTAGCATTATTGAGTTTTTATTTTACACCCTCGTCACTCCACATCGTTATGTTATGTTAAAGCCTGTATGTAAGACACGTTAGCCACGCATCGACAGTGGTCATAATTAATAGAAACCTAGCCCTCCGCAGGGCTAACGTTACGTGAGCTAGAGACAGTAATGTTAATCTTATTTATTAGCGCTTAGCACTCTTTATTAGCGCTTAGGGCTCTACTGCTTTAAGATGGCGGCTGTTTACTAACGCTGCCCAGACGCGGCCGAGTCTGTCATCCTGCATCTAGTTCAACATACATGTGATCTCTATGAGACTCATCAGACGCTACCTGCTACCAAAGTAGCATCATGCGGGCTAGTTAGCAACTTCGGTGTCGTTTGTAGCGGCTGTCGGCTGCAGTAAGTTTTTTTTTTTTTTTTTTTGCTTCTTCCCCTATGCACGTGACATCAGTGCGTTGTCCCGCATTAAAAGTAGTCCGAGCAAAACGTGATGCTTGGAGCTGTCAAAATAAACGATTAGTCGAGGTGAATAAAATTACTCGGATCAGTTTTTAAACTCAAGTTACTCGAGTTGCTCGAGTATTCATTTCAGCTCTAGTCTACAGGTTTTCACGACCATATCCCAATGACAATCACACAGATATGACATTTATTGGTTCAAGCAGAGTAAAATAATACATATTCACGGTACAAGAAAGTCGTTTCCGTGTGGGTGCTCCCGTCAGGGGGGACATTTCATGCAGGGCGGCTATTTTTATGCACAACACCTGTTGTTGCGCTCACCTTCTTGCTGCACGACCGTGGCAACGAGCTTCATAATCTCCGTCTGATGATGTCTGCGATCATGACTATTGATGTTTTCGGGCTAGTTAGCAACGTCGGTGTCGTTTGTAGCGGCTGTCGGCTGCAGTAAGTTTTTTTTTTTTTTTTTTTGCTTCTTCCTCTATGCACGTGACATCAGTGCGTTGTCCCGCATTAGAAGTAGTCCGAGTAAAACGTGATGCTTGGAGCTGTCAAAATAAACGATTACTCGAGGTGAATAAAATTACTCGGATCAGTTTTTAAACTCGAGTTACTCGAGTTGCTCTTGTATTCATTTCAGCTCTAGTCTACAGGTTTTCACGACCATATCCCAATGACAATCACACAGGTATGACATTTATTAGTTCAAGCAGAGTAAAATAATACATATTCACGGTACAAGAAAGTCGTTTCCGTGTGGGTGCTCCCGTCAGGGGGGACATTTCATGCAGGGCGGCTATTTTTATGCACAACACCTGTTGTTGCGCTCACCTTCTTGCTGCGCGACCGTGGCAACGAGCTTCATAGTCTCCGTCTGATGACGTCTGCGATTGTGTTTGCATCATGACTATTGATGTTTTCGCCGCTGTTTGACGGCTGTCGACAGAAACGCATCATGGACCGAGATGAACAAACCGTGCTGCTTTAGAGATTTGCCCTTTTAACAATGGGCACACAGTAACTACTAAAATGGCCGTTTAGCTTCTCTGTTACTGCAACCAACCGCCAGACATGCCTACACCATTTTGATTAATCAATGTTAACGACTGTCAGGAAGATTTTTGGGTTCGTCTACTAGGCGGTGATTCCTTAGACAAGCAGGAAAACACGCAGTAATAGGAGGAATGTACGTAGTGGTAATATGTAAACACGATGAGCTGACGGACAATATGGTGGCACCAGTCAGGGGGGCGGAGTTGTGACGTCACGTGATTGGGGTCTGTAAAACCCTAAAATAAATACAATCAAGCTGCCTTTAGTCCTGTGGCCTGTACTACAAAGCCGTTTTTTTGGCTTATCAGGGTAACTTTGAGAGTAACTTAATCGCGTGCAGCCTAACTTCCCAGCTAACCGGGACTCTGAAAGGTGGATATGTTGAAACTGGGGAATGTTGCCATGGTAATATAAGCCACGTCTCAGACCTGGTCGTCTCAGAGTTAGATCTTGCTTAACCCCATGTTTCAGATTAACCGCCCCATATATTACCACCTCAATAGAATATTTTTTTTTACTTTTCAGATCGACCCCTTGCCAGAGCTCCAAGGGCTGAGAGGTAGAGCCAGAGCCCTCACAGATGTAAAAGATGGAAGTTTCCTTTCATGCATCTGAAATGAATAGAAAATGTGATTTTTCAAGTTTTATGACAATAATGTACATTGTTTACAAACCATTATGAAGAAGTGCCATTTTCGGAATGTAAATGACTCTGTGCTCATTTGCTCATCCTCGATGGTCAAAATGTCAAAGCTAAGATGTTTCCATGATCAGTTGTCAAAGCCTTACAGAGTTTGTAGTAATAGTTAACAGTAATCAAGCATTGTGTGTGATTGTCCATGTTTGGCATTTGAAATTCTTAAACTTCAGCTGGTTATGACACTTTGAAAAATGTGATTTTTTTTTTTTTTTAAAGGTTACTAATAGAACCTTTTTCGTTTCTATGAGAATGAATACTAATAGAAAAATCAACCTCAAATTTCACAAAAATCGATTGAAGTGTAAAGGGGTAATAAAGACAGCTTTTTAAAAATTATTCTTCTTTAAAATAATTTACATTATGAAGGCGGCACATTGGAACAGTCCACCTGACAGTTCTAGGATTGTGGGTTCAATCCCGGCTGTGGCCTTCCGTTGTGTGGAGTTTGCATGGTTTTCCCGTGTCTGCGTGGCTTTTCTTGGGGTTCCTAATGATTGAACACTCCAAATTGTTCACGACTGGCTGGCAGCCAGTTCAGGGCACTTTCTGCCTGTGATAGGCTCCAGCACCCTCGTGAGGAAGATGAATGAATGTTATGGAGAGTGATTAAAAGTATGGCGTTAAAGGTGATGGAATGAAAAATGTGTGTGTTAAGAAAAAAGTTAGGCACGCCAGTTCAACCAATGCAAAAAGTGTTTAGTGTTTGTTTTTTTTGTCCTGCGATGAGAAAACGTGACATGTGACGTCACTCCCAAACTCAAGAGCAACATTTTCTATTCAAAATGCTCTTCGTCTATGTCTACAATAGTCTTCATACATTATTAGGCAATAACCAAATAGTAACGCACAGACACTAAGGAAACTAACTTTAATCAGATTACTGGTTTGTAAAAATCAACGCGTTAGATTGCTCGTTACTGAAATAAAGTAATCCGATTAAATAACTCGTGATTTAGTAACGTGTTAGTGACAACACTGAACTCATAGTAGGTTGTTCTGAAGCAGGCCTATGCAGCTAACTAGGCTAATGCTAGGAGCGCAGCCAATTCAAGGGCAGCAAATGGTTAATACAGGTAGATTTATTATTAACTGCTTGTCCTTTTCGAAAAAATGTAAAGAATATAAACCAGTAATCAATACTCATTGAATCACAATTGTCAGAATAAAAATAATTTTATTTTGTTCTCTGAATAAGGCGACGATCCTACGTCCCATCGTCACCCATTTTAAGCCTGTTTGCAGTGACGCTTGACTTTCACAGATGATTGCAATCAGTTGAAAAACAGACTCATTTTGACCTATGTTAGGCATGAAACTGGATTTTGACAGAAGTGGACCTTTAAATTAAATTGAATACACTAGCACAGGGGTCTCCAAACCTTTTCCTGTGAGGGCCACATAACCTTTCCCTTCTCTAATGAGGGGCCGGGGTCAGTTTGTAACAGAAAAAGTGTGACGATTGCAGGAGTGCCTAAATGTAAAAAATTATTGTTTTTCAGAAAGCCACAATCAAATAACCCTTTCTGGATTCTTCTCGGAACAAAAGTAAATAAAATAAAAATAATATAATAATAATAATATCACTATTAATTAAATAGATGACAACCAAATAACCTTCTGGGTTCTTCACAGAAAAAATCCAGGAAAGAAATAACGCTATTGAAAAAAAAAAAAAAATGCTCTCTGGTATTGTTCGGGGGATTGGACCAAATGTGGAGGCGGGCCGTATCCGGCCCGCGGGCCATAGTTTGGTGACCCCTGCACTAGCACTTCAACGTTAAACGACGGTTGTGCCATTAGGGGGCGCTGCTATTAACTTTCTCCAGACAAGAGTCCCAGAAGTTCAGCAGCCTATTGTCTTTATTGGCACAGAAGTCTGTAAAGTCTTTGAGCAGGCGGTCAACCAGCCTCTCGTCACCCAGAGCGCCAGTCCTCCAGGCTTTTGTTAACATAGTGTTGAAGGCCCAATAGTAGCCCACCCGGTCCTCACCACTGATTGACCCCTGGCTGTTGGATGTGGTGGAGTTCCTGCGGCGACGTTGTTGTCCACTGGTATACTTTCTTTTGGAGTACGGCACTTGTAGCAGCACAGTGCCTGAAAGGAAATGGACAGAATGAAACTAACGTTTCCAATAAAATATTTCAATGAATTAATTCATTTTTTCCTGATAAATGTGGAAATACAAAGATATGAATCAATATCAATCAATGAATATAAGCGCTTTTCTCTCGTAGTTTTTTCATTGTCAGTGACCATGAAGAAGACAATACTAATACAAATGAGGGGGTGGTCTTACAGTGCTGGCCAAAAGTATTGGCACCCCTGCAATTCTGTGAGTTAATGCTCAATTTCTCCCAGAAAATGATTGCAATTACAAATGGTTTGGTAGTTATATTGTCAATTATTTCGCTTACAACAAATAAATACAAAAGAGAATGAAGGAAAAAAAATATTCATTATCATTTTACACAAAACTCCAAAAATGGGCCGGACAAAAGTATTGGCACCCTTTGAAAAATCATGTGATGCTTCTCTAATTTTTGTAATTAACAGCACTTGTTACTTACCTGTGGCACATAACAGGCGGTGGAAATAACTAAATTAAACTTGCAGCCAGTTAAAATTGATTAAAGTTGACTCAACCTGTGTCCTTTTGTGTACCACATTGAGAATGGACAAAAGAAAGATCAAAGAACTGTCTGAGGACTTGAGAAGCAAAATTGTGAGGAAGCCTATGCAATCTCAAGGCAACAAGTCCATCTCCAAAGACCTGAATGTTCCTGAGTCTATTGTGCACAGTGTCATCAATAAGTGTAAAGCCCATGACACTGTGGCTAACTTCCCTAGATGTGGACAGAAAAGAAAAACTGACGAGAGATTTCAACGAAAGATTGTGCAGATGGTGGATACAGAACCTTGACTAACATCCAAACAAGTTCAAGCTGTCCCACAGTCCGAGGGTAAAACAGTGTCAACCCGTACTATGCGTCGGCGTCTGAATGAAAAGGGACTCTATGGTAGGATATGCAGGAAGACCCCACTTATGACCCAGAGACATAAAAAAAGCCAGGCTGGAGTTTGCCAAAACTCACCTGAGAGAGCCAAAAACGTTTTGGAAGGACATTCTCTGGTCAGATGAGACAAAAGTAGAGCTTTTTTTTTTTTGCCAGGCACAGCCAGAATGTTCTCCCTGTATTTTTCAAACACTGTGCGAATAGTCTGGAACCCAGCCCATTAACGGCCACTCGAGCAAGCACAAAATCAACCGTCCAATCAGATTCGTTTATTTGCGTGACGTGTTCTTAACGAGCAACGTCACTCTTCCGCGTCGAAAGTCGTCTCCACAACAACACAGATGCCGAACATGAGAGCCGAGAATATGTTCCAATCCACGGTAAAATCAGTTTTAAACTAGAAACTGCAATTTCGGGAGAAATTACACCTTGGTCTTTCCTCTGTGGAGATACAAATCTTAGCCCCACTCAGGTCTATCAATAGAATGGACCATAATGCCAGTCAATGGCACGAAACAAAGTAAAAGCCATTAGAAATGAATGGGAGAATTGGACGTCCATGGACGTCAATGGCGGCACCCTTCATAATTGTTAATGGAATCGGGGAAGTTTGGGAGACACGTCCTAATGATATCTAGTCATTTTATTTTGATTTGGGGAAAAAAAAAATTCCCATTGAAATAGAATGGGAAAAATTTTGGACGTCCATGGACGTCAATGGTATCAACTTACATGAGCGTCAATGGAATCCAAGTACATTGGCATCAATAGAATGAACAAACATGAAGAAATGCCATTGGAAATTAATGGGAAGTTGGGATGTCCATGAACGTCAATGGAATCACCCTCCATAAGCGGCAATGCAATCGGGGACATTCGGGGTACACGTCCTTTTGATATCTAGTCATTTTCTGTTGATTTGGGGAAAAAAAAAAATTCCCATTGAAAATGAATGGGAAAAATTTTGGACGTCCATGGACGTCAATGGTATCAACTTACATAAGCGTCAATAGAATCCAAGTACATTGGCATCAATAGAATGAACAAACATGAAGAAATGCCATTGGAAATGAATGGGAAGTTTGGACGTCCATGGACGTCAATGGCATCACCCTCCATATGCGGCAATGCAATCGGGGACATTTGGGGGACACGTCCTAATGATATCTAGTCATTTTCTGTTGATTTGGGGAGAAAAAAAAAATTCCCATTGAAAATGAATGGGAAAAATTTTGGACGTCCATGGACGTCAATGGTATCAACTTACATAAGCGTCACTGGAATCCAAGTACATTGGCATCAATAGAATGAACAAACATGAAGAAATGCCATTGGAAATTAATGGGAAGTTTGGACGTCCATGAACGTCAATGGCATCACCCTCCATAAGCGTAAATGGAATTGGGGAAGTTTGGGGGACACGTCCTATTGACATCTAGTCATTTTCTGTTGATTTGGGGAAATTTAGTTTTTTCCCCATTGAAAATGAATGGGAAAAATATTGGACGTCCATGGACGTCAATGGCAGCACCCCCCATAAGCGTCAATGGAGTTGGGGACGTTTGGGGTATACGTCCTATTAATATCTGTTCATTTTCTGTTGATTTGGGGAAATTTAGTTTTTTCCCCATTGAAAATGAATGGGAAAAATTTTCGACGTCCATGAACGTCAATGGCAGCACCCCCTATAAGCGTCAATGGAGTTGGGGACGTTTGGGGGACACGTCCTATTGATATCTGGTCATTTTCTGTTGATTTGGGGAAATGTAGTTTTTTCCCCATTGAAAATGAATGGGAAAAATTTTGGACGTCCATGGCCGTCTATGGCATCGACATCCATAAAGTCAATTGAAGCCAAGTACATTGGCATCAATAGATTCGACATGCACGGCCGTCAATGGCATCAATGATGTAAATTCCAATGGAAATCCCATTGGAAGTGAATGGGAAATTCTCCCATTAGAAATGAATGGGATAGTTTTTGGCAAATATCCGAGGAACCGTAAATTTTTTCCAAATTCTGTATACAATCTTTATGCCCCCCACCGTCCCGGAATTTTTGATGTCCAAATTATGTGATTTGGTCAAAAATTGTAGGACAAGTAGCGTTTTGAAAAAGTTTTTAAAAATCGGAAAATCGCCGTTTACGGGCGAACGGAAAATTTTTCGGGGTCGTTTGAAAAATTCCCATCGTCGCACAAAAATTCCGGTCGTGTCGATACTTGAACGGTGCCGATCGGTGGCATGGTTCGGGCTGCGCGGCGCGCAGAAAAAACGCGGAGAAACCATTGCATAATAATAACTAGAAACTGCAATTTCGGGAGAAATTACACCTTGGTCTTTCCTCTGTGGAGATACAAATCTTAGCCCCACTCAGGTCTATCAATAGAATGGACCATAATGCCAGTCAATGCACTAAACAAAGTAAAAGCCATTAGAAAAGATTGGGAGAATTGGACGTCCATGGCCGTCAATGGCATCACCCTCCATAAGCGGCAATCCAATCGGGGACATTTGGGGGACACGTCCTAATGATATCTAGTCATTTTTTGTTGATTTTGGGGAAAAAAAAAAAAATTCCTATTGAAAATGAATGGGAAAAAATTTGGACGTCCATGGACGTTAATGGTATCAATTTACATAAGCGTCAATAGAATCCAAGTACATTGGCATCAATAGAATGAACAAACATGAAGAAATGCCATTGGAAATTAATGGGAAGTTTGGACGTCCGTGGACGTCAATGGCATCACCCTCCATAAGAGGCAATGCAATCGGGGACATTTGGGGGACACGTCCTATTGATATCTAGTCATTTTCTGTTGATTTGGGGAAAAAAAAAATTCCCATTGAAAATGAATGGGAAAATTTTTGGACGTCCATGGACGTCAATGGTATCAACTTACATAAGCGTCAATGGAATCCAAGTACATTGGCATCAATAGAATGAACAAACATGAAGAAATGCCATTGGGATTTAATAGGAAGTTTGGCCGTCTATGAACGTCAATGGCATCACCCTCCATAAGCGGCAATGCAATCGGGGACATTTGGGGGACACGTCCTAATGATATCTAGTCATTTTCTGTTGATTTGGGGAAAAAAAAAAATTTCACATTGAAAATGAATGGGAAAATTTTTGGACGTCCATGGACGACAATGGCAGCACCCCCTATAAGCCTCAATGGAGTTGGGGACGTTTGGGGGATACGTCCTATTGATATCTGGTCATTTTCTGTTGATTTGGGGAAATTTTGTTTTTTCCCCATTGAAAATGGGAAAAATTTTGGACTTCCATGGACGTCAATGGCATCCATATCCATATAGTCAATTGAATCCAAGTACATTGGCATCAGTAGATTCGACATGCATGGCCGTCAATGGCATCAATACAATGTAAATTCCATTGGAAATCCCATTGGAAGTGAATGGGAACTTTTCCCATTCAAAATGAATAGGAAAGTTTTTGGCAAATTTCCGGGGAACCGTAAATTTTTGCCAAATTCTGTATACAACTTTTATGCCCCTCACCGTCCCGGAATTTTTGATACCCAAATTACGTGATTTGGTCAAAAATTGTAGGACTAGATACATTTTTAAAGTTTTTTTTTTTTTCGGAAAATTGCCGTTTACGGGCGAACGGAAAATTTTTCGGGGCCGTTTAAAAAATTCCCATCGTCGCGCGAAAATTCCGGTCGTGCCGATACTTGAACGGTACCGATCGGAGGTACGGTTCGGGCTGTGCGACGCGCCGAAAAAAACGTCAACAATTATTGAATAATAAATAATAATAATAAAGAAGTACAATAAAGTTGTACAATAACATAACCTTGTTCTTTCCCTTGGAAAGACCAAGGTAATAACTAGAAACTGCAATTTCGGGAGAAATTACACCTTGGTCTTTCCTCTGTGGAGATACAAATCTTAGCCCCACTCAGGTCTATCAATAGAATGGACCATAATGCCAGTCAATGGCACTAAACAAAGTAAAAGCCATTAGAAATCAATGGGAGAATTGGACGTCCATGGAAGTCAATGGCATCACCCTCCATAAGCCTAAATGGAATTGGGGACGTTTGGGGGAAACGTCCTATTGATATCTAGTCATTTTCTGTTGATTTAGCGAAAAAAAAAAAATTCCCATTGAAAATGAATGGGAAAAATTTTGCACGTCCATGGACGTCAATGGTATCAACTTACATAAGTGTCAATGGAATCCAAGTACATTGGCATCAATAGAATGAACAAACATGAAGAAATGACATTGGAAATGAATGGGAGGTTTGGACGTCCATGGACGTCAATGGCATCACCCTGCATAAGCGGCAATGCAATCGGGGACATTTGGGGGACACGTCCTAATGATATCGAGTCATTTTCTGTTGATTTGGGGAAAAAAAAAATTTCCCATTGAAAATGAATGGGAAAAATTTTGGACGTCCATGGACGTCAATGGTATCAACTTACATAAGCGTCAATGGAATCCAAGTACATTGGCATCAATAGAATGAACAAACATGAAGAAATGACATTGGAAATGAATGGGAAGTTTGGACGTCCGTGGACGTCAATGGCATCACCCTCCATAAGCAGCAATGCAATCGGGGACATTTGGGGTACATGTCCTATTGATATCTAGTCATTTTCTGTTGATTTGGCGAAAAAAAAAAAATTCCCATTGAAAATGAATGGGAAAATTTTTGCACGTCCATGGACGTCGATGGTATCAACTTACATAAGCGCCAATGGAATCCAAGTACATTGGCATCAATAGAATGAACAAACATGAAGAAATGCCATTGGAAATAAATGGGAAGTTTGGACGTCCATGGACGACAATGGCATCACCCTCCATAAGCAGCAATCCAATCGGGGACATTTGGGGGACACGTCCTAATGATATCTAGTCATTTTCTGTTGATTTGGGGAAAAAAAAAAATTCCCATTGAAAATGAATGGGAAAAATTTTGGACGTCAATGGACGTCAATGGTATCAATTTACATAAGCGTCAATGGAATCCAAGTACATTGGCATCAATAGAATGAACAAACATGAAGAAATGCCATTGGGATTTAAATGGAAGTTTGGACGTCCATGAACGTCAATGGCATCACCCTCCATAAGAGGCAATGCAATCGGGGACATTTGGGCGACACGTCCTATTGATATCTAGTCATTTTCTGTTGATTTGGTGGAAAAAAAAAATCCCATTGAAAATGAATGGGAAAAATTTTGGACATCCATGGACGTCAATGGTATCAACTTACATAAGCGTCAATGGAATCCAAGTACATTGGCATCAATAGAATGAACAAACATGAAGAAATGCCATTGGAAATGAATGGGAAGTTTGGACGTCCATGGACGTCAATGGAATCACCCTCCATAAGCGGCAATGCAATCGGGGACACGTCCTAATGATATCTAGTCATTTTCTGTTGATTTGGGGAAAAAAAAAAAATTCCCATTGAAAATGAATGGGAAAATTTTTGGACGTCCATGGACGTCAATGGCAGCACCCCCCATAAGCGTCAATGGAGTTGGGGACGTTTGGGGTATACGTCCTATTAATATCTGGTCATTTTCTGTTGATTTGGGGAAATGTAGTTTTTTCCCCATTGAAAATGAATGGGAAAAATTTTGGACGTCCATGGACGACAATGGCAGCACCCCTATAAGCCTCAATGGAGTTGGGGACGTTTGGGGGACACGTCCTATTGATCTCTGGTCATTTTCTGTTGATTTGGGGAAATGTAGTTTTTTCCCCATTGAAAATGAATGGGAAACATTTTGGACGTCCATGGCCGTCAATGGCATCGACATCCATATAGTCATGAATCCAAGTACATTGGCATCAATAGATCGACATGCATGGCCGTCAATGGCATCAATGTAATGTAAATTCCATTGGAAATCCCATTGAAATGAATGGGAAATTTTCCCATTAGAAATGAATGGGATAGTTTTTGGCAAATATCCGGGGAACCGTAAATTTTTTCCAAATTCTGTATACAATCTTTATGCCCCCCACCGTCCCGGAATTTTTGATGTCCAAATTATGTGATTTGGTCAAAAATTGTAGGACAAGTAGCGTTTTGAAATTTTTAAAAAAAATCGGAAAATCGCCGTTTACGGGTGAACGGAAAATTTTTTGGGGTCGTTTGAAAAATTCCCATCGTCGCGCGAAAATTCCGGTCGTGTCGATACTTGAACGGTGCCAATCGGTGGTATGGTTCGGGCTGCGCGGCGCGCCGAAAAAACGCGGAGAAACCATTGCATAACTAGAAACTGCAATTTCGGGAGAAATTACACCTTGGTCTTTCCTCTGTGGAGATACAAATCTTAGCCCCACTCAGGTCTATCAATAGAATGGACCATAATGCCAGTCAATGGCACTAAACAAAGTAAAAGCCATTAGAAAAGATTGGGAGAATTGGACGTCCATGGCCGTCAATGGCATCACCCTCCATAAGCAGCAATCCAATCAGGGACATTTGGGGGACACGTCCTATTGATATCTAGTCATTTTCTGTTGATTTGGGGAAAAAAAAAAATTCCCATTGAAAATGAATGGGAAAATTTTTGGACGTTCATGGACGTCAATGGTATCAACTTACATAAGCGTCAATGGAATCCAAGTACATTGGCATCAATAGAATGAACAAACATGAAGAAATGCCATTGGAAATGAATGGGAAGTTTGGACGTCCATGAACGTCAATGGCATCACCCTCCATAAGCGTAAATGGAATTGGGGAAGTTTGGGGGACACGTCCAATTGACATCTAGTCATTTTCTGTTGATTTTGGGAAGAAAAAAAAAATTCCTATTGAAAATGAATAGGAAAAATTTTGGACGTCCATGGACGTCAATGGCAGCACCCCCCATAAGCGTCAATGGAGTTAGGGACGTTTGGGATATACGTCCTATTAATATCTGGTCATTTTCTGTTGATTTGGGGAAATGTAGTTTTTTCCCCATTGAAAATGAATGGGAAAATTTTGGGACATCCATGGACGTCAATGGCAGCACCCCCTATAAGCGTCAACAGAGTTGGGGACGTTTGGGGGACACGTCCTATTGATATCTGGTCATTTTCTGTTGATTTGGGGAAATGTATTTTTTTCCCCATTGAAAATGAATGGGAAAATTTTGGACGTCCATGGCCGTCAATGGCATCGACATCCATATAGTCAATTGAATCCAAGTACATTGGCATGAATAGATTCGACATGCACGGCCGTCAATGGCATCAATGCAATGTAAAGTCCATTGGAAATCCTATTGAAAGTGAATGGGAACTTTTCCCATTAGAAATGAATGGGATAGTTTTTGGCAAATATCCGGGGAACCGTACATTTTTTCCAAATTCTGTATACAATCTTTATGGCCCCCACCGTCCCGGAATTTTTGACGTCCAAATTATGTGATTTGGTCAAAAATTGTAGGACAAGTAGCGTTTTGAAAAAAATTTTAAAAATCGGAAAATCGCCGTTTACGGGCGAACGGAAAATTTTTCGGGGTCGTTTGAAAAATTCCCATCGTCGCGCAAAAATTTCGGTCGTGTCGATACTTGAACGGTGCCGATCGGTGGTATGGTTCGGGCTGCGCGGCGCGCCGAAAAAACGCGGAGAAACCATTGCATAATAATAAAGTTGTAGAATAACATAACCTTGTTCTTTCCTTCGGAAAGACCAAGGTAATAAATAATAATAATAATAATAATAATAAGACGAATAAAGTTGCACAATAACAATACCTTGTTCTTTCCCTTGGAAAGACCAAGGTAATAATAAAGTTGTAGAATAACATAACCTTGTTCTTTCCTTCAGAAAGACCAAGGTAACAATACCTTATTCTTTCCTTCGGAAAGACCAAGGTAATAAATAAATAAATAAATAAAGAAGTACAATAAAGTTGTACAACAACATAACCTTGTTCTTTCCCTTGGAAAGACCAAGGTAATAAAGAATAAAGAAAAAGTACAATAAAGTTGTACAACAACATAACCTTGTTCTTTCCCTTGGAAAGACCAAGGTAATTACAAAAAACACATTGACACAAGTCATTGACAACAGTTTGTCTCGCGCTAGCCATGTTGAATAAACTCCGCTCTACTCATATGTTTACTTCCGCAGGAAAGTCCTTCGTCGCTTTAATAACGTCACGTTCGCCCGTCGCTCATTGGTCCACGCCGCTTGTCTTTTTGCTGTGGCCTGCTCCACCCTGGAAATTTTATCCGCGGAATGGTGGCCAGACTCAATAGCTGGAACAGCGGTGAGTCTGGTGTACCAGGCTAGAGCTTTTTGGGAAAAGGTATCAACATAAGAGTTTACAGGAAAAAAAAAAACGAGGCCTTCAAAAGAACACGGTCAAAACACTCAAACATGGCAGAAGTTCCTTGATGTTTTGGGGTTGCTTGCTGCCTCTGGCACTGGACTGCTTGACGGTGTGCATGGCATTATGAAGACTACCAACACATTTTGCAGCATAATGTAGGGCCCAGTGTGAGAAAGCTGGGTCTCCCTCAGAGGTCATGGGTCTTCCAGCAGGACTATGACCCATAACACAATTCAAAAAGCAATAGAAAATGGTTTGAGAGAACGCATTGGAGACTTCTAAAGTGGCCAGCAATGAGTCCAGACCTGAATCCCATAGAACACCTGTAGAGAGATCTGAGAGATCTGGCACCCTTCAAATCTCAGAGACCAGGAGCAGTTGGCCCATAGAAGAATGGTCTAAAATTCCAGCAGAGCATTGTAAGAATTAAGAAACTCATTGATGGATACCGGAAGCGGTTGTTCGCAGTTGTTTTGACTAAAGGCTGTGCTACCAAGTACAGTGGTACCTCTACATACGATCGCTCCGACACACGAACTTTTCGACATCCGACGTAAAATTTGACTCGCCATTTGTTTCTACATCCGACGACATGCTCGAAATACGACGACAATGGCAGCACCGCAGACAAATGCACGGCGGATTTTCTTGTGTGACAAATCAACACTGGTTTCAGAAAAGGTTGGTACAGGTCACGACCTGTACCAACCTTTTCTGAAACCAGTGTTGAACAAGGAAAAAGTTGACGCTTACCTTCTAAATGAAGATGCAAATGACAGAAAAATATGAGCGTAGGGTGGGCATCCGTGAAATGGCTCAACAATACATCTCCACGGTCCTCCTCCGACCATCGTTCGCCAGTCAGATGTTACAACAATTCTTATTGTGGTAACATCTCCAGAGAAATCGCCAACTTCGCCACGTTTTTCATCATTTATTTCACAACTTATTCAAAACAAAAACACCTTCTGTCTGCCGCAATTGACGGTGTTCTCAAGAAAACATTCAAAGTGAAAGTGAAACTCAAGCTCACCGGTCTGTCTCTGGCACGTCGGCCCCGCGGTGCGTTCAGGGTCAGCAAAAAACGTCCGCCACATTAGAACCCGATTCGTTACATTAATACAGGAATTATTATTATTATTATTATTATTCTGATTTTGATTTATAATTTATTTGTTTTGCTATGTGTAATTGCCATTTGTAATAGTACCAGCAGTATTTTTTAAGGATTTAGTGAAGGTTTTTGGGCTGTGGAACGAATTAATGGAATTATAATGTATTCCTATGGGAAAATCCTGCTCGACATACGACCATTTCGACTTACAAACAAGGTCCTGGAACGGATTAACTTCGTATGTAGAGGTACCACTGTATTAGGCTGAGGGTGCCAATACTTTTGTCCGGCCCATTTTTGGAGTTTTGTGTAAAATGATTACTTAATTTTTTCTTCCATTCTCTTTTGTGTTTTTTCATTGCAAGCGAAATAAATGAAGTTATTACTAAGCTTGAGAACGATAAACCGATACGACCGGATATCCGGTTCTACATGCAAGCGATTCGGCTGTATCGGTAACAGACTAACTATTCGACAGTAAAAAGCCACAAATCCGTCCATAAATCGATTGTATAGATATGAACCGGCTATCGCGAGAAAAAGATTCGGCTACCCGAGGGTTTAGTTTTCATCTCTAAAATTTAATAACGCGAGAGCTGACGAACTGACAGTCGCGCATGCTCCGTAGCATTCTCTTCATACGTTCTCTCACAGCCCAAAGCTAAAGGTGAAAAAAAAGTAGTATCGACAACGCAACATGCTAAAATGGACAAACAGCACGAGCACAGACGCCAGCGAGCCCGGCAGAAGTGCCGAATCACAGCGACAAATTTTCAACGCGCCTGGAAAACAAAAGTCAAAAGTTTGGAGGGTGTTTGGATTTTTCAAGAACGACGGACAACTCGATAAAAGCCATGCTATTTGCAAGCTGTGCCGAGCAGCTCTGAAGTACACTGGAAGTACAACAAACCTTGACTTGCATGCAACGAGAAAACACAAAGAAGAGTATAGTGAGTTAAAGACGAGAAAGGAGCGGGAGCCTGCTAACAGTGCTAGCACACAGTCACAAACGGGTAAACTTTCGAACTATTTCGGGCAACTTGGCCACAATTCAGCACGAGCTAAGGAAATAACGGCAGCTATAACCCGTTTCATCGCCAAGGGCTTATGCCCGTACAGTATGGTTGAGTGGGAAGGATTTCAAGAGTTGATGCGTACCTTAGAGCCACGCTATACGGTACCGTCCCGAAAGCATATCACCAACACAAGCATGCCAGCGTTGTATGCTGAAGTGAAGAGCCACGTTGAAAAAGAACTAGAAAATGCAGAGCGAGTGGCAGTAACGACTGATGCTTGGACATCGTGTGCAACCGAGTCCTATGTGACAATTACGGCCCACCACATAACTCCAGATTGGCAGTTGAAGGTCCATGTTTTACAAACAAGGGTGTTTAAAGGATCACACACTGGGAAGAACATATGTGCTCTGCTTAAACAAGCATGTGTTGACTGGGACCTCCTTGATAAGGATCCAGCCCTGGTTACTGACAATGCCAGTAATATGGTGTTAGCTGGAGAAGAAACAGAGATGACCCCTCACCTCATGTGTTTTGCACACACCATCAATCTTGCCACACAGAAAGCATTCAAAGTGGACACTGTTGCTCTGTTGCTGGCCAGAGTGAGAAAAGTAGTTGGGTTTTTTCACCACAGTGTTAGGGCAGCAGAAATTCTACAAGAAAAACAGAAACAGCTGGCATTGGTCTCCCACAAGCTGATCCAAGATGTGTCAACTCGATGGAACAGCTCATACGACATGCTGGAACGCTTTTTGGAACAACACTCTGCCATTTCTGCTGCCCTCCTATCCAGGGATCTCAGAAAAAGAGGAGAGGTGACCACTCTAACGGACGAAGACTTTTGTGATGCTGAAGACATCGTCAAGCTGATGGCACCGGTCAAACTTGTGACCACAACCATGTCTGAAGACCACCGGCCTACACTTTCAATGATTTCCCCAGTCAAAGCAAAGCTTAAAAAGAACTTTGAAGCATCAGAAAAAGACTCTGTGGTCATCAGAGAGATGAAGCAGGCATTCAGGAATGACCTGTAGAAACGTTATGTTGGCCTCAATGATCTCTTCAACACTGCAGCGGCTCTGGACCCTCGGTTCAAATCTCTGCCCTTCCTGAGTGACCACGATTCTGAGAGGATATTCATGACCATCTTGGCAGAAGCTACAGCCTTGCATAATAAGGTAATACACTGTCATTTACTCAAATACATATTACAACACATTCTGTCAGTTTGTCAGTCTGCTGTGCTTTGTTGTTGTTACTTGATTTATTTTGACTTTTATTACTGTCACTGGCTGTTGAATTGTGTAAACTGTACTTTTATTCTTTACTTCTAGTCAACAGGGATTCCAGCTGAGAGTGATGCAGTGCAGACAGATCCATGTCAGAGTGAGCCTGCCCATGAAGACACAGACATCACTACCGAAGATGTACTCAAAGGTTTGTGTGTGTTTTCTACATATGTGCACAAAAGTGGACACAAATTAATTCTTAACATTAGAAAAAATATTTTTGCAGAAAATGGTAAATTCAGATGAAAAAAAAGCAACACTGAGTCATGGCAAACAAAGCCGGTAATATACCATTATTGTTATTCATTCAGATGATGAGCCTCCTTGCAAAAAGAAGAAAATGTCAGCTCTGGACCAACTGTTTGGAGAAGACTTTCAAGTGAGGACGGCAGATAGATCTGCATGGGACAGAGCTAGTGATGAAGTGAAGCGGTACAGAGATCGTGAGTATTTAACGCTGGAAAAAAAACCACTGCAGTGGTGGAAAGGGCAGCACGACCTGCCGTTGCTATCATCTCTGGCCAAACGATATCTCTGTATACCTGCCACCAGTGTGGCATCTGAAAGGGTTTTCAGCACTGCTGGAGATGGTGACGAGGAATGAAATGTTGAAGCACTTTGCTGTGGTTAAGGTTATAGTTTGTTATTGTATTGTTAAGGTTAGACCAGTCTGACTAAAATGCCATGTTTTTTCCCCAATTATACCAGTGGTAAATGGCATAATAGTAGTATGCTTGAATTATTATTTATTATGATAATACGAGCAGGTTAAATTGTTTTTTCTAGAGCTGCTGCATATAATTTTTAGTTTGTAAGATGTTCATATTAAAAGGTTGCACTTAAATTACGTGTCTCTTGTGTTTAAAATGTAAGATGTTTACATTTAAAGGTTGCACTTAAATTACCTGCCTCTTGTGTTTGAAATGTAAGATGTTTACATTGAAAAGTTGCAGTCAAATTACTACCTCTTGTGTTCAAAATATCAAGAAACAGAGATTGAATTTTTGCACTTTATTTTTGTCTGTCTCTGGAGTTTTATTTTATTATCGACAAAATGATGGTCATTCAGCGAGTCCTTATTTGTTCATGTCTCAAAAATAAACATACATTGGTATGGAATATTGTTGTTTACCTTTGCTTGTGAAAATTCGGTCTTTTATGTTTAAAATAATGTGAAAAAACAACAAATATTTACTATCGTATCGTTTTCACACTGTATCGAACCTGTATCGTTCCTAAACTGTATCGAATCGTATCGAATCGCTCTGCCTAAACACTATCGTTTTTTTAATCGAATCGTAATCTGTGTATCTAGATACATATCGAATCGGCTTCATGCCAGAGATTCCCAACCCTAGTTATTACTACCAAAGCATTTGTAAATAAAATCATTTTCTGGGAGAAATTGAGCATGATCTGACAGAATTGCAGAGGTGCCAATACTTTTGGCCAGCACTGTACAGTATATTATATATATATATTATATATTATATGATTATATATATATATATATTTTTTTTATATTTGCATATATTATTCACTATTTTTCTCCTGTAAATAACCTGTTTGACTATTGTTATGTAGAAAGGACAAAAACGCCTATGACCATACCTGCTGTTTCTGTTGAATTATCAAATATAAACTATTCAGTCTTATTTTTTTCTGTTGAATGCTTATCCTAACAAGTTGAATAAATATTATCACCCTTCAAAACGTTAGGTCGAGCATGTTTGGTTCTCAATAGGACATCAATATTACAAATTTTGACAAAACACTTTTGGAATTTTTTGTCTTGTTGGTCCCAAAATGTTGATTTATAATTGGTCAGTGAAGAAAACAACAGTTTGGACACGAAGGTTATGGTGTCCTGAAAAAAAGAGATCCACCCTGGCCAATGTGAACAATTTTTTCTTTGAAATATTAAGGCAACATCAAAGGCATGCAAATTTGGCCAAAAGTATTTGATACACTGCCAATGGGAAACCCCATTGGCAGTGTATCAGACTTGTTCTCCCCACTGTAGGTGTTAAAGGGTTAACGTATTGGTTTGCATTTGCAGTTAATCTTAGTGAATACTATAACCAGTAGCGCCTACATTAGCGAAGCGCTAGCCGTTAGCATTTACATAACCAACCAATAGGTGAACAGTTCAACCCAAGGCACACATAACCATTTGAATTTTGTCATGTGCATGTTCACTGACAATGAAGGGGAAAAAAAAAACCATATGAGAGCAAAACGCTTTTATCATTTTGATTTTTAAAGGGGCGCCACAATTGTGTAGCAACGCAAAGCTCCCATTGGTGCGTATGCAGGCGCAAAGACTTCTGGGTACACTTTTCGAGTGGCACCATTATTGTAAATAGTTGTCGACTGCATGACATCTTCAAGTGGGTTGTTCATCATTGTGTATGTGTGTGTGTGTGTGTGTGTGTGTGTGTGTGTGTGTGTGTGTGTGTGTGTGTGAAAAAAGTAAGCCTAACTTCGGTGTTTACTTTAGGGGAGCTTAATCCCGCTGCGAAATTCTGTAAGTGCCATAAAATGACAAAAATTGTCACGTTGTCGTCATCAGAAGACATATTCTAGTCTCTCAAGACACATTTTTTTCTTACTTGTTATCGTCTCATTATCGTCATTAAAAAAATGTTCGTTGAAATATACAGTGGGGCAAATAAGTATTTAGTCAACCACTAATTCAGCAAGTTCACTTGAAAATATTAGAGAGGCCTGTAATTGTCAACATGGGTAAACCTCAACAATGACAGACAGAATGTGGAAACAAAAAACAGAAAATCACATTGATTTTTAAATAATTTATTTGCATATCATGGGGGAAAATAAGAATTTGGTCAGTACCAAAAGTTCATCTCAATACTTTGTTATGTACCCTTTGTTGGCAATAAAGGAGGCCAAACGTTTTCTTTAACTCTTTACAAGCTTTTCACACTCTGTTGCTGGTATTTTGGCCCATTCCTCCATGCAGATTTCCTCTAGAGCACTGATGTTTTGGACAGACTTTCAACTCCCTCCACAGATTTTCTTTTTTTTTTTTTTTTTTTTTTTTAAAACCTGTCCTGTTCAGCTGTTTGACACAGAGAATGGAAGTCTAAGTGCCCGGATTCTGAACAGTTTTAATGTTTCACATTGAGAGTCTGACATACTCCCATTGTGATCATTCAAAATACCTTTTTATTATGACAAAGCAGCGAACAGGAAGGGATTATGGGGGGACAGAAGAAAAGAAATACAAGAGAAGAAAGAAAAGAAACACATACACAAACAACAACAAGAAATACATTGAACATCTAAACTAGTTACTAATATGCTGGTGCTATCGTCAGCGAGATGTATTTCCGGTTTACACCATGTGGGGGCCTATTGGCCAGTGAAAGAGGAGAATGGGGGTGGGGGTGTCTATAAGACTATAAGATAAGTGATTGAAAGGGGTAGAGTGTACACAAATCAGTCCTGTGATCTAGAACCCAGTAATCGTGTGAATCTCTTATGAGTGTAAGCCCGTTGGCGACCAACCCTGCGCCGCCGCATCACCAATCCCGGCACCGGAACCCCCAACCCGAGCATGCCCTACCACATCCAGCAGCATGCAAGCCCCACCGGGCGCGCGACAGCCACGCAGACGGGCAGAGAAATCGCGCGGGCGCCAACCCAGGGCCACGGCCCCCACCCAGCCAGCCCGGGGAGGTGGGGGGGGGGGGCATGAGCAGCCCATCCCTCCTCCCGCAGCCCAGCAAAGGAGCTATCTCCCCCCCCCCCCCCCCCCCCCCGGGACCCAGGGTGGTCCCCCGGGCCACCCGCGCACCCATCAACCGGCCTTCAGGGATGGCAGGAGGGGACGCATCACCAACCCCACGCCTAGACCCACCCCCGCCCGCACACCCGGGCCACGAGCCACAGCCACAGCCCCCCAACCGGCACCAAGCCCCAGGCAAGGCAGGGTCCCCCGCCGGTGCAGGCGACACCCCGCTGATACACCGGCGCCCAGCCAGCGAACCGTGACGAAGCGCAGGGCGGATGCCCAGCCAGAGAAGAGAGGGGAAGGCGGAGGCAGGAGAACGCCCAGGAACTGCCACGGGGCGATGCAAGATCGGAGACCCGACCCCCCAACCCACTCCCGCGGCCGGCAGCCGAGGCAGAGGGGAGGCCACACCCCAGGAGCCACGCCATACAGAAAAAGTGTGGGACTCACCTACCACCCTATTACTGTGGCTGCCAGGTTCCCGACTGGCAGCCATCACCCAGCACCGTGATGGGGGTGTGAGGGGAGGGTAGTGCAATGTATGTATTAAAATAGGAGAGCTTGGCTTGGGGCAGTGGGACCGCAGCATGGAGTTTCTGCCCAGCCGCCCGTCCCACCGCCCTTTGCCGGAGCTCTCCTGTGGAGTATGATGTGTGTGGTGCATTTAAAAAATGTGCAGGGATGGCGGGGCCTGTGGTGAGGAGGCAGCCGTGAGGTACCCCCCCCCCCCCCAACAGGTCCCAACCATCCCACAACCTTGGTGTGTGGTGCATTAAAAACAGGGGGGAGTCGGGCTGGGACTGTAAAGCCCCATCCCAACTCTGACCGGAGAAATGTATGAGCATGTAAGTGCCAGGGTGAAAAATATTTACAGTGCCGAAGTGAGAAGTGCGTGAGGTAAGAGGCAGGCTCCCGCGGGCGTGGCCCCGTCCACCAGAACCACCGGCCGCAGGGCGGAAGAAGCGTCAGGGCCCCGATCAATCCCCGCCCCAGACCACCCACGGCGCCTCCGCGACTGCCCACCCCCCTCCCGCCCACCGAGCACCCATCCCGCACTCCGAGCAGGCGCCACACCAAGCGCTGGCGACCAGGGGACGTCCACCCCACCGGCAAGTGACAGCAAGCCTCACCCTAGGCCCCGCGGGCCCCGTCAACGACCCCGCTGGTCGGGGGGCAGCGGCAGCCGCCGCGGCCCAGGGAGGCAGACAGGGCCGGAAACAGACCAAGGGGAGGGAAGCGCACCCCCCACAACCCACCCCCGGGCCAGGAGGGGCGCGCGGTATGACACCAGAGGGCACCTCCCCGGCACCCGGTACAGGGAGACGCGGCTCCGGCCGGGCGGACCTGGGAGGGAACCATGGCTGCCGCATACACCCCCCGGCCCCCACCCCAACTCCACCCCACCCCGGCCGGCCGGGGAAGGGCCGCGGCCCCGGACCGGCACCCGCACGGCCCCCCCACCCGCCCACGACACCAGCGCGCGCCCGACGGGACCCCCGCACAGCCAGACGCAACCAGACAAGCCCCGGCCGAAAATCCCGGGGGCCAAGATCGGCGGCGGGACGGCCCAGGGCAGGACGCCAACAAACTCCACCTGGAAAGCTGACAGAAGAAGAGGTTTATCAAACACTATTAGATGTATGCCAAGGACCGGTGAAGTATATTATTTACGCATAGTTCCTTAATTGTTCCAAGTCTGATAAGTAATATGCTAATGTTTTGTTTGTTTTTCCAATTCAACAATATTGTTTTTTTGGCTATCGTTAGACTTGCTAGTAGTGGACGGGTTTGATGAATAGAGATATTCACTGTATTCAGATCGCCAAGCAGACAAAGAGTTGGAGACAATGGAATCCTGCAGTTCAATAGGAAAGAGAGTTTCTTCGTTACCTGTGCCCAGAAATCTTGTATTGGTTTACATTGCCAAAGAGCATGAAAGTATGTATCTGAAGTATCTTCGTTGCAGCTTGTACATTTATCGGATTGGGAGAACCCCATTTTGTGCATTTTAGATTGAGTAATATGCCATCTGTGCAGTATTTTGAACTGTATAAGCTGAAGGTTCTTATTCTTTGTCATTATAAATGTATTTTTACAGATGTTGGACCAATAGTTATTATCTAATGTTACCGAAAGTTCGTTATTCCATTTTTCGATTGGTAGGCAAGTAGAGTTGTTACATGAGAGGGCTTTATATACTTTTGAAAGTATTTTTTTTGTTGTTGAGGATGTATATTTATTATTTTATTTACGCAAGGTGGTGGGTCTAACGTACCCGTTAGTGATGGAAATTTGCTTGTGATGGCTGCCCTGATTTTATTGTATTGAAGGAAATTGACCCCTTTGATCTGGAAATCTTGTAATATTTTTTCATATGACATGAATGTATTATCTTTAAACAAATGATGTAACTGGTTTATTCCCGTATCATCCCATGTGCTGAAATAAATAGGAATTTTATTAACTCCAAAGTCTGGGTTGCGCCAGATTGGTGAGAATTTACACGGGGCTTGTTGTGATTGCGTAATTTCCATACCTCTCCACCAGGCTTTCAAGGTACATGCTATCATTGGGTTTTTGAAGCAGCTATGGTGCTTAATACTAGAACTAATAAAGGGGAGGTTTGCCAATTGTATTTGGTTGCAGTCTGTTTGCTCTAATTCTAGCCATGACTGTTGTTCAGTGTTAAGATATAACCACCTAATAAGATATTGTATTTGATTTGCTATATAATAGTGTTGGAAATTAGGGGCCTCTAGACCCCCCTCTGGTTTATTTCTTTGCAATTTGGCAAGGCTAATTCTGTTTTTCTTGTTTTTAAAGTAGAATTTTGTGACGGCTGAGTCTAGGTCTTGAAACCATTTTTGAGTGGGTTTAAAGGGGATCATTGAGAACCAATAGTTTATTTGTGGTAATACTTTCATTTTGACTGTTGCTATCCGGCCCAAAAGTGAGATGGGTAGATTATTCCAGTGTGTCAAATCTTCACATATTTTTGCTAAGAGGGGTGTATGGTTTCGTTTAGTTAATTCTGTAAGTTTTGGTGAAATGTTGATTCCAAGATACTTTATGTTCCCTATTGGAATATTGTGATTTTGATTTGCAGGATTCCATGAGTTTGTTGATAAGGGCATTATAATTGATTTTGACCAATTTATAGCATAATCTGATATTTGTGAAAATGTCTTTATTAGTTCAAAGTCTCATGTAGGGAGGATTCTGGTTTTTCTAGATATAATAGTATATCGTCTGCGTATAAGTTAATTTTGTGTCCCGATGTGTGCGAGCAGATCCCTTTGATATTAGCGTTTTGTCTTATTGCAATTGCTAATGGTTCAATAAATAGAGCGAATAATAGGGGTGAGAGTGGACAGCCTTGTCGAGTTCCCCTTTGAAGACAGAAACTTTGTGAAATGACCCCGTTTGTGTTTACAGTGGCTTTTGGGGCGTTGTAGAATATTTTTATCCAGCGGATAAATGGCTCACCGAAGCCAAATTTTTCCAAAACTTTGAAGAGAAAAATCCAGTTGACTTTGTCAAATGCTTTTTCTGCGTCCAAAGAGAGGATAATTGCTTACTGTTTATAATTCTGTGCAATATTAATAAGATTTAACAAGCGTCTTATATTGTTTGTAGAGTTACGTCCTTTAATAAAGCCGGTCTGGTCTTTATGAATTATAGTGGGAAGAGTTTGTTCTAATCTAGTAGCTAAAGCCTTTGCAATAATTTTAATATCTGTATTCATTAAGGATATTGGTCTATAGTTTGCTGGTTGGGTTAGGTCTTTCCCTTCTTTTGGCAGTAGTTTGAATTTGACCCTTAGCACTGATTTCTTGAACCATTCTATAGAAAAGTGGAGCCAGCATATTCCAAAAGTGTTTAAAGTATGATGTCGAGAACCCGTCGGGCCCCGGTGCGCGACCTGTTGGCATGTCCTTTACGGCATTCCATAATTCAGCGAGGGTAAGTGGGGTATCTAGAAATTGTTGGCTTTCTAAAGTTATTTGGGGGATGTCAAGATTATTAACGAATAGGTCAATGTGTTAGGGCCTCTGCCCCTCCTTCCTAATTACAGGTCAGACGGGTGGAGGGGCCGCAGCTGTTAGCAGTTACAATCAGCCAGCTTTAAAAGACCAGCGGACGCACCATCACGTCGCCAGATCAACTCGTCTAGTCCTGCTGTCAGTTGTATCCCGCCTTACTTACTTTTTTGTCTTCTACTCTCGGCTCACGATTTTTGCTTTTGTCCCAGGACCTGTTTACGCACGCCCCTTGTCGGATCTCCACGCCTGATTCCCCCCCGAGCTTTGCCTGCCTGTCGTCGGTCTGGATCTCGCCAGCAACGCTCGAACAATAAACAAAATCATTTGGTTTTCACAGCCTGTCGGTCCCGTTGTCTGCTTTGGGATCCTCTCCCATCCACGAACCCTAACACAATGTCTTCATTATGATCGTTTGTCATCAAGTATAAGTTTTTGTAGTAGCTATAGAAAGTTTCGTTAATTTTTTCTGGTGATTGTGTTATTATGCCGGCTGAATCTTGTATTGGTGTAATTAATGTTTTTTCTTTGTTACGTTCGAGGTGGTTTGCTAAATATTTCCCGGATTTGTTATTATGCTCAAAGTTGGTATGTCGTAGTTGTTGTAACAGAAACAGAGTTTTTTTAGACAGAATACTATTGAGCCGTTCTTTGGCGCTGAAAAGTTCTTTTGTGGTACTGTCTGTGGGATTATTGGCAAATTCCTCCGTCAGTTGTTTGATTTTTATTTCTAATTCGTTTTCCAACTTCTGTTCTTGTTTTTTTTTATATGATGAATATGAGATAATCTTGCCTCGAATTACGCATTTTCCTGTTTCCCAAAGCAATGATGGTAAGATGTTTGGGGAATCGTTAAGTTCCATAAAGTCTTTCCATTCTTTCTTAACGAATGTATCAAATGCTGGGTCATCTAATAAGGAATCATTACAGCGCCAGGTTGCGTGGGGTATCGTGCGGGAGTCAATTTTAAGGGCTAAAGAAATTGGTGCATGATCACTGATGATTATTGGATGTGTTCTTGGCGAAATATTATTAATAGCGGAATTATTCGCTAGAAAAAAATAGATTCTTGAACACGAACCATGGGCTAGGGATTGAAAGGTATATTCCCTTTTTGTTAAATGTTTTGCTCTCCAGACGTCACTTAAGCCGAAATCGTCCATATATTTCCTAATGGTTCTTGCAGTTTGTGACTGTTTAGTGAGTTTATAATTGGAGCTATCTATACTTGGATCAAGTGTAGTGTTAAAGTCCCCTCCTATAATAATTGTTGAGTTCACTGACATGTCACTCAGTTTACCAAAGATATTGTGGAAGAACTGCGTATCCTCATTGTTTGGGGCATATATGTTCACTAATGTGAACAGTTTATTACTTATGATAGCTTGTACTATTATGAATCTACCTTCCGGGTCTGCAATTGCACTATTTAGTGTTCATGAGATTCTTTTATTTATTAATATTGATACTGTTAGGGTTCGTGGATGGGAGAGGATCCCAAAGCAGACAACGGGACCGACAGGCTGTGAAAACCAAATGATTTTGTTTATTATTCGAGCGTTGCTGGCGAGATCCAGACCGACGACAGGCAGGCAAAGCTCAGGGGGGGAATCAGGCGTGGAGATCCGACAAGGGGTGTGCGTAAACAGGTCCTGGGACAAAAGCAAAAATCGTGAGCCGAGAGTAGAAGACAAAAAAGTAAGTAAGGCGGGATACAACTGACAGCAGGACTAGACGAGTTGATCTGGCGACGTGATGGTGCGTCCGCTGGTCTTTTAAAGCTGGCTGATTATAACTGCTAACAGCTGCGGCCGCTCCACCCGTCTGACCTGTAATTAGGAAGGAGGGGCAGAGGCCCTAACAGATACTCCTCTTTGTCTGCTGGTATAGCTGGCTGAATACATCAAGTTAAAATTTGAGTGTTTAAGATATTTCTCTTCGGATTTGGCTAGATGTGATTCTTGCATGAAGAAGAGGTCTGCCTTTAATTTGGTGATGTATTCCATAATTTTAGTTCTCTTTGCCTGCGATCGGAAGCCATTCACATTAAATGAAACAAAATTTATATATGTCATATGCGGATATTTCTAAGTATCTTAAGGAAAGTAATGATCTCAGGATGTGTGTTATAATATTTGGTCCTGAGTGTCATTCACCATTCACATTCATTAGAAGCCATACGAGTATGTAATAAATCAAATTCTAATAGAAATTAATGCAATTTTTTGTAAACCGCTTGGCATAATTCACACGACATTAAGACGTTGTTAGAAGGATTAAATACATGGGTAGCATCATCACTAAACATTACAATTTTAAAGTGTGTACTTAGTGTGTGTTTGAAAACAGCAGTGTGGAAAAGGTGAGACAAATAACCCAGAAAAAGAAAAGATATGAGCGCCAGTACAGAAATGTGTAGTGTGAGACATGCGTGACTCTTATAGACTAAGTGATTATCATGCAACCCTGATCTGTACGTGTGCATTGTTGAAATAAAATCGACTTAATACGGCATTGTGTACATATTGGAAGTGTTTAGGAAGTACAGACAAAGTGATTATCATGCAATCCTAATCTACACATGTGCCTTGCTCAAACAAAAAAACACTTAATTCAGCATTATATACGAACTGGAAGTGTTTCGAAGGTACAGACAAAATAGTTATCATGCAGCCCTAATCTACATATGTGCCTTAATCAACCCAAAACAATTTAATTCAGCATTATATGCTTACTGGAAGTGTTTAGGAATAGCAAGCTAAGTATTAAGCATCCCTAATCTATACATATGTCTTGCTTAAATCAAGACAGCTACATTCAGCATTGTATGCATAATAGAAATATTTAGGCATTACTTATCGGTCAGAATAGCCATGGGGTGAGCCCTTGGTCTCGGTATAGTTGACCATCAATGAAAAGTTTGTCGACCGTGATAATTGCACGTTTGCCCTCTGCTCTGGACCGCTTCAGAATTGGATAGAGGATTTTCCGTCTTTCGTTGATCTCGCGCGGGAAATGATCATTCATACCGAATCTTGTTCCTTGTAATTCTCTTCCTTTGGATTTCACCAGTACTTTCTGCTGGTAGAGCTCGAACTTGGCGATTATTGGACGCGGACCGCTTCCTCTTGGCTTCCCAGGATGGTGTACCCTCGCAAACTTGATCGAATCCACCATTTCCTTGGGCAGCTTGAGAGATGTTGCCATAAATGACTTAACGAGGGCTTCTGGTTTGTCTACTGTGTTTTCTTCGATGCCAGAGAAAATTAAATTGTCCCTCATGCTCCTTGATTGAAGGTCCAAAATAGATTCATTATCTTGTTCTCTTTTTTCATGGATTTTAATAGACCTGTCGTCGACTCGAAGGCGCCTTTAAGGGTATCGTTTTGCGACTTGAGATATACTACCTCCTGCTGAGTAAACACGAGGCTTTCTTTTAACTCTTTAATCTCGGCTTGAAGGATTTCTAATGCTATCGATATTTTCTTATCGATTGATCAAATTCCCTCGCTAAGTGACTTTGTGTATTCGGGTGGGCTTGCTAACAACAGATCGTCGGTCGATGTAGCCGAATCAATAGAATCTGCCTTTTTACGCTTCGCCGGGAGATCACTGCGTTGACTGGATGTTGCCATGGCGTTTCCTTGATGTGTGGCGGAGTCAGAGAAAAAAGATAAATCACGATCGTGAAAATTTTGAGGGAAAAATTAGTTGAAGTCTTCTTGAGCAAAGTTACTTGCTAGCCTAGCCAGTTGATTGCGTCATGCGTCTACGAAGTCTCGCGAGAGTAACGACGTCACAGCATGCTCCAGGCTTGTTGGTATTTTAGGATGTGTGTGTGCATGTGTGTGTGCTCCACAGACTTTCTATGGGGTTGAGATCTGGAGACTGGCTAGGGCACTCCAGGACCTTGAAATGCTTCTTACGAAGCAACTCCTTTGTTGCCCTGGCTGTGTATTTGGGATCATTATCATGCTGAAAGACCCAGCCACGTTTCATCTTCAATGCCCTTGCTGATGGAAGGAGATTTTCACTCAGAATCTCTCGATACATTGCCCCATTCATTCATTCCTTTACACAGATCAGTCGTCCTGGTCCCTTTGCAGAAAAACAGCCCCAAAGCATGATGTTTCCACCCCCATGCTTCACAGTGGGTATGGTGTTCTTCGGATGCAATTCAGTATTCTTTCTCCTCCAAACACGAGAACCTGTGTTTCTACCAAAAGGTTCTATTTTGGTTTCATCTGACCATAACACATTCTCCCAGTCCTCTTCTGGATCATCCAAATGCTCTAGCGAACTGTAGACGGGCCTGGACGTGTACTGGCTTCAGCAGGGGGACACATCTGGCAGTGCAGGATTTGAGTCCCTGGCGGCGCATTGTGTTACTGAGAGTAGCCTTTGTTACTGTGGTCCCCCGTGTGGTTCTGGGATTTTTGCTCACCGTTCTTGTTATCATTTTGACGCAACGGGGCGAGATCTTGCATGGAGCCCCAGATCGAGGGAGATTATCAGTTGTCTTGTATGTCTCCCATTTTCTGATAATTGCTCCCACAGTTGATTTCTTTACACCAAGCGAAGAGTGAAGAGTTACAGAAAACGTTTGGCCTCCGTTATTGCCAACAAAGTGTACATAACAAAGTATTGAGATGAACTTTTGGTATTGACCAAATACTTATTTTCCACCATGATTTGCAAATACGTTCTTTAAAAATCAAACAGTGTGATTTTGGTTTTTTCTTCCACATTCTGTCTCTCATGATTGAGGTTTACCCATGTCGACAATTACAGGCCTCTCTATTTTTTTTCAAGTAGGAGAACTTAAAGAATTGGTGGTTGACTAAATACCTATTGCCCCACTGTATTCATTATCGTTGACAAAACAATGATATTAATGCCCTAAAACCCAAACACATTTCTTGTCGTAGACAAGAAATATAACAGCACTCACAATTATATCCTCTTTGTACACGGCCAAAAGCAAGTTATATCAACTGTAAAAAATAATCATGATAACAAGAAAAAACACTTAGCAAAAATGTTATTGGAGAAAAAAGGTCTTGCAATGGCACTTATGTTCTGTAACGGTCTTCAAACTGGTCCAGGATATTTTGTGTTCCATAGTTTTTTTGTTTGTGTTTTTTAATATAAATCTTATGAAATGCGTTTGTTCAATATTTGCTCCTGTATATTTTATTCATAAATCATTATGATGAACAAAATATTTGTATTTCTATGGACAAACTACATACTTTATAAATATTTAAGCAAGGGCGTTGGTTTGCATATGGACGGTAGGAACATACACTCCCAACTTTTCAGGATGCTCAAATGGTTCCCACCAAGTTTTAAGCCACCTCATTTGCTTTATATGATGAGTTCAGATATATGGGTAATTTGGATTGTCTTCCCATATTAGGTGAATTATTTTCATTATGTTCAGACTTAAATGTATCCCTTTTCACTTATTGAATGTGCCTGTCCATTTTTTCCACCTTAAACGCACGTTTGATTGGCTGATGACTTTACCCCGCCCCCTCCTCCTGCAGACGCACACTCACACAAACTTCCGATTGAAATACAACATGCTGCCTCCTTCACACCCTTCGAACAGGAGGGATATTAGAAGTTGTTTTTTGGCCAGCAAACGCCACTGTAAGTAATGTAAAAAGATGTCAATGTTGTGGGGTAGGGGAACCACCATTCGTTTTGCTACTACAAGTCAGACCTGCATCAGAGTTAGCATAGCATTAATCTGTGTGAACTTGCCAACTTGCAAAACTACTGAGGTCAGGCCAGCCTCCACAAGGAAGAACAAACTCAAGCTAGCCGTCCCTCATTTGGATCATTGCTCGCAATATGTCTGCAAGTCCCAAGAATGGGTCCACTTCAGAGGGATACTAACATGAACATGGACTGACATGAAAAAAAAAATCTGTGAAATAAAATCACACATTAGAATTTCATGAGAGTATTTTGGTCCGAATCTTTTGGTCGTCTATGATGCCTCAGTAGCAGATTGGTCTTTGGATAGCTCAGATTAATTACTTTTTTTTCTTACTTTTTTAAATTATTACTTACTTACCTATTAGTTACTTAGTTTGAGTCTAGGGGTGCTCCAGTGCCCCCCAAAAGTGGACCAATTCTTGGATAGTCCCCCATTTTTATAAAAAAAAAAAGGGGACTTGCTCTTCAAAATGTTTGCTTAGTAGTTTTTGAAAACAAAGGTTTGAATCGAACGTTGTATCACGTGAACCACTTCACGTAAGAGTTAGTATAATACGGATTTATTTAGCTTTGATTCTTTCCCCCTTTCAATAAATTAGGTTCATCATTTGTGAGAAATTTGGCCCTGATCCCTGTTTAATAATCTGTTTGATGTTATTAATGTCTCATCACCAGCAAAAAATGTACATGCAGGTTATTCTGTTATGTCGTCCCTACAAATGTTGAGACCAAACCTACGCCCTTGTATTCAAGTCAGAAAAATGCTTCGTAAGTGATTATTTCATGATTTAGAAGTGCCTAAAAATGGGCACTTATTATATAAGGTGTTACCAAATTCTTTGTCTAAATTGGTGGGACCAACCTGTTAAATGGATGTACTGAGGCCTGTTCTCCGAAGGGAAATTAAATGACGAAGCCGAAAACTTGTCGAGTACAAACCCAAATCTGTGAAAAAATTGAAGTTGTATTGTTAGGAAAATATGTAGTAAGACTTTAGTTTTTCTTCTTCTTATAAGACCATATATCAAAATTAAAATGCCTGTCTTTTTGTGCATGAAATAACAATGCAGTTCTTTAAGTCAATTACTAAGACTTGCTCAGGAATTTGACCACAGTATAATTTAACACATCGAGACCCTGTTCGGTGGCCCCAACCCAGCAGATCTGAGCTCTGGAGACCCTGACGGAGCAGTCCTTGTCCTGCCCTCTGGTACACTGTAAATTCTTAAATTTTGTTTGTCTGGAGCGGTCCTGCAGGTTCACGTAAAGCTGTAGCATCCCCGCAAAATAGGCAAATCTTTCCTCTGCCTTTGCAATTGGGTCTTCAGCTTCGTCCAGCCTCTTGTTTGCCTTCAAAATGTTTTCTTTAACTTATCGGCTACCATTAGCGGCAAGAGAGCTCCTGAAGTATGATGTGCAAAACAAATGTAATTTTTTTTTTTTGACAAATTAAGTTTCTATTTGGTATTTGTATTTGTAAAATATTGAAAACTGTGTGTATTTCTTTGTCAATATCTCATGTTACTAAGTGGGCACACGCGGCTTATAGCCAGGAGAGGCCTATGTACAGTGGGGCGAACAAGTATTTGATACACTGCCAATGTATCAAATACTTGTTCTCCCCACTGTATGTACAAAATGGTTTTTCCTTTAAAAATGTACTGGGTGAGGCTTGTAATCAGGGGCGCCCAATAGTCCAGAAATTACGGTATAAACTTTTCCGTCGAATGTCGTCAATCCTCGGGAATGCTCGTCGCATGCCGAGAGTGGACCCTGGGCCCAGCTTTCCTTTGTTTGTCGGTCGTTTTTTGCCAGGTCGCCTTATTATTTTAGATTATCTCACATGCGGCGTTTGACTACAAGCTCTCACATCAACATCCTTCACGTGTTTGACTTGGAACAGTTGACATGATTATTATAATATACTGTATTTGTGAATATCTGCTATCATTTATTAAAATGAGAGCAACATTTGGGAGGATACATTTGTACAGCAATGAAAAGCTACAAACCTGTATAATATGGCCTCTTGAAAAAGCTGCATCCTGTCCCAGTAGGTTTCTGGTTCAAAACCTGTTTGATTTACAGTGATGAATGCAGGAATTATATAAAGAAAGGTCATACATTGGGACTGTTTACCTTCAAACAGATTCTCGCAACCATTCTTCATGAGACAATGAATATTCAGAGGAATGAAGAGTTGGGCTCTAAGTGGATCTCCGTAGAGGTGTGATGTCAGTGCGAACGGACCCTCCAACACAGGGACCAATAAGAAACCACAGGATGCCGCTTTTCTGTGCCAACCTTGAACCTGATAGAAAAAAAGAAGACTAGAAATTTCGACTTGAATTTCTAAAAGCCTTGCTTTGGCCTGGGTTTGTGATAAAAATAACCTTTTTGTTTCTTCTGTTGTACCAAACCTGTCCCGAACCGTGACCCCGGACCGAGGTACGCTCTGAACTCTGATTTGTGTGTATCATTACACCCCTTATACACATATATATGGCGGAAAACACAGACAATGCTGAAAGAGCAGTTTCTGTTCTTGCACGCCTCTTTAAAATAAACTGCTGTATTTTAAACCAAAAGAACTGTTGTGTTTGATTGAACAATACTGCCATAGCAGATTCATGGCACAATAAGCCCCCGAACTATTTTTAATTTGTCCGTTTTACCCTGTAAAGCCCGTTTACAGACGTCACGCAACCGCTTTTTTCAACTTAGCCATAAAAAGATGGTAAGTAATCGTATTTATTATTCGAAATGTTTGTCATTTTTAGCTTAGAATCATTAATTGATGTCTAATATTTCGTTTAAAAAAAAAAAAAAAAACTACTTTAAGAAATTATTTACTCGCATATTTTAAAACGTGTGCGGCACGGTGGCTGAGTGGTTAGCACGTCCGCCTCACAATTCTGCGATCAAGGGTTCAATCCCGGGCTTCGGCCTTCCTGTGTGGAGTTTGCATGTTCTCCCCGTGCCTGCGTGGGTTTCCTCTGGGAACTCCGGTTTCCTCCCACATCCTAAAAACATGCATGGTAGGCTGATTGAACACTCTAAATTGTCCGTAGGTATGAGTGTGTGCGTGAATGGTTGTGCCCTGCAATTGGCTGGCAACCAGTTCAGGGTGTCCCCTGCTTTCTGCCTGTAGTTAGCTGGGATAGGCTCCAGCACCTCCGCGACCCTCGTGAGGAAAAAGCGGCATGGAAAATGAATGAATGATTTTAAAACTTTTAAACAAACGACGTCACAAAGAAAAAATGGTCTCTGAAAAAAAGTCACGGATATCTACCTCATAACTTTCGCTTAATTGTATTTTTTTTGTTACTGTAGCATTTTCTCCAATATGTTAGATGATAAATAATCGATCCAAACAAACAAAATTTGAAGAAAAAAAAACGTTTAAAAGGATAAATGTATGAAAAAGAAAATCGACCACTCCTCGATGTCTGCGATTTCTGCATCGCGACCCTTGTTATATTACCATGTTTCACCCGTAAAATCCCCCCAAAATCCAGCTGTGGCCATTCACAGCTGTGTCTTGTCACTCGGTGATATGTGCTACATGGAGTTTTAGGATCGAAAAGAGGTAAGTACGCGATAATACCTAGTTAAAATTATTGCGTCTTTATAATTATATTAATTATATCTAATTAATATTTGTCTAATAATACTGGCCTTTTAAATTAAATTTTGTATAACTGATTGAGAAAACTAGAATGATAGATAGCTTTGATGCTGCTGCAGAAAAGCCGCAAACTAAAAGCATTCTTATTGTCAAATTAAATGAATACCTCTGTGAAATCATAGTACATGCACAGAAAAATTCATGCTTACCATCTCAAAGAGGACTCCTGCAGTGACAGCCATCCAATGAAGTTTGATCTCAAAGGCAGTATTGAGGGAGAAGTTGCCATGATAATAACAGGTGCACCACTCAGTTCTTCCACGGCGATTATTCACATCCACATCCAAAGTAACTGTCTTTTGCTCTGGAACTGTGGCAGCTAGGGGATAGGGTAATAGACACCAGGCATCACTGACAAAGGAGCATGACATTTAAACGTCATTACATAAGTAAAAAGTGAAATGTATTTCTCCTACTTACTCTAACCAGGGTCGGTGCGGCGTAGTATCGTTTAAGCCAAGGCGAAAATGGGCGAACGCCAAAGTCAATTTTGGTTTCCAATTAACCAGTACTAATAAGTTACAGGTATTCAAATCAACAAGATGACAAGGGTGCCAAAATTTTCGCACCCAAGTAATTTTGTTTTAAAGGATATGAACCTTATTTCAATTCTGAAATGTTGCTCTGTCTGTCACTTTTATATACTGCATACAGTATCAAGTAAGATGCTGATCCAAATACTCAGTGATTTATAAATAAAAAATATTGGAAATTGACACAGGTGCCTAAACATTTTTCAAGCCAGTGTATGTTCTACATCTACGTATACTGTATGTTTTTCTCAGGGCTACTTTGAGTGTGTGTGTTTTAACAGTCAATGGTTTGTACGTATTACATTTGAGTGCTACTTGTATTGAATGAGAAAGTAATTGGTGAACATGCAACAAATCTAATTACTGGTTGGAAAAATGCTTAAGTTACACTTTATTGGCATGGATGATCCTCTGTTCTCCATCCGCGAATAAATCGTCACACAAATGGACTCTGAGAAAATCAATTCAGTGAAGAATTGTCCTACACCAACTTCCCTGCATAGGTTTTTCAGCTTTGCAAATGTTTGGAAAAAACTTTCAAACGGTCTTTCCTCTGCATGAACTAACCTAAATCTACACCAAGTAACTCTTCCTCTGGAATCCTGCAGCTTCTGGTAATCTAAAGAAACGTTTTGTCCAGCTCCTCTGTTATTCATGCCTGACTGTAACAACCAATTCATTGCGAAGGTGGATGGTTCAGTTGTATGCATTGGTGTGATGTTATCTGCAAAACTCTTCCGAGTGCAACATCAAGCTCTATGTACCTAGCAGTGCAACTGACTGACTGCGTCCGCCAAAACTGCGACTGAAAGAGCTATGCCTGCTTGCATAAGAGGCTGGTCGACTAGGCAACCAGGGTAAGAGGAATGCCGGTAGGTCACAGGGTTGTTGCTCCTCTAACGCGAAGGCCACCTCAAACCATTTTTTCTGAAAGAGGGACAAGTCTTCCAGGGCTGCAGGGGACCAGCCACAAGCCGCCGACTGGGGTAGCTGTGAGCTTGCTGAAAGAGAAAGGCAAGATCCGATTCAATAATCAAGCTTATTCTTTGTGCACACTATAAAAATAAACATGCTTTCACCTTCCTTCTCCTCCACAATCTTATAAATGTAGAAGCCATAAACAAAGGTCCGCATTGCATCTCCAGATGCATGGGCCACCAAACCTTCCTCAAGCATTTTCTAAACACACAAAAACAAACAGGTGTGGGATAAGTTATTGCCTGCATCGGAGGCAAGCACCACTCCAATTGAAAGGACTCTGAACTGAGACCGAAAAACAGTTGACACTAATCCACTTTTAAAACATTCCTTTTTTGAGTCGTTTGTCTGTTGTTCAATGTGGGGAATCTGTCATTCTAACAATGTTAGTGGTGGAAAAAGGTGAGGCTTACCATTGAAATGAAGATGGAAATGATTAAAAAATATGAGTGTGGTGTCTGTGTTCCTGAACTGGCTCGACAATACGGCCGTAGAATGTCTACGATCTCGGGGGTCCTCCTCTGTTCGCCAGTCTTTATAAGTTAAGGTGACGATTATTATGACTGTGGCATCGCCAAAGAAATTGCCAGCTTCGTCAGGTTTTTAATCATTTATTTCAGTACTTGTGCAACACAACATGCCTACTCTCCCCCGCTGCTGACGCCCAACAACAGAAGACGAAAAGCAAAAGTAAAAACTCAAATTCACTCCCTCTCGCTCTGTCGTCAGCCACGCGGTGTGTTCAGCTTTTTCGGGGCAGTCGGGGACCTGGCAGCCACAGTAATAGGGTGGTAGGTGGGTCGCACACTTTTTCTCTATGGCGTCTTTCCCTGGGCGTGGCCTCCTCTCTGGCTGGGCTGCCAGCCGCGGGAGTGGGGGGAGGTCGCGGTGCCAAATTCTCGTCCCCCCTTTGCTGGGCTGTGGGAGGAGGGTTGGGCTGTGTTGGCTCACCCCTCGCCCCCTGGGTTGAGGGGGGGGGGGGGGGGGGGCATGTCCCTGGGGTGGCGCCTCCGATCATCTGCGTGGCTATCACGTTTGATGGGAATCGCGCAACGATTCGATTACGATTCAAAGGCTACAATTCGATTAGAAATCGATTATTGATGCACCACAAACAAACCCCCCCCCGCCTTTAATTTTTTGTACACTAGTTCCAAAATTGTTCAAAAATCCTCTAAAGCTAAACAAACAACTGTTTCAGTATCAAGTTAACCATTAAAAACAGTAAATAAAATACTCAAGTCCCCATCTGTATCGGCAGCTTTAAACTACATTCAATTAATTTAATGTTGTAAATCAACCTTTAAAGTTGTTAAAATTGCTCACGTTATTCCATAATTTCCCTTCTGTCTACTTATAACGTTAAAGTTTTAAAACCGTTTAATCATTTAAAGATAGATAGATAGATTTTTTTTTTTTTTTTAGATAAAAAGTAATTAGGTTCGCTTCAACGGAGCCTTCTAGAGAAGTCTACTGCTTTAATATGGCGCCTGTTTACTAGCGCGGGAGTCTAGTCATTTGTTCTGTCATTTCGCATCTAGTTCTTGGTATATGATATAACACGGCCGTCGTCTGTCATTTCACATCTGGTTCTAGATATATATATGTTTGTAGCAACTAGCAACTGGGCACTGTTTGTAGCGGCTGACGGCCGCGGTCAAGTGTTATTGTTTTTTCTAATCTAGCGGCATGAGTTGAACATGATATTTAGTCTCGGTCCGTTCCTCATTGCGTCCTGAAGACCACGCTGACTGTGTTTTATTTCTGCTTTACCTGGTATTATTCAATAACCAGAATTTGGATGTTTGTGAATCGTTCTCGAATCTTCCAATGCCGAATCGTGAATAATGTAAGAATCGGAAATTTTGCACGCCTCTAATGTCTTGTATTTTAAAATGACAATGCTGAAATAGTGTTACAAACATATAATGTCCATCTTATAAGGACCCAGTGTTTCCCACCAATGAACAAGACTGTGGCGGGCACAGTCTCGTTTGCCCCCCCGCCGAAAAAAAAACAAAAAACAAAAAAGATAATAATCAGATGCGTCAGTCAGCCAATTACACAGCTGTAGCCCACTCTACTCTACTACCCGCGCGAGCGAGAGCGCGCGCGTGCGTGCACACGCACAGACACACGCGCCAACAGGTCGCGCTCATAGACGGGACTACTAGCCTGGTACACCAGAGTCATAGCTGTGCTGGCCACCATTCGCAGAAAAAAATTTCCAGGGCGGAGCCAGCCACAGCAAATAGACAGCGGAGCGGACCAATCTGCGACGGGCTGACGCAACGTCGGTAAAGCGACAAGAAACTAGCGAGAGACATTTCAACAAATTCAACATGGCTAACGCGAGCGCGAGACAGACTGTTGGTTTTAGCGACTCGATGTGTTTTTGGTCATGTAAAACCGAATTTACCGCAGATTGGAACATATTGACGGCTCTCCCGTTGAGCCACTTGGCAGGAGTTGCTCTGGTCATTCCAGTCTCCAGCGTCAACTGCGAGAGGGACTTCTCCACAATGAACAGGGTAAGGGCATGACTAGAGGTGCTGACAGGTGTGCCAAATATGCATAATATTTGGTGTGAATGTAAGGTGCATAATTGTCAAGTAAAGGAGAGTACAATACCCCTTTCCCACTGGCCAAAAAACCCGTGTCAACCCGCTAACAATCAGCTTTTGGTGGCAATGGGAAAGGTGCAGCGACCCACCTCGACCCGTGTCAATCAACCCGCCAAGCGACAAGCGTTAAAATCACCTCGGCTCTGATTGCCATGCAGTGTGAAAGCAAAACCCCGGGTCAACAGTAAACACCCTAATCTACATGGTGACGTAGGCTAGTACGTGATGCGTCCTAACAAAAAACAAAAGCCATGTGCTCCAGCCCGGATCCACATACGGCGAACAGTCGGTGTAGCAGCGTTAGCAATAGCCATAAGAGACGAAACAAAGGCTCTTCTCCTCCTCCTGTGACGTACACAACTCCTTTCAATTTCAAACCAAAATTTACGTCGCCTACGTTGCCTCAGCACAAGCACAGTGTTGATCCTTTGCTGCATTTTGCGGGCAGTAAAACGCATGAAAACAGAGAACACAAACGGAAAGGAGGCTTCCGTGTTGCTTTGCATTGTTAACTTCCTTGAACTGAATGAATTCGGTCGCACTTGTCGAAGTGCATCTTAGCGTGGTGACGTCACGCACCTTACACACGGCTGAGGAGGGGTGGAGGTTAGACGGGTGAAAAAAATAAAAAAGACAGGGCTTTTTTCATCAATGGGAAAGGTGCCAAATGCCAATAGCTAGTGGGATGCATCGGCTTGGAAAAACGCGCGTTGACCCACTAGTTTCAGTGGGAAAGGGGTACAAATGTGTGCTCCAAAGGCACTTCCCACTTTAACTTCTTTTGACTAATTGTAGTTATTTTATAGGTCAAATCAGACCTCAGGAACAGACTGCAAGGAGAACACCTTGCTGCCTGCCTGAGAGTCTCCATAAATGGACCAAGCCCTGAAGCGTTCAATTTTGGAAGAGCTATGGAAATTTTCTTCACAAAGCCAAGAAAAATTAAATGTCCAATGGCAGGGTGCAGAGTGTGTCAGTAGTGAGTGAATGAACAATGGACTGAATGAGTGAGTGAATGAATTAACGACTTTGTGTCATGGCTTTTTGATTCAAGATTAAATTTGAAATATTCCTGATATGCCTTTGTGTGTTCTTAAGGATGATACCAACCTGTTATGTTCATATACAGCAATTTATATTACATTCAGTGGTCTCAAAATGCCCTAAAGAGATACACCGGGCTTAAAAATGTACACACACACCCTACCCCGAGGGTCAGAGACCCTCCCACCACAGTCTCCTAAAATCCTGTGGGAAACACTGAAGGACCTTACAAAGGCCCTATGACTTATAAACTCAGTTTTTATAAATGTCTTAATAAGGTCATTATGAACCCTTATTAGAATTATAAACATATATTAATGCTAATATGCATCATTCAAAGGACTTATTAACACTTATTAAATCTTATTAACTCTTATGACTGCGTAATACTAGGACCTTAATTTAAAGAGTAAATGCGTAAAAATAAATAAATAAATAAAAATAAGTACATTTTATAAGGGTGTAACAGCACATGTATTTGTATTGAACCGTTTCGGTACGTGGTGCTCGGTTCGGAACGGCGGCGTACCGAACGAGTTTCTGACGTAATGTAACCCTTACTTTTCGAGGCTGTGAGTCGGTCGGGTTACAGTTTCTTTGTGTAGATTATATTTACTCCGTCTTCTCTACTATAATGAGGACCAACACGGTAGGACAGTATAACCCAGAAACGTCAACGGCGCGACAACGTGGTCACCGCGAGAATGCAGTCAAACGCGGGCGTTAAAGTCAATCAGCCAATGCTCACCAGTCGCAGTGCGGCCGCGTGTTAGACGCGTCCCAGAAGCGGCTCAACATGACGCACGCGAAAAGAACGGCAGAGTTTATTATTTGACGCCAGATGCAACCCTCCTGCGTCAATACTACTACCGGTAGCATCGGGCAGACCGGAAGTCACTCGTGTAAAAATACGGTGGATCCGGTCGATTTTTAAACTAATACTCAATCATAACCCACTTTTTGAGTCCATCTCTTGAGTGGTAGATCGGGGCACAGTTGACTTGTCTTTGTTGATTTACTGCTGTCTTCTCTGCTATAATAATAACCAACACGGCCCCGTGTTCAATACAAAACCCTCCTACCACAACAAAACAAGTAGGAACTAATAATCACATAGGAAGTAAAGTTATACAACATAAAATATACAATATAAATGAATACTACATCACATTTTTAAAATATAAACACATAATAAAATAAATAATAGTCCATTTAAATAAAATTGAAATGAGCTCAAACACCTGTAATTAAATAATAAGAATAATACACAGAACCTGCTTACACAATTAAATTTATTAATTTCTGTGTGGCGCTTTAACTTGAGAAAATCCACCAATAAAGCTTTTGAAAACGGTTCATAAAGAAAAAAAATAATTCATTGAGGCATTTCATTCGTAAAATACATGTCAAAATCTTTGTCATTGGGATTGCTTTTCTCTTTAGCACAGGATTTCTTTTTTCCTCTCTTTCAGAAAGAAAGCTGACCAATACGCGGGTTCTGAAAGGCAAATTGTTGTTGGATTATCTTTAAATACCCGCTACTTTTTGAGCAGGATTCTAGCTTTGTATACGCTAATGGTCTTATTGTTGAAAGCACAAAGGTGTGTAATAAACAATTAGCACATTTATATTTTGCATTTTGTTTTCTTACTGTACCGAAAATGAACCGAACCGTGACCTCAAAACCGAGGTACATACCGAACCGAGATTTTTGTGTACCGTTACACCCCTAACATTTTAGACTATTTAATTACCTGTAGGTATACGTAACACTTAGAACAATGACAGGGTATATACATATACGGTAGGTGTATAGGTATAGGCCATTTCTTTTGAGTCATTGAGTATATTTAGAGAGTATATCCAGTCGGCTAGTTAGTTAAGACATACTGCAACAATAAAATATTTGGAGCACAGAAAAGGACATTTTACCTGCATAAGTTCAACAGCCATGCTCTGTGTGGCTATGCCCTCAACATTGTTGACTAGCCAGTGGATGACCTCAGCGCTTATGAAACAGTTGACTGGCAGGCCCCTCTGCTCTGGGAGTAGTAGTACACCGGTCCTGTTATTAGAGAAAAACCCTTTTTTCCAACTAAGAACACAACGACACACGACAGCTGCTTTACAGTAGTAAAACATCACTAGTTGTGTTGTCCGATGATGACTTTTCAACAAATATCCCGACATTGTCCAATTCCAAAAATCAGATACAGATCTCAAACCAATGCCGATATATGCAGTTGTGAACTTAACATATTATGGCTAATTGTATTGTGAAACCCTACTGTATGATTTAATATTGATAAATGTAACAACTGCAAGGTTTTGCCAAATAAATATTCTGTGAAAAATGAGAGAACAACTTCAACTGTAGTGATGGAAAAAGTGCCTAAATTGCACCACTATATTTATTGTTGAAATCAACATAGTTAGGGTTAGGCTTCTCCATTCACTTTGACGACAACATGCACATTGGCCCAAAACCGATAATGAAAAACTGATGTCGATATTATCATTTCAAAATGCTTTTTATCAGCCCGATAATAACGGATAATAGTTCGGTGCTTTCAGACATAGGGAAATGTAGTGTTCAAACTAGATGGAAATGTAGCGGTACACTGCAATTTTCACATTGCATGTACTGTAACTTGCGCGTGTCGACACCGCCTATTAAGTCTTTAGATTCCGTTCATTTTTAGTACCAATCAGTACCATTCATTTCTCCTTGTCAAATGCTATTTCATCTCGCGGGGAAAGAAAAGTGAGGTTTGTCGTGCAGCGTGCTGTGATCACATGATAGCTGTGTCACCAACCTAGCAAAACAATACCCTCTCTGCTTTCAGACATAGCAGGAGTTGGTAATGTTTCGTACTTGTGACTAGGTCGCGAGCCGGTAATGTTCCAGACATGTTCCGTGTCAACTGAGCTGGCAATTTGCGTTTACATTTAGCATGTGTGTGCCATTATCAGATTTCTTAATTTTGCTCTATTTATCAGACTAAAAATGAGGCGAGGCGTGATGCGTTTGTCTGTTGCTTTGCCTAACTTTTCTTTAGAGCAGAAAAAAAAAAAAAAAAAAAAACCTCCCATACAGTTTTTTTTTTCTGTCCAAACACACAAAATACAGAATAAAATTTTGGATAAACAAATGTTAAACATTTTGAAAATGATTTTTTGTTTCTTTTTTTCCCTCACATTACTCTTTTCTTTTTTTCCTTTCATGTAGTAGATGCTAAATCAAGTTGAAAAACATCATTCAAGTACATAATAAGATATCAAAATAAAAAAACCCTCATAAAAATAAAAAGATCATAAAATTCATGATTCTATGTATGATGTCAATAACTGACAACAGACATCTATGGTAGAACAATTATTTGAAAAATCATCTAGGCTAATTTGATCAGGCATGTGCCTAATTTTGTACAATAGACCCTACCCACGTGACGTCACAACTCCGCCCTCCTGACTGGTGCCGCTCAATTGTCCGTCAACACATCGTGTTTACCTGTTACGGCTACGTACATTCCTCCTATTTACGGCGTGTTTTTCTGCTCGTTAACATTAATAATCAAAATGGTGAAGGCGTGTGTGGCGGTCGGTTGCAATAACAGAGAAGATAGACGGAAAGACTTGAAGTTCTACCGGATTCCGAGAGACCCGGAGAGGAGAGAGCGAGATGGGCTGCTGCAATTCGACGAGAAAACTGGGCTCCAAACGATTACCACAGATTATGTAGTAGTCATTTTATATCTGGTAAGATGCATTTAATATATATTTAGAGGGTTTTGGGCTGACAACCACAATTAAGATCATTGCTAGGCTAATCGCCGACAACATACACGTATGTATGTAGAGAGAGTGCTATCGCTAAACCATATAAACATTAAAAGCCCTAGCTTCATTGACAAATGACATGAAATACATTAGACTTGACAGTGGATGTTAGCAAGAACAAAAGATTTTTAAGTGAAAATTTCGTAACTCACCTTTCCAAGCACAAGATAGATTCCTGCCGAATTTTCGTGGACGAGGACCTGTTTCACCCAACCAGCAACGAAGTATTTATAAGCCTCCAAGCTCTTAAAGTTTTTCAAACTTTCCTGAGAATAGGCTGATTTTGTGTGGACAAGATAGTTGTAAATATCAGGGTAGCTAGCAGAGACAGCGGGTCGAAAAACATCGATTTAGGCATCAAATATGGATCTGGCGAATGGATAAACTGAAGCTTTTCCACATAACGCCTTTTATGCAACGCATCAAGTGAGTTTACGGCATCCGAAAGCACCGGGTCTTCCATGAAATGCATTATAAATTGCTCGATCAATTGAGACCATTGATAATACAGACACAAAATGACGGACAAGGGGGCGGAACAATACAGCGATCACGTGATTTTGTGACGTCGGTGGGTAGGGTCTATAGGCATCAAGCATCAGCGTCGGGTAAGTTACGTCACAACTTGTGGATGCTTGAGCTACCGTGTCCACTAGCACTGTCTTTCGAGCTTTCGAAAAAGCCGGCATCACGAATACGGAGCCTCATGGCGATGAGTCTCACTCTGACAGTCAGGGGGAACCTGACACGTTGTATGGCGACCTGTCTACTTGGCCAAACTCTTCATGTCAGTTACAGAAGATGAGGACTTTATTTTTGTGGAGGGGTCAAAAAGAAATGTGAGTACACTGCTATTGTACGTAACTTCAATAAAGCATATGTAAACGTTGCATCCTGATTAGCTTCTGGCTAATACATGTTAGGTCCAACATAAAATTCCAAGCTCCTCTTCTTCCTCCAACTCTTCAAAAACTTGGATCTCCTCCCTTGCGCTCGATCTATCCTTATATCGCTGTTTGAATCATTGTTTGACGTTTGCTTTGTATGGAGCTGCCATCGCTGTACCCGGTGTGACGTATCACTTCCGAGTTCGTGTCCTTTCAGGCTCAAACTTCGGAAACACGATTATTTTGCCAAATATACAACATATAAATTATTTTTTCATGCTTTATTTGTTGGACAATGTTTAATTACTTTAATTGTGACCCTATTTGGCATGTTATGAAATTACTTCAAATTACTGCTTTAAAGCAATAAAACTAGCCACTGGAGGGTAGTAGCGCATTTTGTAAGAACTCATCTCGGACCAATAAAGGAAGTGAAGAAAATAGTCAGGAAACGGAAGTTGGAAGGATCTTGTAAAGACGCCTGAGAATTTGAGAAAAATGTGGAGAACGATCGGGGAAAAAAAGGCAAACGACACTGGAGGAGTATTTTGAAAAGAAAACGAAACCATCATCAAAGAAGGATTAAAAAAAAATATCTTGATGAGACGGATGGTGACGCCACACGCGTTCTGCGGAGCTCACGTTGTGTTACTCCTGAGGTTGAAACCAACGATGAAGACGATGAAAAAAGTGAGACCGATTTTGAGTTATCAGATTACTGGGAGCCACCTCATTCAACCGGGAGCAGCCGAGAGCCTTCCCCGTTGTTATGTGTGCAAATAGTTCAACAGTTCAATAGTTATGTCTAAATAAATTGTTACTTTGCGATCAAAAGCTCTATTTGTGTTGTTGTTTGTTATTTTGTAAAAGGAAAACATTATTCAGATGTTTGGGATGTAACTAAAGCAAAAAATAGCTGTTAATGTCAAAGTTATGTTTGAAATGTATGCTTTCACAAAAAGCTCAATTTCTATTTTTTTTCATCAGAAATTAGAAAATTGCTCAAACTAAGCTATTTTCTAATGCTGATTTCTAAAGAATGCAAAAAGATATGAACTAACTTTTTTTTCTGCTGAAAGAAGAGAGTCTAATCTTTCTTTTGGTGGGTTTGATGTTTATATAGCAACAGAACAGAATTTTCTGTGGGCCTTGCAAAATCAGTCAAAATCAAGTAAAACGGCCGGGGGCAAAGGGCCTTGCTCCGGTGAAAATGGCTGGGAGTGAATGAGTTAATATGGTGTGCCGTACGGTTGCTAAAATACATTTTTTCCGCATGCAGGGAAGTCAGTAAATCTCTAGATCGGTTGGTTATTAAAATTGAAAACGATTTTGGCTTTAAGTGACATAACTAGTAATTACTGTGGCACTTTAGTTTCAGTTTAGATTTTAGATGGAAAACGAAAGGCAACCAACAGCCGTAGCCTGGTAAGAACCAGCAGTTTTATACAAACACACACTTACGTGGGATTTTTGATGGCCTCGAGGATTTCCAAAAGTGTTGACGAAGAGGACAGAAAAAAGTCTTCCATTACAGACTGCCCACTGCATGCTGCTAATCTGTGAAGATAATCGCAAATCATTACACATTATGATGAGATACAGTTGGCGAGTTGAGAGGTCAAACAGTTTGAACAATATCTATAAAGCACATTTTATACTTGGAGGGCTTAAGAGCCAGCTTCCTAAATTAGCGGACCGCGGTCCACGACCGGACCACGGCACACCTCTCTGCGGACCGAGAGCAAATGGGACTCTATCGCTGAATTCTGTTTCATTTTTAGTCAAATATCTTCAATGTTCCCATTTCTGTTCTCATCTCTATGACAACAATGCGCTGATTGGCTGAGAGAGCGTGAATGGATGCGCTGATTGGCAGAGTGAGCGTGCATGGATGCGCTGATTGGCTGAGAGAGCCTGCATGCTACTAGCTAGAGTGGACGGACCGCAGCAGTGTGAAAGACGAGTCGCACCCGGTCGGTACTTTGCAATCCCAGTAGAAGACTGAATCTTACAAATTGGCATGCTCATGTTGACCAAGAGAAGTGGACAATGAAAATCGCCGTTTCCATGAGGAATGGACTGACAAATAAGCGTCCATTTTACAAACTGCAAGTACCAAACCTATGTGCTTAATATGCTTCAAGACAGTTTCTCTGATAAAAAGTGAAAATGTGAAACGGCATTGTGTGAAAGAGCACAGCTCTTTTGAAGATGTTTCCTCCTGAATCAGAATTGAGAAGACAAGAGATTAACAGGTTGAATCAGTCCTATTAAGAGGCAAGCAAGGATATTGTTAAATCTATGACACAACAACAAATTGCAACGGAGTGCTCACTTAGTGTCGTGGGTGTTGGCCAAACATAAGAAGCCGTTCTCTGACGGAGAAATAATAAAAGAGTGTAATGACTGAAGTGATGGCAGCAATGTCCGAAGGAAAAGAGAAGGAGGAAATGACAGCAAAAATCAAACAAATCTCACTCTCAGATTCATCAACCACAAGACGCACTGAAGTACAGGCTGATGGTGTGAGTAAACAGCTTTGTGAGCTCCAAATACCATTTCTCTCACGGAGCAGTTTTTTAAAGGTAAAGTTACTGTCAATAATTATTATGTTTGCACCTTGATTAATTTTAATTGAATTTTATTTGTATAGCCCTATATCACAACAAGGTTGTCTCAAAGGGCTTTGCAGAGGCAATATGATGCACAGTCAAAAACAGTAGATGAATTAAATAAAGTTCATGTCCAAGTCCTGGGCATCTCTCATCCTTAGACCCTCCATGTCGGCAAGGAAAAACTCCAAAAACCCTTTGGAAAAAATGAGAAACCTTGGGGAGAACCACAGTCAGGAGAGATCCACTCCCAGGATGGACAGGCTATAGATGCACCAGGACTGATGGTGGGTATTAGCAGCAGGAGGTCCAGTTTGTAGAGATGCAATGGAATGAAGAAACAAGAGGAGGTTCACTTTAATGACCGAGCATTGTCATCATTTATGTTCTGTACATTTGAACATGTACTGTACTGCTATTTGCACGTTATCTTTTTTTTTTTTTTTTCCAGCAGTGTTTTACAGTTACAAAATGTACTGTCAATAGCTATTGTTTGCACCTAAATGACAAATCTTCAATTATTTATTGTACATGTGTAAACATTGTACCTGCATGTTTTTTTGTGTGTGTTTTTATTTTAAGTCAAGAAAATGTTTTGTTAATTTTTTTCATTTAATCAGAATGTGCATTGTATTTTTGTTTGGTCAAAAGAAAACCACCTTTGCCACCTTCGAGCTGGCTTGTACTTGACCGACGTTAATAAATGGACCCATGCTTTTATGAAAAAAATAATTGTGGACCTTCAAGATTTGTATTTGAGGACCCCTGGCCTAGAATGTAAAAGACAGCCCTTTTTGACTAATGAGATCAAATTTAGGTGTTTTTTTTTTCTCGTAAAAATGGGAATCATCATTCAATCTGTTTTGGAGCAAGCTCTCAATAATCCCACGCATCAGTGTATGTGTCGAGCTCATTGGGCAAAGCCTCGTCTCGGTGCTCATACTGGTGTTTAAGAATAAGACGTGACCGACACAGTCACTGAATTACATGTCAATTGAGCTGTCGCATTGGCCGGCAACCAAACAACCACAGTAGGAATGTATCAAAACTCAAAGTACTTCCCTCCGTGCCACTGCAAAATGAGGCAAGAAAATTAAATTTTTTTTTTTTACTCGTAAAAAGGGGAATTATCATTCAACCTGTTTAGGAGCAAGCTCTCAATAATCCCACGCATCAGTGTATGTGTTGAGCTCATTGGGCGAAGCCTCGTCTCGGTGCTTATACTGGTGCTTAAGAATAAGACGTGACTGACACAGTTGCTGAATTACATGTCAATTGAGCTGTCGCATTGGCCGGCAACCAACCAACCACAGTAGGAATGCATCAAAATTTATAGTACTTCCCTCCGAGCCACTGCAAAATGAGGGAAGAAAATTTTTTAAAAAACCAAACAAAAAAAAAACCAAACAAAAAAACCCCACAGGATTTCAGTTTTTAAAAATCCCACAAAAATGGAATACACTGTTCAATCCTTACTTCATGGTTCTTGTTCAAGATTTAACTTCTTCCTTATAAGTAATTCACCTTTTTGGGGGTGGGGGGTTTAATATAACTTTGTTTTTACTGTGATTTCACTCATGGACTATTCAAGCCAATTCGTGAGTATCTAGATGTGTGAGGAACCCTAACCCTAACTTGAAGATACAGTGTCTTGCAAAAGTATTCGGCCCCCTTGAACCTTGCAACCTTTCGCCACATTTCAGGCTTCAAACATAAAGATATAAATTTTTAATTTTTTTGTCAAGAATCAACAACAAGTGGGACACAATGGTGAAGTGAAACAAAATTTATTGGATAATTTAAACTTTTTTAACAAATAAAAAACTGAAAAGTGGGGCATGCAATATTATTCGGCCCCCTTGCGTTAATACTTTGTAGCGCCACCTTTTGCTCCAATTACAGCTGCAAGTCGCTTGGGGTATGTTTCTATCAGTTTTGCCCATCGAGAGACTGACATTCTTGCCCATTCTTCCTTGCAAAACAGCTCGAGCTCAGTGAGGTTGGATGGAGAGTGTTTGTGAACAGCAGTCTTCAGCCCTTTCCACAGATTCTCGATTGGATTCAGGTCTGGACTTTGACTTGGCCATTCTAACACCTGGATACGTTTATTTTTGAACCATTCCATTGTAGATTTGGCTTTATGTTTTGGATCATTGTCCTGTTGGAAGATAAATCTCCGTCCCAGTCTCAGGTCTTGTGCAGATACCAACAGGTTTTCTTCCAGAATGTTCCTGTATTTGGCTGCATCCATCTTCCCGTCAATTTTAACCATCTTCCCTGTCCCTGCTGAAGAAAAGCAGGCCCAAACCATGATGCTGCCACCACCATGTTTGACAGTGGGGATGGTGTATTCAGGGTGATGAGCTGTGTTGCATTTACGCCAAACATATCGTTGTGCATTGTGGCCAAAAAGTTCAATTTTGGTTTCATCTGACCAGAGCACCTTCTTCCACATGTTTGGTGTGTCTCCCAGGTGGCTTGTGGCAAACTTTAAACGAGACTTTTTATGAATATCTTCGAGAAATGGCTTTCTTCTTGCCACTCTTCCATAAAGGCCAGATTTGTGCAGTGTATGACTGATTGTTGTCCAATGGACAGACTCTCCCACCTCAGCTGTAGATCTCTGCAGTTCATCCAGAGTGATCATGGGCCTCTTGGCTGCATCTCTGATCAGTTTTCTCCTTGTTTGAGAAGAAAGTTTGGAAGGACGGCCGGGTCTCGGTAGATTTGCAGTGGTCTGATGCTCCTTCCATTTCAATATGATGGCTTGCACAGTGCTCCTTGAGATCTTTAAAGCTTGGGAAATCTTTTTGTATCCAAATCCGGCTTTAAACTTCTCCACAACAGTATCTCGGACCTGCCTGGTGTGTTGCTTGGTTTTCATAATGCTCTCTGCACTTTAAACAGAACCCTGAGACTGTCACAGAGCAGGTGCATTTATACGGAGACTTGATTACACACAGGTGGATTCTATTTATCATCATCGGTCATTTAGGACAACATTGGATCATTCAGAGATCCTCACTGAACTTCTGGAGTGAGTTTGCTGCACTGAAAGTAAAGGGGCCGAATAATATTGCACGCCCCACTTTTCAGTTTTTTATTTGTTAAAAAAGTTTAAATTATCCAATAAATGTTGTTCCACTTCACGATTGTGTCCCACTTGTTGTTGATTCTTGACAAAAAAATTAAATTTCATATCTTTATGTTTGAAGCCTGAAATGTGGCGAAAGGTTGCAAGATTCAAGGGGGCCGAATACTTTTGCAAGGCGCTGTATATAAGTGCTTTATTTAAAAAATGCCAAATCCACTAATGTTGCGATTTCAAATGAGTAAACCCCAAAAAAGGGCAAAAATCCTAACAGAATAGTCAGTTATTGACCAGGTTACAAAAGTAGGCAAAGCTGGCATGAGTAGCACATCAAATTTAGTGTTACCTCGGGTCAATGTTACTGCCAGATGCGGTCTCTGCTCCAGACTGTACAGATGTGCCGGCTGTCAGTCCTACTTTGTCCACTGCTTCACTGTATTCCGCAGCAAACTATATGAAAGGGGAAAAACGTGTTCCGTGCTTAACTAAAACATCTTCATCATTTAGTTTTATACACACAGCTAAAACACAATAATGACTTCTGAGATATGTGAGATATGTTTACTCTCCTAATGGCAAAGGTGTTTTTTTGTTGTTGCTTCTAATGCCTTTTAATGTCATGTCATTTTTAGATTTATTTATTTTTGCATCTAAAACATTTTAAAGTTATGCCATTTTTAGAATGATTTTGCTGAATTGTACCTCCAAATCAGAAATGAATGCAGTTCAGAGCTACGCACGCTGTGAGATGTTAAAATTTCAGCTATGATATGAGCGAAGTAGCTGAACTTTAAGGTGATAGGCATACAACTTTTATAACTAATGATAACGCAGAATAAAATATTTAAATTTGCCATTTCCATTTCACAAAACCTAGTTTTTAGAAACACAGACTCAATTGAGAAACGCTTACCTTGCATTGACTTTCTCCATTGTAGAGTTCAGAAACAGATGTGACGGGCTTGGGCTTCTGCTGTTGCTCCTCCAATGACCTAGCATCCGTCAATGGAAAAACAAAATCAAAAGTGAGAACTCTTCAACGTCATGTTTATTCACATTTTCACGAAAGATGAAGGAGTGACATTTACAAAGTAAATAAATAGTAGTTTTAAAAGTGTCTTCAAACTTAAGTTTTTGACATCATGTTTTAAACTGGATGCCATTTAATGATGTTTGCACGACAATTTACATTAAAAGTGTCCAGAATGTCATTTTTAACTTTTAAACGTCGCGGGATGCGTCCTGCGCGCATGCAAAAGTTGAGGTCTACGCTCGTATTTACTTGAAGTCAGTCGACCAAGTAAAACGGGAGATAATGTCATTTGAGTTTTATAGTTTTATTGCCCTCATAAGTAAATATTAAAACACTGCATGGACCATGTGTTTACGTTCATATTTCCATCATTTCTTTTCCTTTCTCAAAACAGAAAGCCAATGAAAAACAACATATCCCAGGAGCGGGATATGTAGATATGAGGTGACAAAGGAAGGATGTCATACAAAAATTTTTAATATCTTGCCAATGGGGTGCCACCTAACAAGAGGGGGGCAAGGTAGCGAGCGTCGACTTTATGAAATGTAAGGAATGAATCAAAAACTACTACGCACTAATTTGCTTATTTTGATCAACGCGCGGAAAAGAAGTGCCAGATTTATCGTCATTTTCTTCCGATGAGTTGGCAACCGAGAAGAGTGACAGGGTTTGAGCAAAGGGCGGAAGGAGGACCGACACCCCCTGGAAGTGTGGGCTGTGTGACGTAGCCCTGTGTTAAAATTGAGTGGCATGCCTGAAGAAATTTAACTGAACTGGTCTACTGTAAATATTTTTAAAATGTTTTTTTCCAATGTTATATTTTTTTCCACTATCAGTCTTTTCAATTTGAAAATAGATTAATGTGTTCGAGGAACTTGATTGTATGTATATAGTTTTGATAAGGTGTTCATTTTTTTTACACACTATTTTGCACTGTTGATCAACTATATATAACCCGTTTTGAAAATATTATGTATGTATAAAGGCCAAAAACACCTATGACCATACCTGTTGTTCCTGTTTAATTTTCAAATATAAAACTATTCAGTCTTATTTTTTTCTGTTGAATGTTTATACTAACAAGTTGAGTAAATATTATTAAGCTTTAAAACAATTTGTTGACAGGGGGTTCTGCAGGACGTTCCCAGCAGACCATCGCAATACATTCGGGTCTGCCAGGTCTGGCAAGCATCTTCCCCACCATTGGAGCCAACACACCAGCAGGTGGTGATCAGTTGAGAGCTCCGCCCCTCTCTTCACCCGACTGTCAAAACATCCGGCCACAAATTCGATGACATGACTACAAAGTCGATCATGGAACTGTGGCATGGTGCCAAGTGCGCATATGTTTGAACATGGTGTTCGTTATGGACAATTCGTGACTAGCACAGAAGTCCAATAGTAGACCACCACTCGGGTTCTGATCGTGGGGGCAGTTTCTCCAAATCACGCCCCTCCAGGTCTCAGTGTCATTGCCCATGTGAGCTTTGAAGTCCCCCCCCCAGCAGAACTAGCACTATTACACTATTTCCATGCATTTAGTATCAAAGACAAACGCGAGCTCCCAGAGAGAGCGTTCTCCATCATACCTTCCAAGCACCTCAAAAAGGGTGGGTACTCTGAGCTGCTGTTTGGAGCATAAGCACCAACAACAGTCAGGACCTGTCCCCCCACCCAAGGGCGGAGGGGGGCTACCCTCTCGTCTACCGGGGTAAACCCCAAAGTAAAAGCGCCAAGCCCGGGGGCAATAAGTATGCTCACACCTGCTCTGCGCCTCTCACTGTGGGCAACTCCAGAGTGGAAGAGAGTCTGGTTGGTAATTGGACATCAGTACAGTGGTACCTCTACATACAAAGTTAATTCGTTCCAGGACCTTGTTTGTAAGTCGAAATGGTCGTATGTCGAGCAGGATTTTCCCATGAGAATACATTATAATTCCATTAATTTGTTCCACTGCCCAAAAACCTCCACTAAATCCTTAATAAATACTTCTGGTACTCTTACAAATCGCAGTTACACATAGCAAAACAAATAAATCATAAATAAAAATCGGAATAATAATATAATAATAATAATTCCTGTAATAGTGTAACCATCGGGTTCTAATGTGGCGGACGTTTTTTGCTGTACCTGAACGCACCACGCTATGAGGGGCCATACAAAACAAGACTTAGAGTCCGAAAAATACGGTATTCATAATTTTTTGTTAATGATTTTAAAAATGTACCTGTATTTAGTAACTTCAAACTTCAATAGCTCCTATACCATTTGACCTTTTGACCCAAAACCAGTGCAGGGTAGAAGTACTCTTCTTTTAGGCTGGAGCACACCTCTTAGTTTTCCAATTTAGCTCTATTCATTCATTTATTTTTTGACTACATTTTCACTTGAATAGCAAATTGGTCTAGTGACCTTTTTTCATCAATGCACATTCGTATAACTCTCCTTGCTGTTTGTGGAACATATTTTTATCATTAAGACAGCTACACATTTTCTATTTGTTGTTGTAAATCATAGCACAAATGGAATATGATCTGCCCAAATACTTGACACAATTATAGAACGTGTATGCTTGATTTTACAATATTGTCTCAATTAGTCAGGCAGCCATCATTAATTTTTTCTTGAGAAAAATATTAGTAAATGTCTCTGTCCAGCGGGATTCGAACCTGCACTGTCCGAGCCACAGACGACCACTGGACTATTCTACCGCGTGTCATCAGAGCAGTGATTTATTTATTTAGGTTTTTTTTCCTAGGGGGGCTCAGAAGCAAGTGGGGCAATCCACATTAAGGAGGCAATCAGCAGTGGATGTGCCCATGATCAGTTCATCAAATCCCCCGTAACTTTTATTTTTATATAACAAACAAAACAGAACAACCAACCCGAAAAGAAAATAACAAAAAAAAAAAAAAAACATGACAAAACCCACACCCCCATCCCCCAAGGCGGGGGTGGCTCACATATCTCCGAAAACATGTATTGTTGTTATTGTTCCCCATTAAAGCGGAAAAGTACAAAGGCTACAGCAAAAGTGTACATTTATATTATGAGGGTTTTCAGGCATATTTCAAAAATCTACATCAAGATGACAATCTGTGCTCCTAACATATAACAAAAAAGGGGTCCAAGTGTTCTCAAATGACCCAGAAGTGCCATTGAGTGTCAGTCTAATTTTCTCCAATTTGAGAAAATACAGCATCTCTTTGATCCAATAGCCTTGCGTAGGCGGTACTGAGGATTTCCATCTAAAGAGGATTAGCCTCCTGGCCAAAAAGGTGGAAAAAGGAATGAGGTCCCTTTTCAGAGGTGGTAGAGAACGTGCAGATGGAGCTACACCAAACAAGGCAGTCAAGGCACTTGCAACAATGTCTAGCTCAGTGACCTTGGATAGAACCGAAAAGATGTCAGACCAATATGAAGTTAATGAAGTCCATGACCAGAACATGTGAACATAATCGGCTGGAGCCTGCTTACATCGATCGCAAGTGGATGAGACTGTGTCAAATAGTTTGGCCAGCCAAGCTTTGGTATAATGGGCCCTGTGTAGAATCTTGCACTGAGTAAAACTATGTTTTGCACAAATTGAAGATCTGTGTGTCCTATGTAAAACTTCTCTCCAGACCTCCTCAGATATACTCATTCCCAAGCTTGACTCCCAGACCGCCTTCAGGGTATTTAAGGTGGAGTCTGAACTGATTTTGTAAATGTTGGAATAGAATGTCATTATTGCACCCTTTAATAACAGCAAAGGTGTTAAAAAGGTGTCTAAGGCAGAGGCGGCAGGGAGTGTTGGGAAGCTTGGCCAGAGTGAGCGGACATAACTGCGAATTTGAAGATATCTAAAAAAATGACCATTGGACAACGAATACTTTCCAACTAGCTGTTAAAAGGAAGCAAAAGTTGAATCCAGATATAAATCCTTACGTGTTTCTATGCCCAGACTAGACCAGGTAGTGAGAGGGGGGAAGGCATGATTAGGCGAAATTGGGAGCCTGACAGGAAGACGCCTGTAGCCCAAAGTATCCCCTGAATTGGTTCCAGATTCTGAGACACGAGAATACCACAGAATTTTGTAAATATGGAGAGGTGGATGACAGAAACGGTGAAAACAGTAAGTATTTTTAATGTCACCGGTTTAACGGAGTTGGCTTCGACAGCGAGCAACAATGCGGTGTTATCATTGCTCTCACCGCGGAGCCAGTATATCAGGTTTTTAATGTTCACTGCCCAATAATAGTACAATATGTTAGAGAGAGCTATTCCACCCAGTTCTTTGGGTCCCTGTAATGTTTGATAGCGCAGCCTGGATTTCTTTTTATTCTATATAAAATCTTTGATAAGGCTGTCCACAGATTTGAAGAAAGAAAGAGGGAGAAAAATCGGAATACACTGGAACAAATAAAGAAAACGGGGGAGAATGTTCATTTCAACCGCGTTTATTCGAGCCAGAACGGAGAGATTAAGCAAGGAACATCTTTGAAAGTCCTGTTTGAGCTGCAAAAGCAACGAGTTAAAATCTTTCGAAGGTTACTCCATGTGTCAGCCACATAGACTCCGAGATAGACAAACCCTGATATTGATATTTCAAATAGGAGGTTGTCTAATGGATATGCTTTGGCTAGCTAATTTACAGGAAATATTTCGCTCTTCCCCAAATTCAATTTATACCCAGAGATTTCACTAAAATCACTTAAAACAGTGAGAGCTGCAGGGATGGAACAAGATAAATTCGACAGAAATAACAGAAATTCGTATGCATAAAGTCCGACTTTCAGCTCCACACCATGTCGCACTATACCACATACAGTAAGTCAGGGTGACATTTCAGCGCAGCCGAAAGAGGTTCCATGTAGGCCTGTCACGATAACAAATTTTAGTGGGCGATAAATTATCTCATAAATTATTGCGATATGCGATATTACTGCACCCCCCCCCCCACAAAAAAAAAATATTTTTGAGCGTTTATTTTTATTTCTTGTCATCATCATCGGTATCATTGACAGTTGCAAGATGTGATATGAGCAACCCGAAAAAAAAGAAGAAAAGACAAGCGCTGACGAGAGAAGCATATGCTTATCAAGTCCCGTCCCCTTTTAACCAATTTACAATAACACAGTGAGAATACAGTATATATTAATAGATCAAGTACACCTATTTAAACGCAATAAATGTCTACTTTTAAATTAAAAAATACCTTTTAAGAAATCACAACTAAAAACAATAGACCATGCCTCTTTCAAGTAAAAGACAACAATATTAATACCGCACAGAAACACATATTAAATGTCTTTTTTCAAGAAAAAATAAAATTGCACTTAATAACTGAAGCATTTACGCATATAGGTATAAAGTTGCAGTCACAGTAATTGCACTTCAACAACAACAGAGAAACATAGACTAATTAAGTAGCAGTAACAAAACTTTGGCTCCCAAAGGTATCAAATATCATTTAACAGAGGTAAAACGGTCTCATTTCTTCAGCAATGTAGCGGACTTCACTTTCCGTCAGGGACCGCGATTTTGCGCGGTGTCGTCTGTATTTCTCACATCAAGCGAATACCTCTAATTGTCAATTAACATGACGAGGAGGCTCCGCTTGTTGCGATGCAGTTTTCTTACTAAGCAGTGAAAACTGGAGAGGATAATAGTGTTTCAAATGAGCATGTAGATTTATTCTGTTGGCCATCTTTGTTGAAACAACCTCCAAAAACATTTTGCAGACTGGTTCGTCCTCTTCCTCATTCCGCTCGCTCATTGCTGTGCGCCGACAGTGCACTCGGCCCTGCCTCCATCCATTAAATGACGGTCACTCAAACTCAAATGTATGAAACGAACATACCCAGAAGTCAATAAAACAGAGTGGCACAAGGAAGCTGAACTTTAAACAGCGCTGTCAAGCACGTCTGCCACACATCTGCCGCAAGCGCTTGTGTCGCGCGCGCACGCACGCACGTGACATACGTGCGCACGTGCACGCGAGGCGATAAATCAGAGCACGAAAATTACCGTCTTTATTTTTATATACCGTGCGATAAATGGAATTATTGCATATTGCGACAGGCTTAGTTCCATGGCCACCGCAAACAACAGCGGGCTCAAGGGACAGCCCTGCCTGGTAGATCGAGATAAGTAAAAATATTCGGAATTTGTATTATTGGTTCTAACTGATGCTTGTGGAGACGAGTACAGAAGCCTAATCCAAGATACAAATTTCGATCCAAACCCAAATTTCCCCAGACAAAAAAATAAGTAATTCCATTCCACTTGGTCAAGGGCCTTCTCAGCATCTAAGGCCAACAAGGCCTCCGACCGAGCTTCCATTGAATGGTTGTACACAACTTTAAAAACCCTTCTAAGGTTGAAAAATGAGTGCCTCTCACAAATAAAACCAGTCTCGTCTTGAGAAATAATCAATGGGAGGACACCCTCTAGGCGAAGAGCTAATAATTTAGACAGAATTTTAAAATCCACATTCAACAGACTAAGAGGGCGATAAGAACTGCATTTTAATGGGTCTTTGCCCTTCTTAAGAATTAGGGAGATACATGCCTGGTTTAATGTTTGGGGGAGTGCACCTAGCTCAAACGCCTCTGTAAACACCTCTAACAAATATGGAGCTAATGGCTTTCAAAACGTTTTATAAAATTCACTCGGAAAACCATCTAAACTCGGGCTTCTGCCGCTCTATAAAGATTTCACTGCCTTTTCCAGTTCAGGGCGTTCCAGCTCCTCTCTCAAGGTATAATTCAGGACGGGAAGCGGTATTTTGCTAAAAAACTGTTCAAATTGTTCAGGCCCAAAGGAGTGATCCGATATATATAGTAATTTATAAAACTCTAAAAATGTTTCATTTCTAAGGGATCTGATGTAGTTCCCGAGTCAGTCTCAACTCGTGAAATTAGCTGAGAGGTTGACCTTTGACGTAACTGGTGAGCTAGAAGCTTATTAGCTTTATCCCCCTCGTTCATAAAATTTAGACCTTGAGAGCAGTAAGAGCCTAATACCGTAATTTCCCGAATATAAGGCGCACCCGTGTATAATGCGCACCCCAAATTTACTTGTAAAATCTAGGGGAAATTATTGTACCCGTTTATAACGCGCACCCTAATTTTAGAAGAAAACAGAGCTTGTGTACAGATACAGAGATGTCATTTTACTGACTGGTGAAACACAGCACAAGCATAGCAGATTGGTAGTTCAAAACATTACCGTAAACTGACAATATTTACGGTAATAATATGATTTGACAACTTCTCCAACTTACCAGAATCTAGGAGAAAACAAAACAGATGTGACTTTTCTTTTAAAGGCTGCTGTATAACTTGCTCGTTTCCTCATGATGAATAAATGTTTCTTCCATGGATTGATACGGTAAAATGAAAGTGAGAACGTAAGTCGGAAATCCGTGAGAGCTCATAGCTGTCAACACGACAGTAACAAAAGGAACTATTGTTATTTGGGTTTGAGTTTCCCGAGGGACCGATATAGTTGACGGACACAGGAAGTGTGTGTCCTTACATTTGTTATGGTCCGAATTGCGGAGCTGCAATAAACGTCGACTCAAATGAGTTCAAGAAACTAAATTCTGTGCTTTATGAAGAGTGAAAAAAGCAGAATTTAACACAGACGAAATCATTCGGCCGATTAGAGTGAAGTATTACCGAAACAAAACGGTGACGTCACGTACCGTAATGGTCGGCAACGGGTCGCCGCATACGTTTCTTCAACACAACGTGGCCGTGTCAATGAAAAAAAATCGGTTTATATATATATGTAATACATATATATTTCTGTCTCCATCCATGTACCCGTTTATAATGCGCACCATGAGTTTACAAGTTGATTTTGGGGGAAAAAAGTGTGCATTATATTCGGGAAATTACGGTAGTTTGTTGAGAAGAAATGGAACCTTATTCCTCTTGAAGAGCCATCCACTCTCTGTAAATCTCAGGCAGTTTGGAAACCGCATACTGAGCATCCAACGCTGCTATACTCTGAGAAAGTTTTGTTAACTTTGTTATGGTTGTTCTCTTTTGATGTGCTTAATGTGAAATGATTTCCCCCCTCATAAATGCCTTCATTGATTCCCATAGTAACGCAGCTGAAATACTCGGAGTTCTATTTACTTGAAAGAAAAAATTCAATTGCTCCGTTATACATTCGACAAAATTCTTGTCAGGTAACAGTTGGGTATTGAGGCCCCATGGTGGACGTGCATTTATAAATTTACGAAAGTATATCTTCATAGAAACTACGGCGTGGTCGGATAGAGTTATTGAGTAGTATTTACAGCCGAAGGCAGTGGTAAGCAAAGAGTTATCTATTAAGAAAAAATCGCTTCGAGTAGAAGTCCGATGTACATGCGAAAAAAAAAAAAAAGTATTCCTTTTTATACGGATTGAAAAAACGCCAAGGATCTGAGACATTAAACTCATCCATAAAGGCTCCAATTATTTTACTTGATCTTGACTGTGGCACTGACTTCAGAGAGGAGCGATCTAATGCAGGATCTAGCCAACAGTTAAAATCACCACCCAGCACTAATCTATATTCTGCCAAATCCGGTAACATTGAAAAAAATCTGTTTGGAAAAACCGTCTTCATCCCAATTTGGCACATATATATTCACAAAGACAACCTTAACTTCATAAATGTGTCCGATGACTATAATGAACCTGCCAGTAAAGTCGGAGATTGTTTTAGTATGAGCAAACGGAATGTTTTTATGCAAAAGTACAGCCACCCCTCTCACTCTACTGGTAAAAGAGAAGAGAAATAACTGTCTGACCCAACTACGTGGGCAATGATTTTTGAATTACAAAACGCGGCTCAGTTCACCACAGTGTTTCCATTGCCAGGAGTTGCAGCTGTCAAAATGGTGCGTCTGATATCGCAATAACTGCCGTGACGACCTCCTATTTGGGCACGTGTCACGTTAGCTCCCACTTGGACTGCTAAAGGGATTTGGGAGTTGCTAGGATGGAAAATTTCTCTCATCTCACTTTCAACCGCGTTATTGTGAATGAAGTTGGGTGCAGCTGATCCTGTTCTCTGCCGCTCGAGACAGCATGACAAAGATGTGACTGTTTCAGAGATCGACCAAATATTTCGTAATAGCCCAACTGCTTGCCGAAGTGCTTACGTCTCCTCTTCCATGTTGACCCGACTCAACAGGAATTGCTTCACCTTCTCAGCCAATCAGAGCTAGCCAATAAGGGCTGCCTTCCGATCCACTGTACTTTAACTCACATACATATATATATATATTCTCCCCTCACAGATACTATATATTAACTCTTATACCGATATATTCTCCTCTCATTTACATATATTTTCTTTCTAAATACCTACGCACACAGTGTGAAAATGTATGAATGTGAGAGTAAAAATGTATATGAGAATGAAAATATATGAATATGAGAGTGAAAATGAATGAACGTGAAAGTAAAAATGTATGAATGTGAGTGAAAATGTATGACTGTGAAAGAAAATGTATGAATGTGAAAGTAAAAATGTATGAATATGAAAGTAAAAATGTATGAAAGTGAGTGAAAATGTATGAATGCGAAAGTAAAAATATATGAAAGTGAGAGTGAAAATGTATGAATGTGAGAGTGAAAATATATGAATGTGAGAGGATAATATATATGAAAGTGAGAGGAGAATATATGTGTGTGAGAGTGAATATATATATATGTATGTGAAATGAGAAGGAAAATGTGTGTGAGAGGGCCAAAATGAAAAATGTCTTGTACGGCCCCTCATACCACGTGGCTGACGTGACAGAGAGCGGGAAAGCTTACTTTCACTTTCAATGTTTTCTCGAAAACACCGTCAACTGCGGGGCACAGTAGGAGTTGCACGAGTTGATGGAATTAATTATTAGAAACCTGACGAAGCTGGCGATTTCTTTGGCGATGTTACCACAATAATAAATTTCACCTTAACTTATAAAGACTGGCAAACGGTGGTCGGACGAGGACCGTGGAGATGTATTGTTGAGCCAGTTCATGGATGCGCACCCCACGCTCTTATTTTTCTATAATTTGCATCATCATTTCAATGGTAAACGTCACCTTTTTTTTTTTTCCCACCACCGTTACCAACCTTTTGGAAACCTGTGTTGATTTCTCTCACAGGAAAATCTGCCGAGCGTTTGTCTGCGGTGCTGTCATATCGTCGTATTTCGAGCATGTCGTCAGATGTAGAAACAAAAGGTGAGTCAAATTTTACATTGAATGTTGAAAAGATCGGGTGTCGAAGCGATCGTATGTCGATGTACCATTCTATTACAAATTTTGACAGTAGTTTTTTTGTACTTTTTTGTATTTTGGGTCCAAAATGTAAGAAAACAATAGTTTGAACATGAAGGGTATGGTATCCTGGGAAAAAAAGGGACCCAACCAGGCCATTGTGAACAATTTTTTTCTTTGAAATATGAAGGCAACATCAAAGGCATGCAAAAGTCATTTTAGTTGGTCCTTTTCTAAGCTCTTATGCAAATTATGTTTATCATTAATAGGCAGCTGACTGAAGCTAATTTGCATACTCTGCTTTGATTGGATGTCGGAGGACACGGACGAAAAGACTAGTGAACTTGTGTCCGCTGTGATCAAAAGTAAAAACATTTCAACCCGAAAACCAATAATGCGTTTTTAGCTATTTTTGGCTGACAGTCTTGGGCGCCGAATTTCTGGTCTGGGTCATCTCCACTTAACTGCACTCCTAGAAATATTTGCGAGAATTAACAATGGCTCACCTGGATATTTCAAACATTGAGGCCTGAATAACATTAAACAAAAATGAGCTATGGTATAAGAGTTGTATCGGTATCGACTGATATCATGCTTCAGGTATTGAGATCGAATCGGAATTGATAAAATATGAATCAATGCATCCATATCCATAAAGCACAGAGCACACTTACCGATGGTTCTGATCCATCTCCAGTAAAGCTGATAAAACTGATGTTCCTTTTTTGCCTTGGGGAGGGACCAAGGGTTCGGGAGGGTATGAAAGGACAGAATGCATTGTCTTCATTTGGGTACCTTTCTGAAAATGTAAAAAATATGGACAAAGAGTAAAGCTTAGCTACAAGGCTACATACTACAAGCTCTAAATCATAAAGGTGCTGAATTATGGGCTGGTGAAAACTTCAATTCATGAGCGTTTTACTCGGTTAAATTGTATTGAATGCATCATTCGCTGTCTCAAAAATCACATTACAATTTTTTTTTTGTTTTTCAGTTACTGCCATAGCAACACCTTAGCAACGAAGAAAGTGCCTCGCTACTGGCCGCTATCTGATGATGTCATTTCCCCAATAACTCTCCAGCACTCCAAAACGAATGTATAGCACCATGCGATCCTCGCCATACACTGCAAACATTTTATGGGTTTTACTTGCGTGATTCATCATGCCATCTCGATGTGTAGCAATGAATTGCTCACACGAAGGTTCGAGACTCAGTGAGTGGCTCAAAAGACCTTCTTCTGCAAGGATTTGGACATCTATTGTGAGAGTCAAGTGGAAGAACTTGTCCCCGGCTCCTCGATCGCGTTTTTGATTTCAACATTTACGGGACGAAAGCTTTGAAAGCCAAGGAGGATACGACCTTGGATTTTTAAAAACGTACGTAGACCCTTACTGGCTTTTCTAATTCTAAAATTTGATGCAATTCTGTTGATATAGGAAGGCAAAACCAACTGCCTGTTCGTTGAAATGCGACCTGTTTTTTGTTGTTGTTGCTTGCCTGTCATAAAACTGCTGACAGGTTGTCTATTCATGTCAATTTGATAAATTTATTACTAAATCTATATAACTACTAGTCTGTTTTTGCCATTACTGATAATTATATCACAGAATGACTGGGGAAAGAAAGGTTCAGAGAGAAATCACGATGCTAGACATAGGCCTACCACTCTTCCTTTCATAAGGTGTCGAGCTGCCAACCGGCGTCATTACCAACGTCTGCTGTGCAGAGTAAATCGTCGTCATCTGACGCCTCGGGTTCAAACATGTAGGGATTGATTGTAGATCATCTGTTCTGGGAGCCTTTGCCATAGTTAGCATCACGAAAGAGCTGTCCTGAATGGTTACTTTCGGTGGAAATATCACTGATATTTTTGCTGCTGCTTTGCTGGCTGTGGATAGTCTTCTGTTGCGTTCGGGAAATTACGTCACACTTCCAGGTTTGGGGATGCAGTATCGAGGGAGTGCTAAAAAACTCACAAATTATCCTCGCAGTTACGCGTGAGAAATGACATACAGTGGGGCAAATAAGTATTTAGTTAAAGGGTATGTAGTGCCCTGGGAAAATTTTAATATTCCATCATTTATCCATAAACGCATGCCTTTTGTATTCATATCATGCCACTTCATGTAATTACACACAAAAAAATGAGAGACATTTGGCTCGATTGTCAAGCTAAAATGACCGGCGCCCGAGATCTGGCAGATTGTGTGCGTGACGTCACGATAAGTGAAGAGAGTGCCACCGGCCACTAGGGGGGCAGCGCCTGTCTGCATCAATATAATTCCTTCTAGTGAGGGGAGAATTAGGGGTGTTTTGAGCTGTTTATGCTGATGCATTGTGTTCGTCCTGCACATATTCCAGGTTCCCTCATGAAGAAACACCCCTCGTTGTCAATAAAAGAGAATTCAGAATTGACAGTGAGGGGTGTTTCTTCTTCAAGAAAAAGGCTCAGTGCTTTAATACTGAATGGCGGCGATGATGGCAGACAATTTCGTTTCTAGTTTCAGCGATGAATCCGACGTAGAAGGACGTAACGAATGTTTATCTAATGGTGACGAGGAGAGTAACGAAGCTTTAATCGGTGTTTTAGGTTACCAATTTGAGCCCAAACGAATGCCAATGCAGCGTAATGAAACGGTCATTGAGGGGAGCAATGACACTGATGAAACATCGGCAGCAGATCATGTGGGAAACACCAATGATTTGTTTTGCATTTCTTTTTGTGAAGCTGATACACCGTGACTGCAAAATAAAGGAATGCATAGAATAATTATCATTTATTGTGCTATCATAGCTTTTCGCTCTGCCAACAGACACAAATATGAATGAGATCGGAGGATTTGTTCTATATATTTTACGAACGATAATTTATACATGTGTCCAGTCCTGTATCCAATGCGTGACATTTTTTTATGATAAAAGAGTACTCACTCTGGCCATTTCGAGCTTGGCTGCTCCCCTCCTTTGCTTAGCTTTAGCCTCCTTTACCAGTCATCGTCCTCTTTCTTGATATCTCGGGACATTCAGGTGGCTGCGCCTGTATGGTCGGCACCGCATCTCCTTTGAGCAGCATCTTTTAGCAAAACCCGATTTCACTTGTCCATAGTTCGAGAAGCTTTCAGGTGGAAAATGCGCACCACAGAAAAGCGTGCCGGAGGCTGCGTCTAGAAAATTATCCCTCTTTGCACGGACGAACTTTACCCATTGTCTGTGTAGTCCAGCTTTTTTTTTCGCGTTCAGGAACTCATGGATACTATCTTCCGATAAATAACTATTTGTACACCACATAGCACATCAGTTTTGAACCATTTTTGCGATGTTTTGGTCAAACAAACCCCAACGCTACTCTCTCGTCGTTAAAAAACAATGGCACCTGGCTCCACCTCGACTGTCAATCACTTGTCGTGACGTCTCCGCCCCATTCGGCTGTTTCCGGAACACTTTCGGAAATGTTCGTCATTTTCGATCTATTTTCGATAATTGCTCATTAATGTGATTGATTTTTTTGTTAACTTTATCAATATTTGTTATCTTGGCACATAACGGTTCTATTGATGTCTCACACCCCCTTTGCCGCTACATACCCTTTAACCACCAATTGTGCAAGTTCTCCTACTTGAAAAGATTAGAGAGGCCTGTAATTGTCAACATGGGTAAACCTTAACCATGCGAGACAGAATGTGGGGGGAAAAAAAACAGAAAAACACATTGTTTGATTTTTAAAGAATTTATTTCCAAATTAGAGTGGAAAATAAGTATTTGATCACCTACAAACAAGCAAGATTTCTGGCTGTCAAAGATGTCTAACTTCTAACGAGGTCTAACGAGGCTCCACTCGTTACCTGTATTCATGGCACCTGTTTTAACTCATTATCAGTATAAAAGACACCTGTCCACAACCTCCGTCAGTCACACTCCAAATTCCACTATGGCCAAGACCAAAGAGCTGTCGAAGGACACCAGAGACAAAATTGTAGACCTGCACCAGGCTGGGAAGACTGAATCTGCAATAGGTAAAACGCTTGGTGTAACGAAATCAACTGTGGGAGCAATTATTGGAAAATGGAAGATATACATAACCACTGATAATCTCCCTCGATCTGGGGCTCCATTCAAGATCTCACCCCGTGGCGTCAAAATGATAACAAGAACGGTTTGCAAAAATCCCAGAACCACACGGGGGGACCTAGTGAATGACCTACAGAGAGCTGGGACCACAGTAACAAAGGCTACTATCAGTAACACAATGCGCCACCAGGGACTCAAATCCTGCACTGCCAGACGTGTACCCCTGCTGAAGAAAGTACACATCCAGGCCCATCTGCGGTTTGCTAGAGAGCATTTGGATGATCCAAAAGAGGACTGGGAGAATGTGTTATGGTCAGATGAAACCAAAATAGAACCTTTTGGTAGAAACACAGGTTCTCGTGTTTGAAGGAGAAAGAATACTGAATTGAATCCGAAGAACACCATACCCACTGTGAAGCATGGGTATGATGGGTACACTCTAAGTGGGTCTGGCGTGCCACGAAAGATGCGCATGCTGAAAAGCACCTCATACCCACTCTGAAGTATGGGGGTGTGTCAGTGATGCTGTGGGGCTGTTTCGCTTCCAAAGGCCCTGAGAACCTTGTTCGGGTGCATGGCATCATGAATGCTTTGAAATACCAGGATATTTTAAATCAAAATCTGTTGCCCTCTGCCCGAAAGCTGAAGATGGGTCGTTACTGGGTCTTTCAGCAAGACAATGACCCTAAACATATGGCCAAATCTACACAGAAATGGTTCACCAGACACAAAATCAAGCTCCTCCCATGGCCATCTCAGTCCCCAGACCTTGTTTTGTTGGCAAAAGGGGGTTGTACAAAGTATTAACACCAGGGGTGCTAATAATTGTGACACACATTATTTGATGTCAAATAATTTTTTCTTTATGTGGGATTTTTTCCCCACTGAATGAATGCACTTGTATTGAATTTTGGATTTTTCACTTTTTTTCAATTAAGGTCCCATATTATTTGAATAATAAAAAAAATATATTTGAAGCTAAAAAACACATCTTTTTCAGGGTGCCACTAATTATGGAGGGCACTGTATATATAATAAAATATGACTGATAGATTGTCGAAACAGGAGAATGTCATAGTCAGTGGCGCAAGGCAACGCACAGAAGAAAAAGGTACCTCTGGATCAGGGCAGCTCAGTCTTTTTCAGCCCTCGACACACTAAACATTTGTAACTAAACATTTGTATGTTCTTCCACTTCATTACTAGTGAATTTGGAACCAGGGGACATCATTTTCGGACAGAATTGGTAGGTTTAGCTGAGTAAACATCTTGTTCGTACACCATTTCCATGAATTTAGTATTAGAGATTTAGTATTAGAGACAAACGCGAGCTTGACCCGCCAAGCAACAATTGCTAGCGTCATGAATATTTATGAGCAAAAGTGACCTGTTACTTGTGATACACCATTAGATCATTAATTTTGATATTTTTCAATAAAGTGCTCTTGGTCAATCCAAAATGGTAACCCTCAAATCTCAATATTTAAGTAATAGTAAGGTGAAGTTTTGGCATCCTTGAAGAAAATATTTATTCTACTTATTTTATTTATTCATATTATTATTTTATTTTTACTTATTTTATTCTAGTTACTGGGCAACTATTAGTGTACAGAATTATGATGCAACCAAATGAAAAACAAATACCCCATTTCACTTGCTTATTTTAACCTCTTGGAGAATATTAAACAAATTCATTATTTACAATGAAACATTTCTGAATTTCTATTAAAAAAAAAAAAAAAAAAAAAAAAAAGCTTTTTTGATAGCATTCGCCAGCCTTTTCATTCACAGAGTCAGTCAGTTTCTTGATTGATCACGTGATTGGAAATCGGGCCGATCGCACCATTTATCAGAGGATCAGAATTGGCTGAAAAGGATCGGGTTTTTAATTAAAGAACTATATGTTTCTCTGCTTTATGCGCATCCAGCCTTCGCTCTCGTTCCTGCTCTCATCGCACTGCAGTTTGCTCTTTGTTAAAGTTAACGATGAGTGACAGCTGGCGAAGCTCTGATGTTGCCAGAGAAGCCTGGGAGTGTTGACTTGAAAGACGCCGCATGTGTCAATCATTGTTGAGCTCATTAAACTCTAGTGTGTTCTGTCTAAGGCGATGTCTACACGTAGTAGGATATTTGGCAAAAAGACGTTTTTATCCGGTTTGGCCTATCATCCACACGCACAAGTACATTTAAACAAGGCTTCTTAAAAACTCTGTCCAAAGTGAAGATGTGCGAATTCTGCAATTGTAGCGCCGTCATGTGGACAATGATAACTGAAAATTTAACTGTGGAAACGTCACTAACTGCGACAAACTTTGCCCCTTACGTCAAACATGAGACCAATGCTTACCTTTGGAGTAAATTAGAGAGGTGCGTTTTACTTCTATTTATTTACAAACTCTTGCAGTGCTTATTATTGAAGAATACATGAGAAGGATGGGGATATTATGGACAATTATTTTTCGCGCATTGTTATGAATATATTTTAAAATGAATAAATGCGGTTGGCTGTGGAAGCTTTTTTTTTCTTTTTTAAATACAAACGTGCTGGTGTAGACGTAATTATTTTTTCCGGACGCATTAGGGCTGGATCCTCAATTTTAGAAAGCTCTGCTAGGTGTAGACATGGCCTAAGTGTTCTCAGCAGCCTGAGCGGACTCAATCAATGAAGCACTTAAAAAAAGCAAGTATTTTTCTACGTTATTCTTGTTTAAAAATAAATTGGTGGGATAGTAACGTGTTTAAAACTTATAATTAATATATTTGGAGTGCTTAAAAACCATTTATTAAAATACACATACATAAAAGTTTTTTTTTTTTAAATCAATAATATACTTTAGAGGGAAAAACATGCCTTACATTGAACACACTTTTTTGGGGGGAAACCATTTTTTTTTCGGTGTCGGATCGGCACACGGTATCGGCAGACTCTCAAAATCGGGTGACTCGGACTCTGACTCGGGTGCAAAAATATGCGATTGGGACATCACTAAATCAGAAACAACTATATTTTCCGTCACAATTACAGCCTTCCAGACACTTGTTCAGGGAGGTATATTGTTTACATTCACTGTAAATTTCCTGCTTTAGAAGGGCCCCAATTTTATCAAATGTGAAGAAGGAGGCCATCCCATTTGTTTTTTCAAATCTTTAAAGGGATCCTTGATCTTAAAGACATGTAGGGTCTAGGGGTCGCATTAACTGAATATTTTCCGTCATTGACCGGTTTTTTAAAACGGTGACGGAAAAAACTGAAGTCCGTCTGTCATTTTGACAGGTTGCAATTCACACCCCAGACCACAGGGTGGCGAGTGAGCATATTAATTAGCTATTGTCGCTCTTAATGCATGACGTCTTTGGCTATTCTGTCAGAATATTGTAGCGTCACCGGGGTCTGGCGGCGGCACCGTGATTGACACATCAACGCGAGGTTCTTATTGGTGCACCCGGTGTGCCAGCGCGTCATTCAATTGATGGACTAGATTGCCGCCTGTGTATAGACCCCAATCACATGACGTCACAACTCCGCCCCCCCAACTGGAGCCGCCATATTGTCCGTCAGCTCGTCGTGTTTACACATTACCGCTACGTACATGCCTCCTATTACGGCGCGGTTTTCTGCTCGTTAACATTAATAATCAAAATGGTGAAGGCGTGTGTGGCGGTTGGTTGCAGTAACAGAGAAGATAGACGGAGAGACTTGAAGTTCTACCGTATTCTGAGAGACCCGAAGAGGAGAGCGAGATGGACTGCTGTAATTCGACAAGAAATCTGGGCACCAAACGATCACCACAGACTATGTAGTAGTAATTTTATATCTGGTAAGATGCATTTAATATATATTTAGAAGATTTTGGGCTGACAACCACAATGAAGATCATTGTGTGACGTTGGTGATTGGGGTCTGTATAGTTGCCTCTTTTTCTTTGGGGTGGATTTGTTGTTTTGTTGGCGTTGTTGGCGGTAAGCAGAGTAAAAAGAGGGAGAAAAATACGACTTCCGTGTCTAATTTTTCGCCGCCAAGCAAGCGTTACAATATTAACTAGGCCTGCAAGCAGGACTGAACGGGCCCTCGCAATCTAGCGCAACTCGGACGTCATGCAACTCGGACTGTGTGCAGGTCAGGGTGGTGGCAGATCCTCCTCTCTAATCATCTCATTAGAACCTAACATGCTCGAAAGTCGCCTCTTACATTACCACACCCAAGAGATAAAAACCCCTATTGGAGAGAGTACTACAAAAAAGGAGCCACTACTGAGCTGTGCAGCCAAGCCCTTATTCAAAACAAAAATTAATCTTCTAACTGGGCCAGTTTGACCAAGTGTGCCAAATATTGTGGCTCTATAAGCTGCCTGACTCTCTGGAAAAAAAAATATTTCCTTTAAATGGCGAACAAAGGGTCGTCACGGCAACAGACAGACACGTGGACATGGGCCGTAAATAAGTATCTTAATAGGTCTTGAAACTACAATGACCAAACTGAAAAGAACTGGACATGTATTGGAAAAACGAGTGACTTTCTATTGCCACTAGTTGGCGCTGTAGGGTTGATGCAAATGAACCCTACAAGGCACTTCAGGGTATGACTCTCAACAAGCACGGGAAGTTTGTCGCAGATATGTTGTATATCTGCCGAGTTATGACTGTTCAAAGTTTTTAGCGAGACAAATTGTTGACGGTCATTTTCACTTTCCTGTTTGGACCCCTCCGCTTCAACGAAACCTCAATATTTTTCATCAGGCACCTGAACACAGGTCTTAAGGCTTCCCTTATGCAGGTTTGAGGTAGATTGTTTTTTTCCCTTTAGAGGAGGTGTGTGTCCCGTAAAAAAAGGGCTTTTCCTGTTCCCACTAGGAGGCGCCAGGCACAAATGGTAAATTTTCAATCCAGTCCTGCTCAGGCTGGTATACCTCACACACATGCCAGCTTTAAAATAGATTGAATGTGTATGAGGGAGTTATCAGTAATTTTCCGAATTCGGTGTTTTGACGAAAAAATGGCCGATTTTGGCACCCCGCCCAGGTCAGGCCCGTGAATGAAAACACACCATTTTGATAACTTAAGATTTCATATGCCTCATGAACAGTCCCGCCAATTTTGAGAATGATCAAACTAATTCCCTAGGTGCCAAGGTCTCAAATGTGCACACTGTAAATCGATAAAAATTTCACATTCAATCCAAAATACCCGATTTCCTGTTGGGTTTGGAATACGCGTGCAAGAGACTTTTTGGAGCAGTTTTGTACAAGGTATCGACTCTCCGAATTTCATCCCTCTTTGTTGAAAAAACCTAAATGGAGAGGCCTTTTTGAAAATTTCAAGGGGGCGCCACTGAGCCATTTTGTTACATGTTTTCGTAACGTTGCAAGATTATTGAACGTTATGGAAAGCTGCATGTATGTCCAAATTTTTGTGACTTTTCGTGCATGCTGAAGCCTCCAAATGGAAACTCCTACTGTGAACCGATAAAAATTTCACATTCGATCCAAAATACCCGATTTCCTGTTGGATTTGGAATATGGGTGCAAGAGACTTTTTGGAGCAGTTTTGCATAAGGTATCTACTCCCCAAATTTCCTTGCTCTATGTTGAAAAAACCCAATAGGAAAGGCCTTTTTTAAAACTTCTTTCTGTCGCCACTAGTTGGCACTGTAGAGTTGATGCAAATGACCCCTACAAGAACCTTCAGGGTATGACTCTCAACAAACACGGAAAGTTTGGCGCAGATATGTTGCATATCTGCCGAGTTATGACTGTTCAAAATGTTTGGCGAGACAAATTGTTGACGGTCATTTTCACTTCCAGTTTGGACCTCTCCGCTTCAACGAAACCTCAATATTTTTCATCAGGGACCGGAACACATGTCTTGAAGCTCCCCTGAAACAGGTTTGAGGTCAATAGATTTTTTTCCCTTGGAGGAGGAGCCTGTCTCGTAAAGAAGGCCATTTCCTGTTCCCACTAGGGGGCGCCAGGCCTAATGGGTAATATTTCAATGCATTCGTGTTCAGGCTGGGATATCTCATATACATGCTAGAAATGAAAAAGATTGAACGTTGTATCACGGAGTTTTTAATCATTTTCTGAATTTGGTATTTTGCCTAAAAATGGCCAACTTTGGGACCACGCCCAGGTCAGACCCTTGAGTGAAAACTCACCATTTTGAAAACTTAAGATCTCATATGTCTCCTGAATAGTCTGACCAATTTTGAAGACGATCCAACTATTTTCTTCAGCGACAAGGTCTCAAATGTAAATCGATAAAATTTCACATTTGATCCAAAATTTCCGGCTTCCTGTTGGGTTTGGAATATGGGTGCAAGAGACTTTTTGGAGCAGTTTTGCACAATGTATCGACTCGCCAAATTTCATCATTCTACGTTGAAAAAACCTAATAGGAAAGGCCTTTTTGAAAATTTCAAGGGGGCGCCACTGAGCCATTTTGTTAAATTTTTTTGTAGATTATCAAAATTTACGCAAAGTTGCATGTATGTGCAAATTTTGGTGAGTTTTCGTGCATGTTCAGGCCTCCAAATGTAGACTCCAACTGTGAACCGATAAAAATTTCACATTTGATCCAAAATATCCGATTTCCTGTTGGATTTGGAATATGGGTGCAAGAGGCTTTTTTGAACAGTTAGGCATAAGGTATCTACTCCCCAAATTTCATTGCTCTACGTTGAAAACCTGAGAGGAGAGGCCTTTTTGAAAATTTTAAGGGTCAAGGGGGCGCCACTGAGCCATTTTTTGACATTTTTTCAAAACGACACAAGATTATCGAAATTTACGCAAAGCCGCACGTATGTGCAAATTTTGGTGACTTTTCGTGCATGTTCAGGCCTCCAAATTGGCCATTTTCATTTGCCCTGAAAAAAGAATAATAATAACTAGGCCTGCAAGCAGGACTGAACGGGCCCTCGCAATCTAGCGCAACTCGGACGTCACGCAACTCGGACTGTGTGCAGGTCAGGGTGGTGGCAGATCCTCCTCTCTAATCATCTCATTAGAACCTAACATGCTCGAAAGTCGCCTATTTACATTCCCACACCCAAGAGATAAAAACCCCTATTGGAGAGAGTACTACAAAAAAGGAGCCGCTACTGAGCTGTGCAGCCAAGCCCTTATTCAAAACCTAAATTAATCTTCTAACTGGGCCAATTCGACCAAGTGTGCCAACTATTGTGGCTCTATAAGCTCCCTGAGTCTCTGAAAAAAAATATTTCCTTTAAATGGCGAACAAAGGGTCGTCACGGCAACAGACAGAGACACGTGGACATGGGCCGTAAAAAAGTATTTTAATAGGTCTTGAAACTACAATGACCAACATGAAAAGAACTGGACATGTTTTGGAAAAACGAGTGACTTTATATCGCCACTAGTTGGCGCTGTAGGGTTGATGCAAATGACCCCTACAAGGCCCTTCAGGGTATGACTCTCAACAAGCACGGGAAGTTTGGCGCAGATATCTTGTATATCTGCCGAGTTATGACTGTTCAAAGTTTTTGGAGAGAAAAATTGTTGACAGTCATTTTCACTTTCCTGTTTGGACCCCTCCGCTTCAACGAAACTTCAATATTTTTCATCAGGCACCTGAAGACAGGTCTTAAGGTTTCCCTTATGCAGGTTTGAGGTCAACAGATTTTTTTTCCTTGGAGGAGGAACCTGTCTCGTAAAAAAAGGCATTTCCTGTTCTCACTAGGGGGCGCTAGGCGTAATGGGTAATATTTCAATGCACTCGTGTTAAGGGTGGGATGTCGCACATACATGCCAGATATGAAAAAGATGGAACGTTGTGTGAAGGAACTATTAGTCATTTACTGAATTTGTCATTTTGCCGAAAAAATGGCCGACTTTGGCGCCCCGCCCAGGTCAGGCCCGTGAATGAAAACACACCATTTTTATAACTTAAGATTTCATATGCCTCATGAACAGTCTCACCAATTTTGAGAATGATCAAACTAATTCCCTAGGTGCCAAGGTGTAAAATGTGCACACTGTAAATCGATAAAAATTTCACATTCAATCAAAAATACCCGATTTCCTGTTGGGTTTGGAATAAGCATGCAAGAGACTTTTTGGAGCAGTTTTGTACAAGGTATTGACTCTCTGAATTTCATCCCTCTACGTTGAAAAAACCTAAATGGAGAGGCCTTTTTGAAAATTTCAAGGGGGCGCCAGTGAGCCATTTTGTTACATTTTTTTGTAACATTGCAAGATTATCGAACGTTATCCAAAGCCGCATGTATGTGCAAATTTTGGTGAGTTTTTATGCATATTCAAGCCTCCAAATGTAAACTCTTACTGTGAACCCATGAAAATTTCACATTCGATCCAAAATACCCGATTTCCTGTTGGATTTGGAATATGGGTGCAAGAGACTTTTTGGAGCAGTTTTGCATAAGGTATCTACTCCCCAAATTTCCTTGCTCTATGTTGAAAAAACCCAATAGGAAAGGCCTTTTTTAAAACTTCTTTCTGTCGCCACTAGTTGGCACTGTAGAGTTGATGCAAATGACCCCTACAAGAACCTTCAGGGTATGACTCTCAACAAACACGGAAAGTTTGGCGCAGATATGTTGCATATCTGCCGAGTTATGACTGTTCAAAGTTTTTGGCGAGACAAATTGTTGACGGTCATTTTCACTTCCAGTTTGGACCTCTCCGCTTCAACGAAACCTCAATATTTTTCATCAGGGACCTGAACACATGTCTTGAGGCTCCCCTGAAACAGGTTTGAGGTCAATAGATTTTTTTCCCTTGGAGGAGGAGCCTGTCTCGTAAAGAAGGCCATTTCCTGTTTCCACTAGGGGGCGCCAGGCCTAATGGGTAATATTTCAATGCAGTCGTGTTCAGGCTGGGATATCTCATATACATGCTAGAAATGAAAAAGATTGAACGTTGTATCACCGAGTTTTTAATCATATTCTGAATTTGGTATTTTGCCCAAAAATGGCCGACTTTGGGACCACGCCCAGGTCAGACCCTTGAGTGAAAACTCACCATTTTGAAAACTTAAGATCTCATATGTCTCCTGAATAGTCTGACCAATTTTGAAGACGATCCAACTATTTTCTTCAGCGACAAGGTCTCAAATGTAAATCGATAAAATTTCACATTTGATCCAAAATTTCCGGCTTCCTGTTGGGTTTGGAATATTGGTGCAAGAGACTTTTTGGAGCAGTTTTACACAATGTATCGACTCACCAAATTTCATCATTCTACGTTGAAAAAATCTAATAGGACAGGCCTTTTTGAAAATTTCAAGGGGGCGCCACTGAGCGATTTTGTTAAATTTTTTTGTAGATTATCAAAATTTACGCAAAGTTGCATGTATGTGCAAATTTTGGTGAGTTTTCGTGCATGTTCAGGCCTCCAAACGTAAACTCCAACTGTGAACCGAAAAAATTTCACATTTGATCCAAAATATCCGATTTCCTGTCAGATTTGGAATATGGGTGCAAGAGGCTTTTTTGAACAGTTAGGCATAAGGTATCTACTCCCCAAATTTCATCGCTCTACGTTGAAAACCTGAGAGGAAAGGCCTTTTTGAAAATTTTAAGGGTCAAGGGGGCGCCACTGAGCCATTTTTTGACATTTTTTCAAAACGACGCTAGATTATCAAATTTTACGCGAATCTGCACGTATGTGCAAATTTTGGTGACTTTTCGTGCATGTTCAGGCCTCCAAATTGGCCATTTTCATTTGCCATGAAGAAAGAAGAATAATAATAATAACTAGGCCTGCAAGCAGGACTGAACGGGCCCTCGCAATCTAGCGCAACTCGGACGTCACGCAACTCGGACTGTGTGCAGGTCAGGCTGGTGGCAGATCCTCCTCTCTAATTATCTCATTAGAACCTAACATGCTCGAAAGTCGCCTATTTACATTCCCACACCCAAGAGATAAAAACCCCTATTGGAGAGAGTACTACAAAAAAGGAGCCACTACTGAGCTGTGCAGCCAAGCCCTTATTCAAAACCCAAAATTAATCTTCTAACTCGGCCAATTCGACCAAGTGTGCCAAATACTGTGGCTCTATAAGCTGCCTGAGTCTCTGAAAAAAAATATTTCCTTTAAATGGCGAACAAAGGGTCGTCACGGCAACAGACAGAGACACGTGGACATGGGCCGTAAATAAGTATTTTAATAGGTCTTGAAACTACAATGACCAACCTGAAAAGAACTGAACATGTATTGGAAAAACGAGTGACTTTCTATTGCCACTAGTTGGCGCTGTAGGTTTGATGCAAATGACCCCTACAAGGCCCTTCAGGGTATGACTCTCAACAAGCACGGGAAGTTTGCCGCAGATATGTTGTATATCTGCCGAGTTATGACTGTTCAAAATTTTTGGAGAGAAAAATTATTGACAGTCATTTTCACTTTCCTGTTTGGACCCCTCCGCTTCAACGAAACTTCAATATTTTTCATCAGGCACCTGAAGACAGGTCTTAAGGCTTCCCTTATGCAGGTTTGAGGTCGATTAATTTTTTCCCTTGGAGGAGGAGTGTGTCACCGTAAAAAAGGGCATTTCCTGTTCCCACTAGGAGGCGCCAGGCACAAATGGTAAATTTTCAATCCAGTCGTGCTCAGGCTGGTATACCTCACACACATGGCAGATTTAAAATAGATTGAACGTTGTATGAGGGAGTTATCAGTCATTTTCCGAATTCGGTGTTTTGGCGAAAAAATGGCCGACTTTGGCACCCCGCCCAGGTCAGGCCCGTGAATGAAAACACACCATTTTTATAACTTAAGATTTCATATGCCTCATGAACAGTCTCGCCAATTTTGAGAATGATCAAACTAATTCCCTAGGTGCCAAGGTGTAAAATGTGCACACTGTAAATCGATAAAAAATTCACATTCAATCCAAAATACCCAATTTCCTGTTGGGTTTGGAATACGCATGCAAGAGACTTTTTGGAGCAGTTTTGTACAAGGTATTGACTCTCCGAATTTCATCCATCTACGTTGAAAAAATCTAAATGGAGAGATCTTTTTGAAAATTTCAAGGGGGCGCCACTGAGCCATTTTGTTACATTTTTTCGTAACGTTGCAAGATTATTGAACGTTATGCAAAGCCGCATGTATGTCGAAATTTTTGTGAGTTTTCGTGCATGTTCAAGCCTCCAAATGTAAACTCCTACTGTGAACCGATAAAAATTTCACATTTGATCCAAAATACCCGATTTCCTGTTGGATTTGGAAAATGGGTGCAAGAGACTTTTTGGAGCAGTTTTGCACAAGGTATCAACTCCCCAAATTTCCTCACTCTATGTTGGAAAAACCCAATAGGAAAGGCCTTTTTTAAAACTTCTTTCTGTCGCCACTAGTTGGCACTGTAGAGTTGATGCAAATGACCCTTACACGAACCTTCAGGGTATGACTCTCAACAAACACGGGAAGTTTGGCGCAGATATGTTGTATATCTGCCGAGTTATGACTGTTCAAAGTTTTTGGCGAGACAAATTGTTGACGGTCATTTTCACTTCCAGTTTGTACCTCTCCGCTTCTACAAAACCTCAATATTTTTCATTAGGCACCTGAACACATGTCTTGAGGCTCCCCTGAAACAGGTTTGAGGTCAATAGATTTTTTTCCCTTGGAGGAGGAGCCTGTCTCGTAAAGAAGGCCATTTCCTGTTCCCACTAGGGGGCGCCAAGCCTAATGGGTAAAATTTAAATGCAGTCGTGTTCAGGCTGGGATATCTCATATACTTGCTAGAAATGAAAAAGATTGAACGTTGTATCACGGAGTTTTTAATCATTTTCTGAATTTGGTGTTTTGCCCAAAAATGGCCAACTTTGGGACTACGCCCAGGCCAGACCCTTGGATGAAAACTCACCATTTTGAAAACTTAAGATCTCATATGTCTCCTGTATAGTCTGACCAATTTTGAAGACGATCCAACTATTTTCTTCAGCGACAAGGTCTCAAATGTAAATCGATAAAATTTCGCATTTGATCCAAAATTTCCGACTTCCTGTTGGATTTGGAATATAGGTGCAAGAGACTTTTTGGAGCAGTTTTACGCAATGTATCGACTCACCAAATTTCATCATTCTACGTTGAAAAAACCTAATAGGAAAGGCCTTTTTGAAAATTTCAAGGGGGCGCCACTGAGCGATTTTGTTAAATTTTTTTGTAGATTATCAAAATTTACGCAAAGTTGCATGTATGTGCAAATTTTGGTGAGTTTTCGTGCATGTTCAGGCCTCCAAACGTAAACTCCAACTGTGAACCGAAAAAATTTCACATTTGATCCAAAATATCCGATTTCCTGTCGGATTTGGAATATGGGTGCAAGAGGCTTTTTTGAACAGTTAGGCATAAGGTATCTACTCCCCAAATTTCATCGCTCTACGTTGAAAACCTGAGAGGAGAGGCCTTTTTGAAAATTTTAAGGGTCAAGGGGGCGCCACTGAGCCATTTTTTGAAATTTTTTCAAAACGACGCAAGATTATCAAATTTTACGCGAATCTGCACGTATGTGCAAATTTTGGTGACTTTTCGTGCATGTTCAGGCCTCCAAATTGGCCATTTTCATTTGCCATGAAGAAAGAATAATAATAACTAGCCCTGCAAGCAGGACTGACGGGCCCTCGCGTATGGCGCAACTCGGACGTCAAACAAAGTCGGAGGGCAGGCAGGTCGGGGCGGTGGCAGTCGACAACAGACAGATATCCAGGCAGATATATTGCATGTCTGAATGTTCAGAATTAGTGGGGAGAGAAAATGGCGACGGTCATGATGACTTTCTTATCGGACCCCTCTGCTTTAACAAAACAAAAGTGTTTATTAGGCACCTGAACACGGTCATTATGACTTTCCTATTGGACCCCTCTGCTTTAAGGAAACAAAAGTCTTACCGGAGTATAAGTCGCATTTGTGGGTGAAATTTACTTGATAAAATCCAACACATAGAACAGATATGTCATCTTGAAAGGCAATTTAATATAAAGATACAATAGAGAACAACATGCTGAATAAATGTACAGTGTACAGTGCATAAACAACGAAATGCGAATATACTGTCCTCACCAGGACGCTACCGCTCGGTCCTGGCTATAGACAGCGAACTCCAAAAAGACAATTCTGGATGTCCGCATAATTTGTTGAATCAATTTGGTCCTCGATAGCAAACAGGTTCACATCACCGTAAATAAATGATAATTACGTACTATTACAGCAATAATGTAACAGATTAGCATGCGTTCGCTAGCATTAGCACACCATTCAAACAACCACACAACTGGCTGTAAGTGTCCGCTCGCGGGTGGAAAACACACAACAACAGAAAAGATGATACACGCAGGCGTTGCCTCTGTAGAGATATTTTAAAGGCATAAACAATGAACGTAGGTTCGCAGCCGTCTTTCTCTCTTGCTAACTCGCCCACTCACTCGCTGGCTCGCTCACTCACTCACTCACTCACTCACTCACTCACTCACTCACTCACTCACTCACTCACTCACTCACTCACTCACTCACTCACTCACTCACTCACTCACTCACTCACTCAGAGCTACGTGGCTGTCTGTCTTCTTCTGGTGTGCGAGCGCTTATTCACGTAAACAAGTGCGAGTGCGCTCCCAGGTGGGCGTGAAAGCGCCACAAACTAAATGCATCCATTTCAATATAAAAAAAAAGTCAATTATACAATTGAACATACATTGCCAAAGGCAGAACGCGAACGTGGCCATAGCTATTAACAGTTATTCAGATAACTATAGCATGCTAACAAGTTTACAAAACCATCAGTCCAAAACACCAAAATAACACGGGAAATTATATCATAATGTGTTAATAATTTCACTCACCAGGGGGCACCAGGCCTAATGGTTTTGTAAACCTGTTAGCATGCTATAGTAATCTGAATAACTGTTAATAGCTATGGCCACGTTCGCGTTCTGCCTTTGGCAATGTATGTTCAATTGTATAATTGACTTTTTTATATTGAAATGGATGCATTTAGTTTGTGGCGCTTTCACGCCCAACTGGGAGCGCACTCGTTATTATTATTTTTTCATGGCAAATGAAAATGGCCATAGCTATTAAGAGTTATTCAGATAACTATAGCATGCTAACAAGTTTACAAAACCATTAGTCCAAAACACCTAAATAACATGGGAAATGTTATCATAATGTGTTAATAATTTCACACATAAGTCACTGCTGAGTATAAGTCGCACCCCAAACCAAAATATGAAGAAAAAAAAACACGACTTATCGTCGGAAAAATACAGTAGTCTTTTACTGAATTGTATTGTCAAAAATAAGACACATTTGCTCCCCTGCCCAGGAAAGGGCCGTGAATGAAATGTCACCATTTTGATAACCTAACATCTCATATGTGTCATGAACATTCATTCATTCATTCATTTTCCATGCCGCTTTTCCTCACGAGGGTCGCGGAGGTGCTGGAGCCTATCCCAGCTAACTCGGGGCAGTAGGCAGGGGACACCCTGAACTGGTTGCCAGCCAATTGCAGGGCACAAGGAGACATACAACCATTCACGCGCACACTCATACCTACGGACAATTTAGAGTGCTCAATCAGCCTACCATGCATGTTTTTGGGATGTCTGACCAATTTTGAGAAGCATTCAACTTACTGCTTCGGCGTAATGGTCTCAAACGTGCATGCAGGTTTTTGACAAAAATGCAAGATTCAATCCATAATACCCGATTTCCTGTTGGGTTTGGAATATGGGTGCAAGAGACTTTTTGGAGCAGTTTTGCACAACGTATCCACTCCCCAAATTTCATCACTCTACGTCGAAAAAAACTAATAGGACAGGCCTTTTTTAAAAATTGAAGGGGGCGCCACTGAGCCATTTTATTACATCTTTTGGCAATGTTGCTAAATTCATGAAATCTACATGAAGCCACATGTATGTGCACATTTTGGTGAGTTTTCGAGCATGTTCAGACCTTGAAATTTGCCATTTTGAGAGAAAATGCCGAGGGTCTTTTCACTTTCCTGTTTGGATACTGCAACATCAACGAAAACTCAATATTTTTCATCAGATACCTAAAGACATGTCTTAAGGCTCCCCTGATGCAGGTTTGAGATCAATTGATGTTTTTCACCAGGAGGAGGAGCCTTTTTCGTAAAAAAGGGTGTTTCCTCTTCCCACAAGGGGGCGCCAGGCCTAATGGAAAATATTTCAATGCAGTCGTGTTCAGGTTAAGACACCTTACATGCATGCCAAATATGAAAAAGATTGGACCTTGTATCAGGAAGTTATTAATCATTTACTGAAATTGGCGCGTTGCCAAAAAAACACCCGACTTTGGTACCCCGCCCAGGTCAGGCCCGTGGACGAAAACTCACCATTTTCACAACTTAGTATCTCATATGTCTCATGAACACTTACACCAATTTTGAGGAAGATCCAACGTACTGGCTCGGCGCAACGGTCTGAAACGTGCATGCTGGTTTTCGCCCAAAATGCTATGTTTTTCAACATTCAATCCAGAATATCCCATTTCCTGTTGGGTTTGGAATATGGGTGCTTTAGACTTTTTGAAGCGGTTCTGGACAACGTATCCACTCCCCAAATTTCATCGCCCTATGTTGAAATACATCAAAGCAAAGGGCATTTTGAAAATTGCAAGGGGGCGCCACTGAGCCATTTTTTCATTTTTTTTGTAAACGTTGCCAAATTGTCGAAATTTTCGCGAAGCCGGATGTATGTGCAAATTTTGGTGAGTTTTTGAGCATGTTCAGGCCTTCAAATTGGCCATTTTCATTTGCCATGAAAAAAAAATAATAATAATAATAATAATCCTTCGAAGAACAATAGGGCCTCGCACGCTGAGAGTGCTCGGGCCCTAATAATAATAATAATAATAATAATAATAATAATAATCCTTTGCATTACAATAGGGCCTTCGCACGCCTAGTGCTCGGGCCCTAATAATCCTTTGCATTACAATAGGGCCTTCGCACGCCTAGTGCTCGGGCCCTAATAATAATAATCCTTTGCATTACAATAGGGCCTTCGCACGTCTAGTGCTCGGGCCCTAATAATAATAATAATAACTAGGCCTGCAAGCAGGACTGAACGGGCCCTCGCAATCTAACGCAACTCGGACGTCACGCAACTCGGACTGTGTGCAGGTCAGGGTGGTGGGAGATCCTCCTCTCTAATCATCTCATTAGAACCTAACATGCTCGAAAGTCGCCTATTTAAATTCCCACACCCAAGAGATAAAAACCCCTATTGGAGAGAGTACTACAAAAAAGGAGCCACTACTGAGCTGTGCAGCCAAGCCCTTATTCAAAACCAAAATTAATCTTCTAACTGGGCCAATTCGACCAAGTGTGCCAACTATTGTGGCTCCATAAGTTCCCTGAGTCTCTGAAAAAAAAAATTTCCTTTAAATGGCGAACAAAGGGTCGTCACGGCAACAGACAGAGACACGTGGACATGGGCCGTAAAAAAGTATTTTAATAGGTCTTGAAACTACAATGACCAACATGAAAAGAACTGGACATGTTTTGGAAAAACGAGTGACTTTCTATCGCCACTAGTTGGCGCTGTAGGGTTGATGCAAATGACCCCTACAAGGCCCTTCAGGGTATGACTCTCAACAAGCACGGGAAGTTTGGCGCAGATATCTTGTATATCTGCCGAGTTATGACTGTTCAAAGTTTTTGGAGAGAAAAATTGTTGACAGTCATTTTCACTTTCCTGTTTGGACCCCTCCGCTTCAACGAAACTTCAATATTTTTCATCAGGCACCTGAAGACAGGTCTTAAGGTTTCCCTTATGCAGGTTTGAGGTAGATTGATTTTTTCCCTTTAGAGGAGGAGTGTGTCCCGTAAAAAAGGGCATTTCCTGTTCCCACTAGGAGGCGCCAGGCACAAATGATAAATTTTCAATCCAGTCCTGCTCAGGCTGGTATACCTCACACACATGCCAGATTTCAAATAGATTGAACGTTGTATGAGGGAGTTATCAGTCATTTTCCGAATTCGGTGTTTTGGCGAAAAAATGGAAGAATTTGGCGCCCCGCCCAGGTGAGGCCCGTGAATGAAAACACGCCATTTTTATAACTTAAGATTTCATATGCCTCATGAACAGTCTCACCAATTTTGAGAATGATCAAACTAATTCCCTAGGTGCCAAGGTGTAAAATGTGCACACTGTAAATCGATAAAAAGTTCACATTCAATCCAAAATACCCGATTTCCTGTAGGATTTGGAATGTGTGTGCAAGAGACTTTTTGGAGCAGTTTTGCACAAAGTTTTGACTCTCCAAATTTCATCACTCTATGTTAGAAAAACCTAAATGGAGAGGCCTTTTTGAAAATTTCAAGGGGGCGCCACTGAGCCATTTTGTTAAATTGTTTCGTAACGTTGCAAGATTATCGAACGTTATCCAAAGCCGCATGTATGTGCAAATTTTGGTGAGTTTTTATGCATATTCAAGCCTCCAAATGTAAACTCTTACTGTGAACCCATGAAAATTTCACATTCGATCCAAAATACCCGATTTCCTGTTGGATTTGGAATATGGGTGCAAGAGACTTTTTGGAGCAGTTTTGCATAAGGTATCTACTCCCCAAATTTCCTTGCTCTATGTTGAAAAAACCCAATAGGAAAGGCCTTTTTTAAAACTTCTTTCTGTCGCCACTAGTGGGCACTGTAGAGTTGATGCAAATGACCCCTACAAGAACCTTCAGGGTATGACTCTCAACAAACACGGAAAGTTTGGCGCAGATATGTTGCATATCTGCCGAGTTATGACTGTTCAAAATTTTTGGCGAGACAAATTGTTGACGGTCATTTTCACTTCCAGTTTGGACCTCTCCGCTTCAACGAAACCTCAATATTTTTCATCAGGGACCTGAACACATGTCTTGAGGCTCCCCTGAAACAGGTTTGAGGTCAATAGATTTTTTTCCCTTGGAGGAGGAGCCTGTCTCGTAAAGAAGGCCATTTCCTGTTTCCACTAGGGGGCGCCAGGCCTAATGGGTAATATTTCAATGCAGTCGTGTTCAGGCTGGGATATCTCATATACATGCTAGAAATGAAAAAGATTGAACGTTGTATCACCGAGTTTTTAATCATATTCTGAATTTGGAATTTTGCCCAAAAATGGCTGACTTTGGGACCACGCCCAGGTCAGACCCTTGAGTGAAAACTCACCATTTTGAAAACTTAAGATCTCATATGTCTCCTGAATAGTCTGACCAATTTTGAAGACGATCCAACTATTTTCTTCAGCGACAAGGTCTCAAATGTAAATCGATAAAATTTCACATTTGATCCAAAATTTCCGGCTTCCTGTTGGGTTTGGAATATGGGTGCAAGAGACTTTTTGGAGCAGTTTTACACAATGTATCGACTCGCCAAATTTCATCATTCTACGTTGAAAAAACCTAATAGGACAGGCCTTTTTGAAAATTTCAAGGGGGCGCCACTGAGCGATTTTGTTAAATTTTTTTGTAGATTATCAAAATTTACGCAAAGTTGCATGTATGTGCAAATTTTGGTGAGTTTTCGTGCATGTTCAGGCCTCCAAACGTAAACTCCAACTGTGAACCGAAAAAATTTCACATTTGATCCAAAATATCCGATTTCCTGTCGGATTTGGAATATGGGTGCAAGAGGCTTTTTTGAACAGTTAGGCATAAGGTATCTACTCCCCAAATTTCATCGCTCTACGTTGAAAACCTGAGAGGAGAGGCCTTTTTGAAAATTTTAAGGGTCAAGGGGGCGCCACTGAGCCATTTTTTGAAATTTTTTCAAAACGACGCTAGATTATCAAATTTTACGCGAATCTGCACGTATGTGCAAATTTTGGTGACTTTTCGTGCATGTTCAGGCCTCCAAATTGGCCATTTTCATTTGCCATGAAGAAAGAATAATAATAATAATAATAATAATAATAATAATAATAATCCTTTGCATTACAATAGGGCCTTCGCACGCCTAGTGCTCGGGCCCTAATAATCCTTTGCATTACAATAGGGCCTTCGCACGCCTAGTGCTCGGGCCCTAATAATAATAATAATCCTTCGAAGAACAATAGGGCCTCGCACGCTGAGAGTGCTCGGGCCCTAATAACTAGCCCTGCAAGCAGGACTGAACGGGCCCTCGCGTATGGCGCAACTCGGACGTCAAACAAAGTCGAAGGGCAGGCAGGTCGGGGCGGTGGCAGTCGACAACAGACAGATATCCAGGCAGATATATTGCATGTCTGAATGTTCAGAATTAGTGGGGAGAGAAAATGGCGACGGTCATTATGACTTTCCTATGGGACCCTTCTGCTTTAACAAAACAAAATTGTTTATTAGGCACCTGAACACGGTCATTATGACTTTCCTTTTGGACCCCTCTGCTTTAACGAAACAAAATTGTTGATCAGGCACCTGAACACATGTCTTAAGGCTCCGCTGATTCAGGTTTGAGGTCAATTGATTTTTGACCCTGAGAAGCAGGAGCCTTTCTATTTAATTAAAAGTGTGTTTCCTGTTCCCACTAGGGGGCGCCAGGCGTAATGAGTAATATTTCAATAAAGTCATGTGCAGGCTGAAATACTTCACATTCATGCCAAATATGAAAAAGATTGCACCTTCAATCAGGAAGTTATTACCGTATTTTTCGGACTACAAGTCGCACCTGAGTATAAGTCGCACAAGCCAGAAAATGCCCAACAAAGAGAAAAAAAACATATATAAGTCTTACCGGAGTATAAGTCGCAATTTTGGGGGAAATTTACTTGATAAAATCCAACACATAGAACAGATATGTCATCTTGAAAGGCAGTTTAATATAAAAATACAATAGAGAACAACATGCTGAATAAATCTACAGTGTACAGTGCATAAACAACGAAATGCGAATAAACTGTCCTCACCAGGACGCTACCGCTCGGTCCTGGCTATATACAGCGAACTCCAAAAAGACAATGCTGGACGTCCGCATAATTTGTTGAATCAATTTGGTCCTCGATAGCAAACAGGTTCACATCAACGTAAATAAATGATAATTAGGTACTATTGCAGCAATAACATAACAGATTAGCATGCGTTCGCTAGCATTAGCACACCATTGAAACAACCACACAACTGGCTGTAAGTGTCCGCTCGCGGGTGGAAAACACACAACAACAACAGAAAAGATGATACACGCAGGCGTTGCCTCTGTAGAGATATTTTAAAAGCATAAACAATGAACGTAGCTTTGCAGCCGTCTTTCCCTCTCGCTAACTCGCCCACTCACTCACTCACTCGCCCACTCACTCACTCACTCACTCACTCACTCACTCACTCACTCACTCACTCACTCACTCACTCACTCACTCACTCACTCACTCACTCACTCACTCAGAGCTACGTAGCTGTCTGTCTTCTTCTGGTGTGCGAGCGCTCTTCTTCACGTAAACAAGTGCGAGTGCGCTCCCAGGTGGGCGTGAAAGCGCCACAAACTAAATGCATCCATTTCGATTTAAAAAAGTCAATTATACAATTGAACATACATTGCCAAAGGCAGAACGCGAACGTGGCCATAGCTATTAAGAGTTATTCAGATAACTATAGCATGCTAACAAGTTTACAAAACCATTAGTCCAAAACACCAAAATAACATGGGAAATTTTATCATAATGTGTTAATAATTTCACACATAAGTCGCTGCTGAGTATAAGTCGCACCCCAAAGCAAAATATGAAAAAAAACGCGACTTATAGTCATTTACTGAATTGTATTGTCAAAAATAAGACACATTTGCTCCCCTGGCCAGGAAAGGGCCGTGAATGAAATGTCACCATTTTGATAACCTAACATCTCACATGTGTCAATAATAGTCTGACCAATTTTGAGGAGCATTCAACTTACTGCCTCGGCGTAATGGTGTCAAACGTGCATGCTGGTTTTAGACAAAAATGCCATGTTGTGCAAGATTCAATCCCTAATACCCGATTTCCTGTTGGGTTTGGAATATGGGTGCAAGAGACTTTTTGGAGCAGTTTTGCACAACGTATCCACTCCCCAAATTTCATCACTCTACGTCGAAAAAAACTAATAGGACAGGCCTTTTTTAAAAATTGAAGGGGGCGCCACTGAGCCATTTTATTACATCTTTTGGCAATGTTGCTAAATTCATGAAATTTACATGAAGCCGCATGTATGTGCAAATTTAGGTGAGTTTTCGAGCATGTTCAGACCTGGAAATTGGCCATTTTGTGACAAAATGCCGAGGGTCTTTTCACTTTCCTGTTTGGGTACTGCTACATCAACGAAAACTCAATATTTTTCATCATATACCTAAAGACATGTCTTAAGGCTCCCCTGATGCAGGTTTGAGGTCAATTGATGTTTTTCACCAGGAGGAGGAGCCTTTCTCGTAAAAATGGGTGTTTCCTCTTCCCACAAGGGGGCGCCAGGCCTAATGGAAAATATTTCAATGCAGTCGTGTTCAGGTTAAGACACCTTACACGCATGCCAAATATGAAAAAGATTGGACCTTGTATCAGGAAGTTATTAATCATTTACTGAAATTGGCGCGTTGCCAAAAAAACACCCGACTTTGGTACCCCGCCCAGGTTAGGCCCGTGGACGAAAACTCACCATTTTCACAACGTAATATCTCATATGTCTCATGAAGACGTACACCAATTTTGAGGAAGATCCAACGTACTGGCTCGGCGCAATGGTCTGAAACGTGCATGCTGGTTTTCGCCCAAAATGCTATGTTTTTCAACATTCAATCCAAAATATCCGATTTCCTGTTGGGTTTGGAATATGGGTGCTGCAGACTTTTTGAAGCGTCTCTGGACAACGTATCCACTCCCCAAATTTCATCGCTCTACGTTGAAAAACATCAAAGCAAAGGGCATTTTTAAAATTTCAAGGGGGCGCCACTGAGCCATTTTTTGATTTTTTTAAAAAACGTTGCTACATTTTCGAAATTTTCGCGAAGCCGGATGTATATGCAAAATTTGGTGAGTTTTTGAGCAAGTTCAGGCCTTCAAATTGGCCATTTTCATTTGCCATGAAAAAAAAATAATAATAACTAGCCCTGCAAGCAGGACTGACGGGCCCTCGCGTATGGCGCAACTCGGACGTCAAACAAAGTCGGAGGGCAGGCAGGTCGGGGCGGTGGCAGTCGACAACAGACAGATATCCAGGCAGATATATTGCATGTCTGAATGTTCAGAATTAGTGGGGAGAGAAAATGGCGACGGTCATGATGACTTTCTTATCGGACCCCTCTGCTTTAACAAAACAAAAGTGTTTATTAGGCACCTGAACACGGTCATTATGACTTTCCTATTGGACCCCTCTGCTTTAAGGAAACAAAAGTCTTACCGGAGTATAAGTCGCATTTGTGGGTGAAATTTACTTGATAAAATCCAACACATAGAACAGATATGTCATCTTGAAAGGCAATTTAATATAAAGATACAATAGAGAACAACATGCTGAATAAATGTACAGTGTACAGTGCATAAACAACGAAATGCGAATATACTGTCCTCACCAGGACGCTACCGCTCGGTCCTGGCTATAGACAGCGAACTCCAAAAAGACAATTCTGGATGTCCGCATAATTTGTTGAATCAATTTGGTCCTCGATAGCAAACAGGTTCACATCACCGTAAATAAATGATAATTACGTACTATTACAGCAATAATGTAACAGATTAGCATGCGTTCGCTAGCATTAGCACACCATTCAAACAACCACACAACTGGCTGTAAGTGTCCGCTCGCGGGTGGAAAACACACAACAACAGAAAAGATGATACACGCAGGCGTTGCCTCTGTAGAGATATTTTAAAGGCATAAACAATGAACGTAGGTTCGCAGCCGTCTTTCTCTCTCGCTAACTAGTCCACTCACTCACTCACTCACTCACTCACTCACTCACTCACTCACTCACTCACTCACTCACTCACTCACTCACTCACTCACTCACTCACTCACTCACTCAGAGCTACGTGGCTGTCTGTCTTCTTCTGGTGTGCGAGCGCTTATTCACGTAAACAAGTGCGAGTGCGCTCCCAGGTGGGCGTGAAAGCGCCACAAACTAAATGCATCCATTTCAATATAAAAAAGTCAATTATACAATTGAACATACATTGCCAAAGGCAGAACGCGAACGTGGCCATAGCTATTAACAGTTATTCAGATAACTATAGCATGCTAACAAGTTTACAAAACCATCAGTCCAAAACACCAAAATAACACGGGAAATTATATCATAATGTGTTAATAATTTCACTCACCAGGGGGCACCAGGCCTAATGGTTTTGTAAACCTGTTAGCATGCTATAGTAATCTGAATAACTGTTAATAGCTATGGCCACGTTCGCGTTCTGCCTTTGGCAATGTATGTTCAATTGTATAATTGACTTTTTTATATTGAAATGGATGCATTTAGTTTGTGGCGCTTTCACGCCCAACTGGGAGCGCACTCGTTATTATTATTTTTTCATGGCAAATGAAAATGGCCATAGCTATTAAGAGTTATTCAGATAACTATAGCATGCTAACAAGTTTACAAAACCATTAGTCCAAAACACCTAAATAACATGGGAAATGTTATCATAATGTGTTAATAATTTCACACATAAGTCACTGCTGAGTATAAGTCGCACCCCAAACCAAAATATGAAGAAAAAAAAACACGACTTATAGTCGGAAAAATACAGTAGTCTTTTACTGAATTGTATTGTCAAAAATAAGACACATTTGCTGCCCTGCCCAGGAAAGGGCCGTGAATGAAATGTCACCATTTTGATAACCTAACATCTCATATGTGTCATGAACATTCATTCATTCGTTCATTTTCCATGCCGCTTTTCCTCACGAGGGTCGCGGAGGTGCTGGAGCCTATCCCAGCTAACTCGGGGCAGTAGGCAGGGGACACCCTGAACTGGTTGCCAGCCAATTGCAGGGCACAAGGAGACATACAACCATTCACGCGCACACTCATACCTACGGACAATTTAGAGTGCTCAATCAGCCTACCATGCATGTTTTTGGGATGTCTGACCAATTTTGAGAAGCATTCAACTTACTGCTTCGGCGTAATGGTCTCAAACGTGCATGCAGGTTTTTGACAAAAATGCAAGATTCAATCCATAATACCCGATTTCCTGTTGGGTTTGGAATAAGGGTGCAAGAGACTTTTTGGAGCAGTTTTGCACAACGTATCCACTCCCCAAATTTCATCACTCTACGTCGAAAAAAACTAATAGGACAGGCCTTTTTTAAAAATTGAAGGGGGCGCCACTGAGCCATTTTATTACATCTTTTGGCAATGTTGCTAAATTCATGAAATCTACATGAAGCCACATGTATGTGCACATTTTGGTGAGTTTTCGAGCATGTTCAGACCTTGAAATTTGCCATTTTGAGAGAAAATGCCGAGGGTCTTTTCACTTTCCTGTTTGGATACTGCAACATCAACGAAAACTCAATATTTTTCATCAGATACCTAAAGACATGTCTTAAGGCTCCCCTGATGCAGGTTTGAGATCAATTGATATTTTTCACCAGGAGGAGGAGCCTTTTTAGTAAAAAAGGGTGTTTCCTCTTCCCACAAGGGGGCGCCAGGCCTAATGGAAAATATTTCAATGCAGTCGTGTTCAGGTTAAGACACCTTACATGCATGCCAAATATGAAAAAGATTGGACCTTGTATCAGGAAGTTATTAATCATTTACTGAAATTGGCGCGTTGCCAAAAAAACACCCGACTTTGGTACCCCGCCCAGGTCAGGCCCGTGGACGAAAACTCACCATTTTCACAACTTAGTATCTCATATGTCTCATGAACACTTACACCAATTTTGAGGAAGATCCAACGTACTGGCTCGGCGCAACGGTCTGAAACGTGCATGCTGGTTTTCGCCCAAAATGCTATGTTTTTCAACATTCAATCCAGAATATCCCATTTCCTGTTGGGTTTGGAATATGGGTGCTTTAGACTTTTTGAAGCGGTTCTGGACAACGTATCCACTCCCCAAATTTCATCGCCCTACGTTGAAATACATCAAAGCAAAGGGCATTTTGAAAATTGCAAGGGGGCGCCACTGAGCCATTTTTTTATTTTTTTTGTAAACGTTGCCAAATTTTCGAAATTTTCGCGAAGCCGGATGTATGTGCAAATTTTGGTGAGTTTTTGAGCATGTTCAGGCCTTCAAATTGGCCATTTTCATTTGCCATGAAAAAAAAATAATAATAATAATAATCCTTCGAAGAACAATAGGGCCTTGCACGCTGAGAGTGCTCGGGCCCTAATGACAACAGAAAGATATCCAGGCAGATATATTGCATGTCTGAATGTTCAGAATTAGTGGGGAGAGAAAATGGCGACGGTCATTATGACTTTCCTATCGGACTCCTCTGCTTTAACAAAACAAAATTGTTTATTAGGCACCTGAACACGGTCATTATGACTTTCCTATTGGACCCCTCTGCTTTAACGAAACAAAATTGTTGATCAGGCACCTGAACACATGTCTTAAGGCTCCGCTGATTCAGGTTTGAGGTCAATTGATTTTTGTCCCTGAGAAGCAGGAGCCTTTCTATTTAATTAAAAGGGGGTTTCCTGTTCCCACTAGGGGGCGCCAGGCGTAATGGGTAATATTTCAATAAAGTCATGTGCAGGCTGAAATACTTCACATTCATGCCAAATATGAAAAAGATCGCACCTTCAATCAGGAAGTTATTACCGTATTTTTGGGACTACAAGTCGCACCTGAGTATAAGTCGCACAAGCCAGAAAATGCCCAACAAAGAGAAAAAAAACATATATAGGTCGCACCGGAGTATAAGTCGCATTTTTGGGGGAAATTTACTTGATAAAATCCAACACATAGAACAGATATGTCATTTTGAAAGGCAATTTAATATAAAAATACAATAGAGAACAACATGCTGAATAAATGTACAGTGTACAGTGCATAAACAACGAAATGCGAATATACTGTCCTCACCAGGACGCTACCGCTCGGTCCTGGCTATATACAGCAAATTCCAAAAAGACAATGCTGGACGTCCGCATAATTTGTTGAATCGATTTGGTCCTCGATAGCAAACAGGTTCACATCAACGTAAATAAATGATAATTAGGTACTATTACAGCAATAACGTAACAGATTAGCATGCGTTCGCTAGCATTAGTACACCATTCAAACAACCACACAACTGGCTGTAAGTGTCCGCTCGCGGGTGGAAAACACACAACAACAACAGAAAAGATGATACACGCAGGCGTTGCCTCTGTAGAGATATTTTAAAAGCATAAACAATGAACGTAGGTTCGCAGCCGTCTTTCCCTCTCGCTAACTCGCCCACTCACTCACTCACTCACTCACTCACTCACTCACTCACTCACTCACTCACTCACTCACTCACTCACTCACTCACTCAGAGCTACGTAGCTGTCTGTCTTCTTCTGGTGTGCGAGTGCTCTTCTTCACGTAAACAAGTGCGAGTGCGCTCCCAGGTTGGCGTAAAAGCGCCACAAACTAAATGCAACCATTTCAATATAAAAAAAGTCAATTATACAATTGAACATACATTGCCAAAGGCAGAACGCGAACTTGGCCATAGCTATTAAGAGTTATTCAGATAACTATAGCATGCTAACAAGTTTACAAAACCATTAGTCCAAAACACCAAAATAACATGGGAAATTTTATCATAATGTGTTAATAATTTCACACATAAGTCGCTGCTGAGTATAAGTCGCACCCCAAAGCAAAATATGAAAAAAACCGCGACTTATAGTCATTTACTGAATTGTATTGTCAAAAATAAGACACATTTGCTCCCCTGGCCAGGAAAGGGCCGTGAATGAAATGTCACCATTTTGATAACCTAACATCTCATATGTGTCAATAATAGTCTGACCAATTTTGAGGAGCATTCAACTTACTGCCTCGGCGTAATGGTGTCAAACGTGCATGCTGGTTTTAGACAAAAATGCCATGTTGTTCAAGATTCAATCCCTAATACCCGATTTCCTGTTGGGTTTGGAATATGGGTGCAAGAGACTTTTTGGAGCAGTTTTGCACAACGTATCCACTCCCCAAATTTCATCACTCTACGTCGAAAAAAACTAATAGGACAGGCCTTTTTTAAAAATTGAAGGGGGCGCCACTGAGCCATTTTATTACATCTTTTGGCAATGTTGCTAAATTCATGAAATTTACATGAAGCCGCATGTATGTGCAAATTTAGGTGAGTTTTCGAGCATGTTCAGACCTGGAAATTGGCCATTTTGTGACAAAATGCCGAGGGTCTTTTCACTTTCCTGTTTGGGTACTGCTACATCAACGAAAACTCAATATTTTTCATCATATACCTAAAGACATGTCTTAAGGCTCCCCTGATGCAGGTTTGAGGTCAATTGATGTTTTTCACCAGGAGGAGGAGCCTTTCTCGTAAAAATGGGTGTTTCCTCTTCCCACAAGGGGGCGCCAGGCCTAATGGAAAATATTTCAATGCAGTCGTGTTCAGGTTAAGACACCTTACACGCATGCCAAATATGAAAAAGATTGGACCTTGTATCAGGAAGTTATTAATCATTTACTGAAATTGGCGCGTTGCCAAAAAAACACCCGACTTTGGTACCCCGCCCAGGTTAGGCCCGTGGACGAAAACTCACCATTTTCACAACTTAATATCTCATATGTCTCATGAAGACGTACACCAATTTTGAGGAAGATCCAACGTACTGGCTCGGCGCAATGGTCTGAAACGTGCATGCTGGTTTTCGCCCAAAATGCTATGTTTTTCAACATTCAATCCAAAATATCCGATTTCCTGTTGGGTTTGGAATATGGGTGCTGCAGACTTTTTGAAGCGTCTCTGGACAACGTATCCACTCCCCAAATTTCATCGCTCTACGTTGAAAAACATCAAAGCAAAGGGCATTTTTAAAATTTCAAGGGGGCGCCACTGAGCCATTTTTTGATTTTTTAAAAAAACGTTGCTAAATTTTCGAAATTTTCGCGAAGCCGGATGTATATGCAAAATTTGGTGAGTTTTTGAGCATGTTCAGGCCTTCAAATTGGCCATTTTCATTTGCCATGAAAAAATAATAATAATAACTAGCCCTGCAAGCAGGACTGAACGGGCCCTCGCGTATGGCGCAACTCGGACGTCAAACAAAGTCGAAGGGCAGGCAGGTCGGGGCGGTGGCAGTCGACAACAGACAGATATCCAGGCAGATATATTGCATGTCTGAATGTTCAGAATTAGTGGGGAGAGAAAATGGCGACGGTCATTATGACTTTCCTATGGGACCCCTCTGCTTTAACAAAACAAAATTGTTTATTAGGCACCTGAACACGGTCATTATGACTTTCCTTTTGGACCCCTCTGCTTTAACGAAACAAAATTGTTGATCAGGCACCTGAACACATGTCTTAAGGCTCCGCTGATTCAGGTTTGAGGTCAATTGATTTTTGACCCTGAGAAGCAGGAGCCTTTCTATTTAATTAAAAGTGTGTTTCCTGTTCCCACTAGGGGGCGCCAGGCGTAATGAGTAATATTTCAATAAAGTCATGTGCAGGCTGAAATACTTCACATTCATGCCAAATATGAAAAAGATTGCACCTTCAATCAGGAAGTTATTACCGTATTTTTCGGACTACAAGTCGCACCTGAGTATAAGTCGCACAAGCCAGAAAATGCCCAACAAAGAGAAAAAAAACATATATAAGTCTTACCGGAGTATAAGTCGCAATTTTGGGGGAAATTTACTTGATAAAATCCAACACATAGAACAGATATGTCATCTTGAAAGGCAGTTTAATATAAAAATACAATAGAGAACAACATGCTGAATAAATCTACAGTGTACAGTGCATAAACAACGAAATGCGAATATACTGTCCTCACCAGGACGCTACCGCTCGGTCCTGGCTATATACAGCGAACTCCAAAAAGACAATGCTGGACGTCCGCATAATTTGTTGAATCAATTTGGTCCTCGATAGCAAACAGGTTCACATCAACGTAAATAAATGATAATTAGGTACTATTGCAGCAATAACATAACAGATTAGCATGCGTTCGCTAGCATTAGCACACCATTCAAACAACCACACAACTGGCTGTAAGTGTCCGCTCGCGGGTGGAAAACACACAACAACAACAGAAAAGATGATACACGCAGGCGTTGCCTCTGTAGAGATATTTTAAAAGCATAAACAATGAACGTAGCTTCGCAGCCGTCTTTCCCTCTCGCTAACTCGCCCACTCACTCACTCACTCACTCACTCACTCACTCACTCACTCACTCACTCACTCACTCACTCACTCACTCACTCACTCACTCACTCACTCACTCACTCACTCACTCACTCACTCAGAGCTACGTAGCTGTCTGTCTTCTTCTGGTGTGCGAGCGCTCTTCTTCACGTAAACAAGTGCGAGTGCGCTCCCAGGTGGGCGTGAAAGCGCCACAAACTAAATGCATCCATTTCAATTTAAAAAAGTCAATTATACAATTGAACATACATTGCCAAAGGCAGAACGCGAACGTGGCCATAGCTATTAAGAGTTATTCAGATAACTATAGCATGCTAACAAGTTTACAAAACCATTAGTCCAAAACAGCAAAATAACATGGGAAATTTTATCATAATGTGTTAATAATTTCACACATAAGTCGCTGCTGAGTATAAGTCGCACCCCAAAGCAAAATATGAAAAAAACCGCGACTTATAGTCATTTACTGAATTGTATTGTCAAAAATAAGACACATTTGCTCCCCTGGCCAGGAAAGGGCCGTGAATGAAATGTCACCATTTTGATAACCTAACATCTCATATGTGTCAATAATAGTCTGACCAATTTTGAGGAGCATTCAACTTACTGCCTCGGCGTAATGGTGTCAAACGTGCATGCTGGTTTTAGACAAAAATGCCATGTTGTGCAAGATTCAATCCCTAATACCCGATTTCCTGTTGGGTTTGGAATATGGGTGCAAGAGACTTTTTGGAGCAGTTTTGCACAACGTATCCACTCCCCAAATTTCATCACTCTACGTCGAAAAAAACTAATAGGACAGGCCTTTTTTAAAAATTGAAGGGGGCGCCACTGAGCCATTTTATTACATCTTTTGGCAATGTTGCTAAATTCATGAAATTTACATGAAGCCGCATGTATGTGCAAATTTAGGTGAGTTTTCGAGCATGTTCAGACCTGGAAATTGGCCATTTTGTGACAAAATGCCGAGGGTCTTTTCACTTTCCTGTTTGGGTACTGCTACATCAACGAAAACTCAATATTTTTCATCATATACCTAAAGACATGTCTTAAGGCTCCCCTGATGCAGGTTTGAGGTCAATTGATGTTTTTCACCAGGAGGAGGAGCCTTTCTCGTAAAAATGGGTGTTTCCTCTTCCCACAAGGGGGCGCCAGGCCTAATGGAAAATATTTCAATGCAGTCGTGTTCAGGTTAAGACACCTTACACGCATGCCAAATATAAAAAAGATTGGACCTTGTATCAGGAAGTTATTAATCATTTACTGAAATTGGCGCGTTGCCAAAAAAACACCCGAATTTGGTACCCCGCCCAGGTTAGGCCCGTGGACGAAAACTCACCATTTTCACAACTTAATATCTCATATGTCTCATGAAGACGTACACCAATTTTGAGGAAGATCCAACGTACTGGCTCGGCGCAATGGTCTGAAACGTGCATGCTGGTTTTCGCCCAAAATGCTATGTTTTTCAACATTCAATCCAAAATATCCGATTTCCTGTTGGGTTTGGAATATGGGTGCTGCAGACTTTTTGAAGCGTCTCTGGACAACGTATCCACTCCCCAAATTTCATCGCTCTACGTTGAAAAACATCAAAGCAAAGGGCATTTTTAAAATTTCAAGGGGGCGCCACTGAGCCATTTTTTGATTTTTTTAAAAAACGTTGCTAAATTTTCGAAATTTTCGCGAAGCCGGATGTATATGCAAAATTTGGTGAGTTTTTGAGCATGTTCAGGCCTTCAAATTGGCCATTTTCATTTGCCATGAAAAAATAATAATAATAATAATAATAATAACTAGCCCTGCAAGCAGGACTGACGGGCCCTCGCGTATGGCGCAACTCGGACGTCAAACAAAGTCGGAGGGCAGGCAGGTCGGGGCGGTGGCAGTCGACAACAGACAGATATCCAGGCAGATATATTGCATGTCTGAATGTTCAGAATTAGTGGGGAGAGAAAATGGCGACGGTCATGATGACTTTCTTATCGGACCCCTCTGCTTTAACAAAACAAAAGTGTTTATTAGGCACCTGAACACGGTCATTATGACTTTCCTATTGGACCCCTCTGCTTTAAGGAAACAAAAGTCTTACCGGAGTATAAGTCGCATTTGTGGGTGAAATTTACTTGATAAAATCCAACACATAGAACAGATATGTCATCTTGAAAGGCAATTTAATATAAAAATACAATAGAGAACAACATGCTGAATAAATGTACAGTGTACAGTGCATAAACAACGAAATGCGAATATACTGTCCTCACCAGGACGCTACCGCTCGGTCCTGGCTATAGACAGCGAACTCCAAAAAGACAATTCTGGATGTCCGCATAATTTGTTGAATCAATTTGGTCCTCGATAGCAAACAGGTTCACATCACCGTAAATAAATGATAATTACGTACTATTACAGCAATAATGTAACAGATTAGCATGCGTTCGCTAGCATTAGCACACCATTCAAACAACCACACAACTGGCTGTAAGTGTCCGCTCGCGGGTGGAAAACACACAACAACAGAAAAGATGATACACGCAGGCGTTGCCTCTGTAGAGATATTTTAAAGGCATAAACAATGAACGTAGGTTCGCAGCCGTCTTTCTCTCTCGCTAACTAGTCCACTCACTCACTCACTCACTCACTCACTCACTCACTCACTCACTCACTCACTCACTCACTCACTCACTCACTCACTCACTCACTCACTCACTCACTCACTCACTCACTCACTCACTCACTCACTCACTCACTCAGAGCTACGTGGCTGTCTGTCTTCTTCTGGTGTGCGAGCGCTTATTCACGTAAACAAGTGCGAGTGCGCTCCCAGGTGGGCGTGAAAGCGCCACAAACTAAATGCATCCATTTCAATATAAAAAAGTCAATTATACAATTGAACATACATTGCCAAAGGCAGAACGCGAACGTGGCCATAGCTATTAACAGTTATTCAGATAACTATAGCATGCTAACAAGTTTACAAAACCATCAGTCCAAAACACCAAAATAACACGGGAAATTATATCATAATGTGTTAATAATTTCACTCACCAGGGGGCACCAGGCCTAATGGTTTTGTAAACCTGTTAGCATGCTATAGTAATCTGAATAACTGTTAATAGCTATGGCCACGTTCGCGTTCTGCCTTTGGCAATGTATGTTCAATTGTATAATTGACTTTTTTATATTGAAATGGATGCATTTAGTTTGTGGCGCTTTCACGCCCAACTGGGAGCGCACTCGTTATTATTATTTTTTCATGGCAAATGAAAATGGCCATAGCTATTAAGAGTTATTCAGATAACTATAGCATGCTAACAAGTTTACAAAACCATTAGTCCAAAACACCTAAATAACATGGGAAATGTTATCATAATGTGTTAATAATTTCACACATAAGTCACTGCTGAGTATAAGTCGCACCCCAAACCAAAATATGAAGAAAAAAAAACACGACTTATAGTCGGAAAAATACAGTAGTCTTTTACTGAATTGTATTGTCAAAAATAAGACACATTTGCTCCCCTGCCCAGGAAAGGGCCGTGAATGAAATGTCACCATTTTGATAACCTAACATCTCATATGTGTCATGAACATTCATTCATTCATTCATTTTCCATGCCGCTTTTCCTCACGAGGGTCGCGGAGGTGCTGGAGCCTATCCCAGCTAACTCGGGGCAGTAGGCAGGGGACACCCTGAACTGGTTGCCAGCCAATTGCAGGGCACAAGGAGACATACAACCATTCACGCGCACACTCATACCTACGGACAATTTAGAGTGCTCAATCAGCCTACCATGCATGTTTTTGGGATGTCTGACCAATTTTGAGAAGCATTCAACTTACTGCTTCGGCGTAATGGTCTCAAACGTGCATGCAGGTTTTTGACAAAAATGCAAGATTCAATCCATAATACCCGATTTCCTGTTGGGTTTGGAATATGGGTGCAAGAGACTTTTTGGAGCAGTTTTGCACAACGTATCCACTCCCCAAATTTCATCACTCTACGTCGAAAAAAACTAATAGGACAGGCCTTTTTTAAAAATTGAAGGGGGCGCCACTGAGCCATTTTATTACATCTTTTGGTAATGTTGCTAAATTCATGAAATCTACATGAAGCCACATGTATGTGCACATTTTGGTGAGTTTTCGAGCATGTTCAGACCTCGAAATTGGCCATTTTGTGACAAAATGCCGAGGGTCTTTTCACTTTCCTGTTTGGATACTGCAACATCAACGAAAACTCAATATTTTTCATCAGATACCTAAAGACATGTCTTAAGGCTCCCCTGATGCAGGTTTGAGATCAATTGATGTTTTTCACCAGGAGGAGGAGCCTTTTTCGTAAAAAAGGGTGTTTCCTCTTCCCACAAGGGGGCGCCAGGCCTAATGGAAAATATTTCAATGCAGTCGTGTTCAGGTTAAGACACCTTACATGCATGCCAAATATGAAAAAGATTGGACCTTGTATCAGGAAGTTATTAATCATTTACTGAAATTGGCGCGTTGCCAAAAAAACACCCGACTTTGGTACCCCGCCCAGGTCAGGCCCGTGGACGAAAACTCACCATTTTCACAACTTAGTATCTCATATGTCTCATGAACACTTACACCAATTTTGAGGAAGATCCAACGTACTGGCTCGGCGCAACGGTCTGAAACGTGCATGCTGGTTTTCGCCCAAAATGCTATGTTTTTCAACATTCAATCCAGAATATCCCATTTCCTGTTGGGTTTGGAATATGGGTGCTTTAGACTTTTTGAAGCGGTTCTGGACAACGTATCCACTCCCCAAATTTCATCGCCCTACGTTGAAATACATCAAAGCAAAGGGCATTTTGAAAATTGCAAGGGGGCGCCACTGAGCCATTTTTTAATTTTTTTTGTAAACGTTGCCAAATTGTCGAAATTTTCGCGAAGCCGGATGTATGTGCAAATTTTGGTGAGTTTTTGAGCATGTTCAGGCCTTCAAATTGGCCATTTTCATTTGCCATGAAAAAAAAAAAATAATAATAATAATCCTTCGAAGAACAATAGGGCCTCGCACGCTGAGAGTGCTCGGGCCCTAATAAAGATATATTGCATGTCTGAATGTTCAGAATTAGTGGGGAGAGAAAATGGCGACGGTCATTATGACTTTCCTATGGGACCCCTCTGCTTTTATTAGGCACCTGAACACGGTCATTATGACTTTCCTATTGGACCCCTCTGCTTTAACGAAACAAAATTGTTGATCAGGCACCTGAACACATGTCTTAAGGCTCCGCTGATTCAGGTTTGAGGTCAATTGATTTTTGTCCCTGAGAAGCAGGAGCCTTTCTATTTAATTAAAAGGGTGTTTCCTGTTCCCACTAGGGGGCGCCAGGCGTAATGGGTAATATTTCAATAAAGTCATGTGCAGGCTGAAATACTTCACATTCATGCCAAATATGAAAAAGAGCGCACCTTCAATCAGGAAGTTATTACCGTATTTTTGGGACTACAAGTCGCACCTGAGTATAAGTCGCACAAGCCATAAAATGCCCAGCAAAGAGAAAAAAAACATATATAGGTCGCACCGGAGTATAAGTCGCATTTTTGGGGGAAATTTACTTGATAAAATCCAACACATAGAACAGATATGTCATCTTGAAAGGCAATTTAATATAAAAATACAATAGAGAACAACATGCTGAATAAATGTACAGTGTACAGTGCATAAACAACAAAATGCGAATGTACTGTCCTCACCAGGACGCTACCGCTCGGTCCTGGCTATATACAGCAAACTCCAAAAAGACAATGCTGGACGTCCGCATAATTTGTTGAATCGATTTGGTCCTCGATAGCAAACAGGTTGACATTAACGTAAATAAATGATAATTAGGTACTATTACAGCAATAACGTAACAGATTAGCATGCGTTCGCTAGCATTAGCACACCATTCAAACAACCACACAACTGGCTGTAAGTGTCCGCTCGCGGGTGGAAAACACACAACAACAACAGAAAAGATGATACACGCAGGCGTTGCCTCTGTAGAGATATTTTGAAAGCATAAACAATGAACTTAGGTTCGCAGCCGTCTTTCCCTCTCGCTAACTCGCCCACTCACTCACTCACTCACTCACTCACTCACTCACTCACTCACTCACTCACTCACTCACTCACTCACTCACTCACTCACTCACTCACTCACTCACTCACTCACTCAGAGCTACGTAGCTGTCTGTCTTCTTCTGGTGTGCAAGCGCTCTTCTTCACGTAAACAAGTGCGAGTGCGCTCCCAGGTGGGCGTGAAAGCTCCACAAACTAAATGCATCCATTTCAATATAAAAAAGTCAATTATACAATTGAACATACATTGCCAAAGGCAGAACGCGAACGTGGCCATAGCTATTAAGAGTTATTCAGATAACTATAGCATGCTAACAAGTTTACAAAACCATGAGTCCAAAACACCAAAATAACATGGGAAATTTTATCATAATGTGTTAATAATTTCACACATAAGTCGCTGCTGAGTATAAGTCGCACCCCAAACCAAAATATGAAAACAACCGCGACTTATAGTCCGAAAAATACAGTAGTCATTTACTGAATTGTATTGTCAAAAATAAGACACATTTGCTCCCCTGCCCAGGAAAGGGTCGTGAATGAAATGTCACCATTTTGATAACCTAACATCTCATATGTGTCATGAACAATCTGACTAATTTTGAGGAGCATTCAACTTACTGCTTCGGCGTAATGGTCTCAAACGTGCACGCAGGTTTTTGACAAAAAATGCCATGTTCTGCAAGATTCAATCCATAATACCTGATTTCCTGTTGGGTATGGAATATGGGTGCAAGAGACTTTTTGGAGCAGTTTTGCACAACGTATCCACTCCCCAAATTTCATCACTCTACGTCGAAAAAAACTAATAGGACAGGCCTTTTTTAAAAATTGAAGGGGGCGCCACTGAGCCATTTTATTACATCTTTTGGCAATGTTGCTAAATTCATGAAATTTACATGAAGCCGCATGTATGTGCACATTTTGGTGAGTTTTCGAGCATGTTCAGACCTTGAAATTGGCCATTTTGAGACAAAATGCCGAGGGTCTTTTCACTTTCCTGTTTGGGTACTGCTACATCAACCAAAACTCAATATTTTTTGTCAGATACCTAAAGACATGTCTTAATGCTCCCCTGATGCAGGTTTGAGGTCAATTGATGTTTTTCACCAGGAGGAGGAGCCTTTCTCATTAAAAAGGGTGTTTCCTCTTCCCACAAGGGGGCGCCAGGCCTAATGGAAAATATTTCAATGCAGTCGTGTTCAGGTTAAGACACCTTACACGCATGCCAAATATGAAAAAAATTGGACCTTGTATCAGGAAGTTATTAATCATTAATGAAATTGGCGCGTTGCCAAAAAAACACCCGACTTTGGTACCCCGCCCAGCTCAGGCCCGTGGACGAAAACTCACCATTTTCACAACTTAGTATCTCATATGTCTCATCAACACTTTCACCAATTTTGAGGAAGATCCAACGTACTGGCTCGGCGCAATGGTCTGAAACGTGCATGCTGGTTTTCGCCCAAAATGCTATGTTTTTCAACATTCAATCCAAAATATCCCATTTCCTGTTGGGTTTGGAATATGGGTGCTGCAGACTTTTTGAAGCGTCTCTGGACAATGTATCCACTCCCCAAATTTCATCGCTCTACGTTGAAAAACATCAAAGCAAAGAGCATTTTTAAAATTGCAAGGGGGCGCCACTGAGCCATTTGTTGCTTTTTTTTTTAAACGTTGCTAAATTTTCGAAATTTTCGCGAAGCCGGATGTATGTGCAAATTTTGGTGAGTTTTTGAGCATGTTCAGGCCTTCAAATTGGCCATTTTCATTTGCCATGAAAAAATAATAATAATAATAATAATAATAATAATAATAATAATCCTTCGAAGAACAATAGGGCCTCGCACGCTGAGAGTGCTCGGGCCCTAATAATAATAATAATAATCCTTCGAAGAACAATAGGGCCTCGCACGCTGAGAGTGCTCGGGCCCTAACTAGCCCTGCAAGCAGGACTGACGGGCCCTCGCGTATGGCGCAACTCGGACGTCAAACAAAGTCGGAGGGCAGGCAGGTCGGGGCGGTGGCAGTCGACAACAGACAGATATCCAGGCAGATATATTGCATGTCTGAATGTTCAGAATTAGTGGGGAGAGAAAATGGCGACGGTCATGATGACTTTCTTATCGGACCCCTCTGCTTTAACAAAACAAAAGTGTTTATTAGGCACCTGAACACGGTCATTATGACTTTCCTATTGGACCCCTCTGCTTTAAGGAAACAAAAGTCTTACCGGAGTATAAGTCGCATTTGTGGGTGAAATTTACTTGATAAAATCCAACACATAGAACAGATATGTCATCTTGAAAGGCAATTTAATATAAAGATACAATAGAGAACAACATGCTGAATAAATGTACAGTGTACAGTGCATAAACAACGAAATGCGAATATACTGTCCTCACCAGGACGCTACCGCTCGGTCCTGGCTATAGACAGCGAACTCCAAAAAGACAATTCTGGATGTCCGCATAATTTGTTGAATCAATTTGGTCCTCGATAGCAAACAGGTTCACATCACCGTAAATAAATGATAATTACGTACTATTACAGCAATAATGTAACAGATTAGCATGCGTTCGCTAGCATTAGCACAGCATTCAAACAACCACACAACTGGCTGTAAGTGTCCGCTCGCGGGTGGAAAACACACAACAACAGAAAAGATGATACACGCAGGCGTTGCCTCTGTAGAGATATTTTAAAGGCATAAACAATGAACGTAGGTTCGCAGCCGTCTTTCTCTCTCGCTAACTAGTCCACTCACTCACTCACTCACTCACTCACTCACTCACTCACTCACTCACTCACTCACTCACTCACTCACTCACTCACTCACTCACTCACTCACTCACTCACTCACTCACTCACTCACTCACTCACTCAGAGCTACGTGGCTGTCTGTCTTCTTCTGGTGTGCGAGCGCTTATTCACATAAACAAGTGCGAGTGCGCTCCCAGGTGGGCGTGAAAGCGCCACAAACTAAATGCATCCATTTCAATATAAAAAAGTCAATTATACAATTGAACATACATTGCCAAAGGCAGAACGCGAACGTGGCCATAGCTATTAACAGTTATTCAGATAACTATAGCATGCTAACAAGTTTACAAAACCATCAGTCCAAAACACCAAAATAACACGGGAAATTATATCATAATGTGTTAATAATTTCACTCACCAGGGGGCACCAGGCCTAATGGTTTTGTAAACCTGTTAGCATGCTATAGTAATCTGAATAACTGTTAATAGCTATGGCCACGTTCGCGTTCTGCCTTTGGCAATGTATGTTCAATTGTATAATTGACTTTTTTATATTGAAATGGATGCATTTAGTTTGTGGCGCTTTCACGCCTAACTGGGAGCGCACTCGTTATTATTATTTTTTCATGGCAAATGAAAATGGCCATAGCTATTAAGAGTTATTCAGATAACTATAGCATGCTAACAAGTTTACAAAACCATTAGTCCAAAACACCTAAATAACATGGGAAATGTTATCATAATGTGTTAATAATTTCACACATAAGTCACTGCTGAGTATAAGTCGCACCCCAAACCAAAATATGAAGAAAAAAAAACACGACTTATAGTCGGAAAAATACAGTAGTCTTTTACTGAATTGTATTGTCAAAAATAAGACACATTTGCTCCCCTGCCCAGGAAAGGGCCGTGAATGAAATGTCACCATTTTGATAACCTAACATCTCATATGTGTCATGAACATTCATTCATTCATTCATTTTCCATGCCGCTTTTCCTCACGAGGGTCGCGGAGGTGCTGGAGCCTATCCCAGCTAACTCGGGGCAGTAGGCAGGGGACACCCTGAACTGGTTGCCAGCCAATTGCAGGGCACAAGGAGACATACAACCATTCACGTGCACACTCATACCTACGGACAATTTAGAGTGCTCAATCAGCCTACCATGCATGTTTTTGGGATGTCTGACCAATTTTGAGAAGCATTCAACTTACTGCTTCGGCGTAATGGTCTCAAACGTGCATGCAGGTTTTTGACAAAAATGCAAGATTCAATCCATAATACCCGATTTCCTGTTGGGTTTGGAATATGGGTGCAAGAGACTTTTTGGAGCAGTTTTGCACAACGTATCCACTCCCCAAATTTCATCACTCTACGTCGAAAAAAACTAATAGGACAGGCCTTTTTTAAAAATTGAAGGGGGCGCCACTGAGCCATTTTATTACATCTTTTGGCAATGTTGCTAAATTCATGAAATCTACATGAAGCCACATGTATGTGCACATTTTGGTGAGTTTTCGAGCATGTTCAGACCTTGAAATTTGCCATTTTGAGAGAAAATGCCGAGGGTCTTTTCACTTTCCTGTTTGGATACTGCAACATCAACGAAAACTCAATATTTTTCATCAGATACCTAAAGACATGTCTTAAGGCTCCCCTGATGCAGGTTTGAGATCAATTGATGTTTTTCACCAGGAGGAGGAGCCTTTTTAGTAAAAAAGGGTGTTTCCTCTTCCCACAAGGGGGCGCCAGGCCTAATGGAAAATATTTCAATGCAGTCGTGTTCAGGTTAAGACACCTTACATGCATGCCAAATATGAAAAAGATTGGACCTTGTATCAGGAAGTTATTAATCATTTACTGAAATTGGCGCGTTGCCAAAAAAACACCCGACTTTGGTACCCCGCCCAGGTCAGGCCCGTGGACGAAAACTCACCATTTTCACAACTTAGTATCTCATATGTCTCATGAACACTTACACCAATTTTGAGGAAGATCCAACGTACTGGCTCAGCGCAACGGTCTGAAACGTGCATGCTGGTTTTCGCCCAAAATGCTATGTTTTTCAACATTCAATCCAGAATATCCCATTTCCTGTTGGGTTTGGAATATGGGTGCTTTAGACTTTTTGAAGCGGTTCTGGACAACGTATCCACTCCCCAAATTTCATCGCCCTACGTTGAAATACATCAAAGCAAAGGGCATTTTGAAAATTGCAAGGGGGCGCCACTGAGCCATTTTTTTATTTTTTTTGTAAACGTTGCCAAATTATCGAAATTTTCGCGAAGCCGGATGTATGTGCAAATTTTGGTGAGTTTTTGAGCATGTTCAGGCCTTCAAATTGGCCATTTTCATTTGCCATGAAAAAAAAATAATAATAATAATAATCCTTCGAAGAACAATAGGGCCTCGCACGCTGAGAGTGCTCGGGCCCTAATAATAATAACTAGCCCTGCAAGCAGGACTGACGGGCCCTCGCGTATGGCGCAACTCGGACGTCAAACAAAGTCGGAGGGCAGGCAGGTCGGGGCGGTGGCAGTCGACAACAGACAGATATCCAGGCAGATATATTGCATGTCTGAATGTTCAGAATTAGTGGGGAGAGAAAATGGCGACGGTCATTATGACTTTCTTATCGGACCCCTCTGCTTTAACAAAACAAAAGTGTTTATTAGGCACCTGAACACGGTCATTATGACTTTCCTATTGGACCCCTCTGCTTTAAGGAAACAAAAGTCTTACCGGAGTATAAGTCGCATTTGTGGGTGAAATTTGCTTGATAAAATCCAACACATAGAACAGATATGTCATCTTGAAAGGCAATTTAATATAAAAATACAATAGAGAACAACATGCTGAATAAATGTACAGTGTACAGTGCATAAACAACGAAATGCGAATATACTGTCCTCACCAGGACGCTACCGCTTGGTCCTGGCTATAGACAGCGAACTCCAAAAAGACAATTCTGGATGTCCGCATAATTTGTTGAATCAATTTGGTCCTCGATAGCAAACAGGTTCACATCACCGTAAATAAATGATAATTACGTACTATTACAGCAATAATGTAACAGATTAGCATGCGTTCGCTAGCATTAGCACACCATTCAAACAACCACACAACTGGCTGTAAGTGTCCGCTCGCGGGTGGAAAACACACAACAACAGAAAAGATGATACACGCAGGCGTTGCCTCTGTAGAGATATTTTAAAGGCATAAACAATGAACGTAGGTTCGCAGCCGTCTTTCTCTCTCGCTAACTAGTCCACTCACTCACTCACTCACTCACTCACTCACTCACTCACTCACTCACTCACTCACTCACTCACTCACTCACTCACTCACTCACTCACTCACTCACTCACTCACTCACTCAGAGCTACGTAGCTGTCTGTCTTCTTCTGGTGTGCGAGCGCTTATTCACGTAAACAAGTGCGAGTGCGCTCCCAGGTGGGCGTGAAAGCGCCACAAACTAAATGCATCCATTTCAATATAAAAAAGTCAATTATACAATTGAACATACATTGCCAAAGGCAGAACGCGAACGTGGCCATAGCTATTAACAGTTATTCAGATAACTATAGCATGCTAACAAGTTTACAAAACCATCAGTCCAAAACACCATAATAACACGGGAAATTATATCATAATGTGTTAATAATTTCACTCACCAGGGGGCACCAGGCCTAATGGTTTTGTAAACCTGTTAGCATGCTATAGTAATCTGAATAACTGTTAATAGCTATGGTCACGTTCGCGTTCTGCCTTTGGCAATGTATGTTCAATTGTATAATTGACTTTTTTATATTGAAATGCATGCATTTAGTTTGTGGCGCTTTCACGCCCAACTGGGAGCGCACTCGTTATTATTATTTTTTCATGGCAAATGAAAATGGCCATAGCTATTAAGAGTTATTCAGATAACTATAGCATGCTAACAAGTTTACAAAACCATTAGTCCAAAACACCTAAATAACATGGGAAATGTTATCATAATGTGTTAATAATTTCACACATAAGTCACTGCTGAGTATAAGTCGCACCCCAAACCAAAATATGAAGAAAAAAAAACACGACTTATAGTCGGAAAAATACAGTAGTCTTTTACTGAATTGTATTGTCAAAAATAAGACACATTTGCTGCCCTGCCCAGGAAAGGGCCGTGAATGAAATGTCACCATTTTGATAACCTAACATCTCATATGTGTCATGAACATTCATTCATTCGTTCATTTTCCATGCCGCTTTTCCTCACGAGGGTCGCGGAGGTGCTGAAGCCTATCCCAGCTAACTCGGGGCAGTAGGCAGGGGACACCCTGAACTGGTTGCCAGCCAATTGCAGGGCACAAGGAGACATACAACCATTCACGCGCACACTCATACCTACGGACAATTTAGAGTGCTCAATCAGCCTACCATGCATGTTTTTGGGATGTCTGACCAATTTTGAGAAGCATTCAACTTACTGCTTCGGCGTAATGGTCTCAAACGTGCATGCAGGTTTTTGACAAAAATGCAAGATTCAATCCATAATACCCGATTTCCTGTTGGGTTTGGAATAAGGGTGCAAGAGACTTTTTGGAGCAGTTTTGCACAACGTATCCACTCCCCAAATTTCATCACTCTACGTCGAAAAAAACTAATAGGACAGGCCTTTTTTAAAAATTGAAGGGGGCGCCACTGAGCCATTTTATTACATCTTTTGGCAATGTTGCTAAATTCATGAAATCTACATGAAGCCACATGTATGTGCACATTTTGGTGAGTTTTCGAGCATGTTCAGACCTTGAAATTTGCCATTTTGAGAGAAAATGCCGAGGGTCTTTTCACTTTCCTGTTTGGATACTGCAACATCAACGAAAACTCAATATTTTTCATCAGATACCTAAAGACATGTCTTAAGGCTCCCCTGATGCAGGTTTGAGATCAATTGATGTTTTTCACCAGGAGGAGGAGCCTTTTTCGTAAAAAAGGGTGTTTCCTCTTCCCACAAGGGGGCGCCAGGCCTAATGGAAAATATTTCAATGCAGTCGTGTTCAGGTTAAGACAACTTACATGCATGCCAAATATGAAAAAGATTGGACCTTGTATCAGGAAGTTATTAATCATTTACTGAAATTGGCGCGTTGCCAAAAAAACACCCGACTTTGGTACCCCGCCCAGGTCAGGCCCATGGACGAAAACTCACCATTTTCACAACTTAGTATCTCATATGTCTCATGAACACTTACACCAATTTTGAGGAAGATCCAACGTACTGGCTCGGCGCAACGGTCTGAAACGTGCATGCTGGTTTTCGCCCAAAATGCTATATTTTTCAACATTCAATCCAGAATATCCCATTTCCTGTTGGGTTTGGAATATGGGTGCTTTAGACTTTTTGAAGCGGTTCTGGACAACATATCCACTCCCCAAACTTCATCGCCCTACGTTGAAATACATCAAAGCAAAGGGCATTTTGAAAATTGCAAGGGGGCGCCACTGAGCCATTTTTTAATTTTTTTTGTAAACGTTGCCAAATTGTCGAAATTTTCGCGAAGCCGGATGTATGTGCAAATTTTGGTGAGTTTTTGAGCATGTTCAGGCCTTCAAATTGGCCATTTTCATTTGCCATGAAAAAAAAATAATAATAATAATAATCCTTCGAAGAACAATAGGGCCTCGCACGCTGAGAGTGCTCGGGCCCTAACTAGGCCTGCAAGCAGGACTGAATGGGCCCTCGCAATCTAGCGCAACTCGGACGTCACGCAACTCGGACTGTGTGCAGGTCAGGGTGGTGGCAGATCCTCCTCTCTCATCATCTCATTAGAACCTAACATGCTCGAAAGTCGCCTATTTACATTCCCACACCCAAGAGATAAAAACCCCTATTGGAGAGAGTACTACAAAAAAGGAGCCACTACTGAGCTGTGCAGCCAAGCCCTTATTCAAAACCAAAATTAATCTTCTAACTGGGCCAATTCGACCAAGTGTGCCAAATATTGTGGCTATATAAGCTGCCTGAGTCTTTGAAAAAAAATATTTCCTTTAAATGGCGAATAAAGGGTTGTCACGGCAACAGACAGAGACACGTGGACATGGGCCGTAAATAAGTATTACAATAGGTCTTCAAACTACAATGACCAACCTGAAAAGAACTGGACATGTATTGGAAAAACGAGTGACTTTCTATTGCCACTAGTTGGCGCTGTAGGGTTGATGCAAATGACCCCTACAAGGCCCTTCAGGGCATGACTCTCAACAAGCACGGGAAGTTTGGCGCAGATATGTTGTATATCTGCCGAGTTATGACTGTTCAAAGTTTTTGGAGAGAAAAATTGTTGACAGTCATTTTCACTTTCCTGTTTGGACCCCTCCGCTTCAACGAAACTTCAATATTTTTCATCAGGCACCTGAAGACAGGTCTTAAGGCTACCCTTATGCAGGTTTGAGGTCAACAGATTTTTTTTCCTTGGAGGACGAACCTGTCTCGTAAAAAAAGGCATTTCCTGTTCTCACTAGGGGGCGCTAGGCCTAATGGGTAATATTTCAATGCACTCGTGTTAAGGGTGGGATGTCGCACATACATGCCAGATATGAAAAAGATTGAACGTTGTGTGAAGGAACTATTAGTCATTTACTGAATTTGTCATTTTGCCGAAAAAATGGCCGACTTTGGCACCCTGCCCAGGTCAGGCCCGTGAATGAAAACACACCATTTTGATAACTTAAGATTTCATATGCCTCATGAACAGTCTCGCCAATTTTGAGAATGATCAAACTAATTCCCTAGGTGCCAAGGTGTAAAATGTGCACACTGTAAATCGATAAAAAATTCGCATTCAAACCAAAATACCCGATTTCCTGTTGGGTTTGGAATACGCATGCAAGAGACTTTTTGGAGCAGTTTTGTACAAGGTATCGACTCACCGAATTTCATCCCTCTACGTAGAAAAAACCTAAATGGAGAGGCCTTTTTGAAAATTTCAAGGGGGCGCCACTGAGCCATTTTGTTACATGTTTTCGTAACGTTGCAAGATTATTGAACGTTATGGAAAGCCGCATTTATGTCCAAATTTTTGTGAGTTTTCGTGCATGTTGAAGCTTCCAAATGTAAACTCCTACTGTGAACCGATAAAAATTTCACATTCGATTCAAAATACCCGATTTCCTGTTGGATTTGGAATACGGGTGCAAGAGACTTTTTGGAGCAGTTTTGCATAAGGTATCTACTCCCCAAATTTCCTCGCTCTATGTTGAAAAAACCCAATAGGAAAGGCCTTTTTTAAAACTTCTTTCTGTCGCCACTAGTTGGCACTGTAGAGTTGATGCAAATGACCCCTACAAGAACCTTCAGGGTATGACTCTCAACAAACACGGAAAGTTTGGCGCAGATATGTTGCATATCTGCCGAGTTATGACTGTTCAAAATTTTTGGCGAGACAAATTGTTGACGGTCATTTTCACTTCCAGTTTGGACCTCTCCGCTTCAACGAAACCTCAATATTTTTCATCAGGGACCTGAACACATGTCTTGAGGCTCCCCTGAAACAGGTTTGAGGTCAATAGATTTTTTTCCCTTGGAGGAGGAGCCTGTCTCGTAAAGAAGGCCATTTCCTGTTCCCACTAGGGGGCGCCAGGCCTAATGGGTAATATTTCAATGCAGTCGTGTTCAGGCTGGGATATCTCATATACATGCTAGAAATCAAAAAGATTGAACGTTGTATCACGGAGTTTTTAATCATTTTCTGAATTTGGTATTTTGCCCAAAAATGGCCGACTTTGGGACCACGCCCAGGCCAGACCCTTGAATGAAAACACACCATTTTGAAAACTTAAGATCTCATATGTCTCCTGAATAGTCTGGCCAATTTTGAAGACGATCCAACTATTTTCTTCAGCGACAAGGTCTCAAATGTAAATCGATAAAATTTCACATTTGATCCAAAATTTCCGGCTTCCTGTTGGGTTTGGAATATGGGTGCAAGAGACTTTTTGGAGCAGTTTTGCACAATGTATCGACTCGCCAAATTTCATCGTTCTACGTTGAAAAAACCTAATAGGAAAGGCCTTTTTGAAAATTTCAAGGGGGCGCCACTGAGCCATTTTGTTAAATTTTTTTGTAGATTATCAAAATTTACGCAAAGTTGAATGTATGTGCAAATTTTGGTGAGTTTTCGTGCATTTTCAAGCCTCGAAACGTAAACTCCAACTGTGAACCGAAAAAATTTCACATTCGATCCAAAATACCCGATTTCCTGTTGGATTTGGAATATGGGTGCAAGAGGCTTTTTTGAACAGTTAGGCATAAGGTATCTACTCCCCAAATTTCATTGCTCTACGTTGAAAACCTGAGAGGAGAGGCCTTTTTGAAAATTTTAAGGGTCAAGGGGGCGCCACTGAGCCATTTTTTGACATTTTTTCAAAACGACGCAAGATTATCGAAATTTACGCGAATCTGCACGTATGTGCAAATTTTGGTGACTTTTCGTGCATGTTCAGGCCTCCAAATTGGCCATTTTCATTTGCCATGAAGAAAGAAGAATAATAATAATAATAATAACTAGCCCTGCAAGCAGGACTGACGGGCCCTCGCGTATGGCGCAACTCGGACGTCAAACAAAGTCGGAGGGCAGGCAGGTCGGGGCGGTGGCAGTCGACAACAGACAGATATCCAGGCAGATATATTGCATGTCTGAATATTCAGAATTAGTGGGGAGAGAAAATGGCGACGGTCATGATGACTTTCTTATCGGACCCCTCTGCTTTAACAAAACAAAAGTGTTTATTAGGCACCTGAACACGGTCATTATGACTTTCCTATTGGACCCCTCTGCTTTAAGGAAACAAAAGTCTTACCCGAGTATAAGTCGCATTTGTGGGTGAAATTTACTTGATAAAATCCAACACGTAGAACAGATATGTCATCTTGAAAGGCAATTTAATATAAAGATACAATAGAGAACAACATGCTGAATAAATGTACAGTGTACAGTGCATAAACAACGAAATGCGAATATACTGTCCTCACCAGGACGCTACCGCTCAGTCCTGGCTATAGACAGCGAACTCCAAAAAGACAATTCTGGATGTCCGCATAATTTGTTGAATCAATTTGGTCCTCGATAGCAAACAGGTTCACATCACCGTAAATAAATGATAATTACGTACTATTACAGCAAAAATGTAACAGATTAGCATGCGTTCGCTAGCATTAGCACACCATTCAAACAACCACACAACTGGCTGTAAGTGTCCGCTCGCGGGTGGAAAACACACAACAACAGAAAAGATGATACACGCAGGCGTTGCCTCTGTAGAGATATTTTAAAGGCATAAACAATGAACGTAGGTTCGCAGCCGTCTTTCTCTCTCGCTAACTAGTCCACTCACTCACTCACTCACTCACTCACTCACTCACTCACTCACTCACTCACTCACTCACTCACTCACTCACTCACTCACTCACTCACTCACTCACTCACTCACTCACTCACTCACTCACTCACTCAGAGCTACGTGGCTGTCTGTCTTCTTCTGGTGTGCGAGCGCTTATTCACGTAAACAAGTGCGAGTGCGCTCCCAGGTGGGCGTGAAAGCGCCACAAACTAAATGCATCCATTTCAATATAAAAAAGTCAATTATACAATTGAACATACATTGCCAAAGGCAGAACGCGAACGTGGCCATAGCTATTAACAGTTATTCAGATAACTATCGCATGCTAACAAGTTTACAAAACCATCAGTCCAAAACACCAAAATAACACGGGAAATTATATCATAATGTGTTAATAATTTCACTCACCAGGGGGCACCAGGCCTAATGGTTTTGTAAACCTGTTAGCATGCTATAGTAATCTGAATAACTGTTAATAGCTATGGCCACGTTCGCGTTCTGCCTTTGGCAATGTATGTTCAATTGTATAATTGACTTTTTTATATTGAAATGGATGCATTTAGTTTGTGGCGCTTTCACGCCCAACTGGGAGCGCACTCATTATTATTTTTTCATGGCAAATGAAAATGGCCATAGCTATTAAGAGTTATTCAGATAACTATAGCATGCTAACAAGTTTACAAAACCATTAGTCCAAAACACCTAAATAACATGGGAAATGTTATCATAATGTGTTAATAATTTCACACATAAGTCACTGCTGAGTATAAGTCGCACCCCAAACCAAAATATGAAGAAAAAAAAACACAACTTATAGTCGGAAAAATACAGTAGTCTTTTACTGAATTGTATTGTCAAAAATAAGACACATTTGCTCCCCTGCCCAGGAAAGGGCCGTGAATGAAATGTCACCATTTTGATAACCTAACATCTCATATGTGTCATGAACATTCATTCATTCATTCATTTTCCATGCCGCTTTTCCTCACGAGGGTCGCGGAGGTGCTGGAGCCTATCCCAGCTAACTCGGGGCAGTAGGCAGGGGACACCCTGCACTGGTTGCCAGCCAATTGCAGGGCACAAGGAGACATACAACCATTCACGCGCACACTCATACCTACGGACAATTTAGAGTGCTCAATCAGCCTACCATGCATGTTTTTGGGATGTCTGACCAATTTTGAGAAGCATTCAACTTACTGCTTCGGCGTAATGGTCTCAAACGTGCATGCAGGTTTTTGACAAAAATGCAAGATTCAATCCATAATACCCGATTTCCTGTTGGGTTTGGAATATGGGTGCAAGAGACTTTTTGGAGCAGTTTTGCACAACGTATCCACTCCCCAAATTTCATCACTCTACGTCGAAAAAAACTAATAGGACAGGCCTTTTTTAAAAATTGAAGGGGGCGCCACTGAGCCATTTTATTACATCTTTTGGCAATGTTGCTAAATTCATGAAATCTACATGAAGCCACATGTATGTGCACATTTTGGTGAGTTTTCGAGCATGTTCAGACCTTGAAATTTGCCATTTTGAGAGAAAATGCCGAGGGTCTTTTCACTTTCCTGTTTGGATACTGCAACATCAACGAAAACTCAATATTTTTCATCAGATACCTAAAGACATGTCTTAAGGCTCCCCTGATGCAGGTTTGAGATCAATTGATGTTTTTCACCAGGAGGAGGAGCCTTTTTCGTAAAAAAGGGTGTTTCCTCTTCCCACAAGGGGGCGCCAGGCCTAATGGAAAATATTTCAATGCAGTCGTGTTCAGGTTAAGACACCTTACATGCATGCCAAATATGAAAAAGATTGGACCTTGTATCAGGAAGTTATTAATCATTTACTGAAATTGGCGCGTTGCCAAAAAAACACCCGACTTTGGTACCCCGCCCAGGTCAGGCCCGTGGACGAAAACTCACCATTTTCACAACTTAGTATCTCATATGTCTCATGAACACTTACACCAATTTTGAGGAAGATCCAACGTACTGGCTCGGCGCAACGGTCTGAAACGTGCATGCTGGTTTTCGCCCAAAATGCTATGTTTTTCAACATTCAATCCAGAATATCCCATTTCCTGTTGGGTTTGGAATATGGGTGCTTTAGACTTTTTGAAGCGGTTCTGGACAACGTATCCACTCCCCAAATTTCATCGCCCTACGTTGAAATACATCAAAGCAAAGGGCATTTTGAAAATTGCAAGGGGGCGCCACTGAGCCATTTTTTATTTTTTTTTGTAAACGTTGCCAAATTGTCGAAATTTTCGCGAAGCCGGATGTATGTGCAAATTTTGGTGAGTTTTTGAGCATGTTCAGGCCTTCAAATTGGCCATTTTCATTTGCCATGAAAAAAAAAAAATAATAATAACTAGCCCTGCAAGCAGGACTGACGGGCCCTCGCGTATGGCGCAACTCGGACGTCAAACAAAGTCGGAGGGCAGGCAGGTCGGGGCGGTGGCAGTCGACAACAGACAGATATCCAGGCAGATATATTGCATGTCTGAATGTTCAGAATTAGTGGGGAGAGAAAATGGCGACGGTCATGATGACTTTCTTATCGGACCCCTCTGCTTTAACAAAACAAAAGTGTTTATTAGGCACCTGAACACGGTCATTATGACTTTCCTATTGGACCCCTCTGCTTTAAGGAAAAAAAAGTCTTACCGGAGTATAAGTCGCATTTGTGGGTGAAATTTACTTGATAAAATCCAACACATAGAACAGATATGTGATCTTGAAAGGCAATTTAATATAAAGATACAATAGAGAACAACATGCTGAATAAATGTACAGTGTACAGTGCATAAACAACGAAATGCGAATATACTGTCCTCACCAGGACGCTACCGCTCGGTCCTGGCTATAGACAGCGAACTCCAAAAAGACAATTCTGGATGTCCGCATAATTTGTTGAATCAATTTGGTCCTCGATAGCAAACAGGTTCACATCACCGTAAATAAATGATAATTACGTACTATTACAGCAATAATGTAACAGATTAGCATGCGTTCGCTAGCATTAGCACACCATTCAAACAACCACACAACTGGCTGTAAGTGTCCGCTCGCGGGTGGAAAACACACAACAACAGAAAAGATGATACACGCAGGCGTTGCCTCTGTAGAGATATTTTAAAGGCATAAACAATGAACGTAGGTTCGCAGCCGTCTTTCTCTCTTGCTAACTCGCCCACTCACTCGCTCGCTCACTCACTCACTCACTCACTCACTCACTCACTCACTCACTCACTCACTCACTCACTCACTCACTCACTCACTCACTCACTCACTCACTCACTCACTCACTCACTCACTCACTCACTCAGAGCTATGTGGCTGTCAGTCTTCTTCTGGTGTGCGAGCGCTTATTCACGTAAACAAGTGCGAGTGCGCTCCCAGGTGGGCGTGAAAGCGCCACAAACTAAATGCATCCATTTCAATATAAAAAAGTCAATTATACAATTGAACATACATTGCCAAAGGCAGAACGCGAACGTGGCCATAGCTATTAACAGTTATTCAGATAACAATAGCATGCTAACAAGTTTACAAAACCATCAGTCCAAAACACCAAAATAACACGGGAAATTATATCATAATGTGTTAATAATTTCACTCACCAGGGGGCACCAGGCCTAATGGTTTTGTAAACCTGTTAGCATGCTATAGTAATCTGAATAACTGTTAATAGCTATGGCCACGTTCGCGTTCTGCCTTTGGCAATGTATGTTCAATTGTATAATTGACTTTTTTATATTGAAATGGATGCATTTAGTTTGTGGCGCTTTCACGCCCAACTGGGAGCGCACTCGTTATTATTATTTTTTCATGGCAAATGAAAATGGCCATAGCTATTAAGAGTTATTCAGATAACTATAGCATGCTAACAAGTTTACAAAACCATTAGTCCAAAACACCTAAATAACATGGGAAATGTTATCATAATGTGTTAATAATTTCACACATAAGTCACTGCTGAGTATAAGTCGCACCCCAAACCAAAATATGAAGAAAAAAAAACACGACTTATAGTCGGAAAAATACAGTAGTCTTTTACTGAATTGTATTGTCAAAAATAAGACACATTTGCTCCCCTGCCCAGGAAAGGGCCGTGAATGAAATGTCACCATTTTGATAACCTAACATCTCATATGTGTCATGAACATTCATTCATTCATTCATTTTCCATGCCGCTTTTCCTCACGAGGGTCGCGGAGGTGCTGGAGCCTATCCCAGCTAACTCGGGGCAGTAGGCAGGGGACACCCTGAACTGGTTGCCAGCCAATTGCAGGGCACAAGGAGACATACAACCATTCACGCGCACACTCATACCTACGGACAATTTAGAGTGCTCAATCAGCCTACCATGCATGTTTTTGGGATGTCTGACCAATTTTGAGAAGCATTCAACTTACTGCTTCGGCGTAATGGTCTCAAACGTGCATGCAGGTTTTTGACAAAAATGCAAGATTCAATCCATAATACCCGATTTCCTGTTGGGTTTGGAATATGGGTGCAAGAGACTTTTTGGAGCAGTTTTGCACAACGTATCCACTCCCCAAATTTCATCACTCTACGTCGAAAAAAACTAATAGGACAGGCCTTTTTTAAAAATTGAAGGGGGCGCCACTGAGCCATTTTATTACATCTTTTGGCAATGTTGCTAAATTCATGAAATCTACATGAAGCCACATGTATGTGCACATTTTGGTGAGTTTTCGAGCATGTTCAGACCTTGAAATTTGCCATTTTGAGAGAAAATGCCGAGGGTCTTTTCACTTTCCTGTTTGGATACTGCAACATCAACGAAAACTCAATATTTTTCATCAGATACCTAAAGACATGTCTTAAGGCTCTCCTGATGCAGGTTTGAGATCAATTGATGTTTTTCACCAGGAGGAGGAGCCTTTTTCGTAAAAAAGGGTGTTTCCTCTTCCCACAAGGGGGCGCCAGGCCTAATGGAAAATATTTCAATGCAGTCGTGTTCAGGTTAAGACACCTTACATGCATGCCAAATATGAAAAAGATTGGACCTTGTATCAGGAAGTTATTAATCATTTACTGAAATTGGCGCGTTGCCAAAAAAACACCTGACTTTGGTACCCCGCCCAGGTCAGGCCCGTGGACGAAAACTCACCATTTTCACAACTTAGTATCTCATATGTCTCATGAACACTTACACCAATTTTGAGGAAGATCCAACGTACTGGCTCGGCGCAACGGTCTGAAACGTGCATGCTGGTTTTCGCCCAAAATGCTATGTTTTTCAACATTCAATCCAGAATATCCCATTTCCTGTTGGGTTTGGAATATGGGTGCTTTAGACTTTTTGAAGCGGTTCTGGACAACGTATCCACTCCCCAAATTTCATCGCCCTACGTTGAAATACATCAAAGCAAAGGGCATTTTGAAAATTGCAAGGGGGCGCCACTGAGCCATTTTTTTATTTTTTTTGTAAACGTTGCCAAATTGTCGAAATTTTCGCGAAGCCGGATGTATGTGCAAATTTTGGTGAGTTTTTGAGCATGTTCAGGCCTTCAAATTGGCCATTTTCATTTGCCATGAAAAAAAAAAAATAATAATAATAATCCTTCGAAGAACAATAGGGCCTCGCACGCTGAGAGTGCTCGGGCCCTAATAATAATCCTTCGAAGAACAATAGGGCCTCGCACGCTGAGAGTGCTCGGGCCCTAATAATAACTAGGCCTGCAAGCAGGACTGAACGGGCCCTCGCAATCTAGCGCAACTCGGACGTCACGCAACTCGGACTGTGTGCAGGTCAGGGTGGTGGCAGATCCTCCTCTCTAATCATCTCATTAGAACCTAACATGCTCGAAAGTCGCCTATTTACATTCCCACACCCAAGAGATAAAAACCCCTATTGGAGAGAGTACTACAAAAAAGGAGCCACTACTGAGCTGTGCAGCCAAGCCCTTATTCAAAACCAAAATTAATCTTCTAACTGGGCCAATTCGACCAAGTGTGCCAACTATTGTGGCTCTATAAGCTCCCTGAGTCTCTGAAAAAAAATATTTCCTTTAAATGGCGAACAAAGGGTCGTCATGGCAACAGACAGAGACACGTGGACATGGGCCGTAAAAAAGTATTTTAATAGGTCTTGAAACTACAATGACCAACATGAAAAGAACTGGACATGTTTTGGAAAAACGAGTGACTTTCTATCGCCACTAGTTGGCGCTGTAGGGTTGATGCAAATGACCCCTACAATGCCCTTCAGGGTATGACTCTCAACAAGCACGGGAAGTTTGGCGCAGATATCTTGTATATCTGCCGAGTTATGACTGTTCAAAGTTTTTGGAGAGAAAAATTGTTGACAGTCATTTTCACTTTCCTGTTTGGACCCCTCCGCTTCAACGAAACTTCAATATTTTTCATCAGGCACCTGAAGACAGGTCTTAAGGGTTCCCTTATGCAGGTTTGAGGTAGATTGATTTTTTCCCTTTAGAGGAGGAGTGTGTCCCGTAAAAAAGGGCATTTCCTGTTCCCACTAGGAGGCGCCAGGCACAAATGGTAAATTTTCAATCCAGTCCTGCTCAGGCTGGTATACCTCACACACATGCCAGATTTAAAATAGATTGAAGGTTGTATGAGGGAGTTATCAGTCATTTTCCGAATTCGGTGTTTTGGCGAAAAAATGGAAGAATTTGGCGCCCCGCCCAGGTCAGGCCCGTGAATGAAAACACACCATTTTTATAACTTAAGATTTCATATGCCTCATGAACAGTCTCACCAATTTTGAGAATGATCAAACTAATTCCCTAGGTGCCAAGGTGTAAAATGTGCACACTGTAAATCGATAAAAAGTTCACATTCAATCCAAAATACCCGATTTCCTGTAGGATTTGGAATGTGTGTGCAAGAGACTTTTTGGAGCAGTTTTGCACAAAGTTTTGACTCTCCAAATTTCATCACTCTATGTTAGAAAAACCTAAATGGAGAGGCCTTTTTGAAAATTTCAAGGGGGCGCCACTGAGCCATTTTGTTAAATTGTTTCGTAACGTTGCAAGATTATCGAACGTTATCCAAAGCCGCATGTATGTGCAAATTTTGGTGAGTTTTTATGCATATTCAAGCCTCCAAATGTAAACTCTTACTGTGAACCCATGAAAATTTCACATTCGATCCAAAATACCCGATTTCCTGTTGGTTTTGGAATATGGGTGCAAGAGACTTTTTGGAGCAGTTTTGCATAAGGTATCTACTCCCCAAATTTCCTTGCACTATGTTGAAAAAACCCAATAGGAAAGGCCTTTTTTAAAACTTCTTTCTGTGGCCACTAGTTGGCACTGTAGAGTTGATGCAAATGACCCCTACAAGAACCTTCAGGGTATGACTCTCAACAAACACGGAAAGTTTGGCGCAGATATGTTGCATATCTGCCGAGTTATGACTGTTCAAAATTTTTGGCGAGACAAATTGTTGACGGTCATTTTCACTTCCAGTTTGGACCTCTCCGCTTCAATGAAACCTCAATATTTTTCATCAGGGACCTGAACACATGTCTTGAGGCTCCCCTGAAACAGGTTTGAGATCAATAGATTTTTTTCCCTTGGAGGAGGAGCCTGTCTCGTAAAGAAGGCCATTTCCTGTTCCCACTAGGGGGCGCCAGGCCTAATGGGTAATATTTCAATGCAGTCGTGTTCAGGCTGGGATATCTCATATACATGCTAGAAATGAAAAAGATTGAATGTTGTATCACGGAGTTTTTAATCATTTTCTGAATTTGGTATTTTGCCCAAAAATGGCCGACTTTGGGACCACGCCCAGGTCAGACCCTTGAGTGAAAACTCACCATTTTGAAAACTTAAGATCTCATATGTCTCCTGAATACTCTGACCAATTTTGAAGACGATCCAACTATTTTCTTCAGCGACAAGGTCTCAAATGTAAATCGATAAAATTTCACATTTGATCCAAAATTTCCGGCTTCCTGTTGGGTTTGGAATATGGGTGCAAGAGACTTTTTGGAGCAGTTTTGCACAATGTATCGACTCGCCAAATTTCATCGTTCTACGTTGAAAAAACCTAATAGGAAAGGCCTTTTTGAAAATTTCAAGGGGGCGCCACTGAGCCATTTTGTTAAATTTTTTTGTAGATTATCAAAATTTACGCAAAGTTGCATGTATGTGCAAATTTTGGTGAGTTTTCGTGCATGTTCAGGCCTCCAAATGTAAACTCCAACTGTGAACCGATAAAAATTTCACATTTGATCCAAAATATCCGATTTCCTGTTGGATTTGGAATATGGGTGCAAGAGGCTTTTTTGAACAGTTAGGCATAAGGTATCTACTCCCCAAATTTCATTGCTCTACGTTGAAAACCTGAGAGGAGAGGCCTTTTTGAAAATTTTAAGGGTCAAGGGGGCGCCACTGAGCCATTTTTTGACATTTTTTCAAAACGACACAAGATTATCGAATTTTACGCAAAGCCGCACGTGTGTGCAAATTTTGGTGACTTTTCGTGCATGTTCAGGCCTCCAAATTGGCCATTTTCATTTGCCCTGAAAAAAGAATAATAATAATAATAATAACTAGGCCTGCAAGCAGGACTGAACGGGCCCTCGCAATCTAGCGCAACTCGGACGTCACGCAACTCGGACTGTGTGCAGGTCAGGGTGGTGGCAGATCCTCCTCTATAATCATCTCATTAGAACCTAACATGCTCGAAAGTCGCCTATTTACATTCCCACACCCAAGAGATAAAAACCCCTATTGGAAAGAGTACTACAAAAAAGTAGCCACTACTGAGCTGTGCAGCCAAGCCCTTATTCAAAACCAAAATTAATCTTCTAACTGGGCCAATTCGACCAAGTGTGCCAACTATTGATGCTCCATAAGCTCCCTGAGTCTCTGAAAAAAAATATTTCCTTTAAATGGCGAACAAAGGGTCGTCACGGCAACAGACAGAGACACGTGGACATGGGCCGTAAAAAAGTATTTTAATAGGTCTTGAAACTACAATGACCAACATGAAAAGAACTGGACATGTTTTGGAAAAACGAGTGACTTTCTATCGCCACTAGTTGGCGCTGTAGGGTTGATGCAAATGACCCCTACAAGGCCCTTCAGGGTATGACTCTCAACAAGCATGGGAAGTTTGGCGCAGATATCTTGTATATCTGCCGAGTTATGACTGTTCAAAGTTTTTGGAGAGAAAAATTGTTGACAGTCATTTTCACTTTCCTGTTTGGACCCCTCCGCTTCAACGAAACTTCAATATTTTTCATCAGGCACCTGAAGACAGGTCTTAAGGTTTCCCTTATGCAGGTTTGAGGTAGATTGATTTTTTCCCTTTAGAGGAGGAGTGTGTCCCGTAAAAAAGGGCATTTCCTGTTCCCACTAGGAGGCGCCAGGCACAAATGGTAAATTTTGAATCCAGTCCTGCTCAGGCTGGTATACCTCACACACATGCCAGATTTAAAATAGATTGAACGTTGTATGAGGGAGTTATCAGTCATTTTCCGAATTCGGTGTTTTGGCGAAAAAATGGAAGAATTTGGCGCCCCGCCCAGGTCAGGCCCGTGAATGAAAACACACCATTTTTATAACTTAAGATTTCATATGCCTCATGAACAGTCTCACCAATTTTGAGAATGATCAAACTAATTCCCTAGGTGCCAAGGTGTAAAATGTGCACACTGTAAATCGATAAAAAGTTCACATTCAATCCAAAATACCCGATTTCCTGTAGGATTTGGAATGTGTGTGCAAGAGACTTTTTGGAGCAGTTTTGCACAAAGTTTTGACTCTCCAAATTTCATCACTCTATGTTAGAAAAACCTAAATGGAGAGGCCTTTTTGAAAATTTCAAGGGGGCGCCAGTGAGCCATTTTGTTACATGTTTTCGTAACGTTGCAAGATTATTGAACGTTATGCAAAGCCGCATGTATGTCGAAATTTTTGTGAGTTTTTGTGCATGTTCAAGCCTCCAAATGTAAACTCCTACTGTGAACCGATAAAAATTTCACATTTGATCAAAAATACCCGATTTCCTGTTGGATTTGGAATACGGGTGCAAGAGACTTTTTGGAGCAGTTTTGCATAAGGTATCTACTCCCCAAATTTCCTCGCTCTATGTTGAAAAAACCCAATAGGAAAGGCCTTTTTTAAAACTTCTTTCTGTCGCCACTAGTTGGCACTGTAGAGTTGATGCAAATGACCCCTTCAAGAACCTTCAGGGTATGACTCTCAACAAACACGGAAAGTTTGGCGCAGATATGTTGCATATCTGCCGAGTTATGACTGTTCAAAGTTTTTGGCGAGACAAATTGTTGACGGTCATTTTCACTTCCAGTTTGGACCTCTCCGCTTCAACGAAACCTCAATATTTTTCATCAGGCACCTGAACACATGTCTTGAGGCTTCCCTGAAACAGGTTTGAGGTCAATAGATTTTTTTCCCTTGGAGGAGGATCCTCTCTCGTAAAGAATGCCATTTCCTGTTCCCACTAGGGGGCGCCAGGCCTAATGAGTAATATTTCAATGCAGTCGTGTTCAGGCTGGGATATCTCATATACATGCTAGAAATGAAAAAGATTGAACGTTGTATCACGGAGTTTTTAATCATTTTCAGAATTTGGTATTTTGCCTAAAAATGGCCAACTTTGGGACTACGCCCAGGCCAGACCCTTGGATGAAAACTCACCATTTTGAAAACTTAAGATCTCATATGTCTCCTGAATAGTCTGACCAATTTTGAAGACGATCCAACTATTTTCTTCAGCGACAAGGTCTCAAATGTAAATCGATAAAATTTCGCATTTGATCCAAAATTTCCGACTTCCTGTTGGATTTGGAATATAGGTGCAAGAGACTTTTTGGAGCAGTTTTACACAATGTATCGACTCACCAAATTTCATCATTCTACGTTGAAAAAACCTAATAGGACAGGCCTTTTTGAAAATTTCAAGGGGGCGCCACTGAGCCTTTTTGTTAATTTTTTTTATAGATTATCAAAATTTACGCAAAGTTGAATGTATGTGCAAATTTTGGTGAGTTTTCATGCATGTTCAAGCCTCCAAACGTAAACTCCAACTGTGAACCGAAAAAATTTCACATTCGATCCAAAATACCCGATTTCCTGTTGGATTTGGAATATGGGTGCAAGAGGCTTTTTTGAACAGTTAGGCATAAGGTATCTACTCCCCAAATTTCATTGCTCTACGTTGAAAACCTGAGAGGAGAGGCCTTTTTGAAAATTTTAAGGGTCAAGGGGGCGCCACTGAGCCATTTTTTGACATTTTTTCAAAACGACACAAGATTATCGAATTTTACGCAAAGCCGCACGTATGTGCAAATTTTGGTGACTTTTCGTGCATGTTCAGGCCTCCAAATTGGCCATTTTCATTTGCCCTGAAAAAAGAATAATAATAATAATAATAATCCTTTGCAAAACAATAGGGCCTTCGCACGCTCAGTGCTCGGGCCCTAATAATAATAATAATCCTTTGCAAAACAATAGGGCCTTCGCACGCTCAGTGCTCGGGCCCTAATAATAATAATAATAATCCTTTGCATTACAATAGGGCCTTCGCACGTCTAGTGCTCGGGCCCTAATAATCCTTTGCAAAACAATAGGGCCTTCGCACGCTTAGTGCTCGGGCCCTAATAATCCTTTGCAAAACAATAGGGCCTTCGCACGCTTAGTGCTCGGGCCCTAATAATAATAATAATAATAATAATAACTAGGCCTGCAAGCAGGACTGAACGGGCCCTCGCAATCTAGCGCAACTCGGACGTCACGCAACTCGGACTGTGTGCAGGTCAGGGTGGTGGCAGATCCTCCTCTCTAATCATCTCATTAGAACCTAACACGCTCGAAAGTCGCCTATTTACATTCCCACACCCAAGAGATAAAAACTCCTATTGGAGAGAGTACTACAAAAAAGGAGCCACTACTGAGCTGTGCAGCCAAGCCCTTATTCAAAACCAAAATTAATCTTCTAACTGGGCCAATTCGACCAAGTGTGCCAACTATTGTGGCTCTATAACCTCCCTGAGTCTCTGAAAAAAAATATTTCCTTTAAATGGCGAACAAAGGGTCGTCACGGCAACAGACAGAGACACGTGGACATTGGCCGTAAATAAGTATTTTAATAGGTCTTGAAACTACAATGACCAACCTGAAAAGAGCTGGACATGTATTGGAAAAACGAGTGACTTTCTATTGCCACTAGTTGGCGCTGTAGGGTTGATGCAAATGACCCCTACAAGGCCCTTCAGGGTATGACTCTCAACAAGCACGGGAAGTTTGGCGCAGATATGTTGTATATCTGCCAAGTTATGACTGTTCAAAGTTTTTGGAGAGAAAAATTGTTAACAGTCATTTTCACTTTCCTGTTTGGACCCTTCCGCTTCAACGAAACTTCAATATTTTTCATCAGGCACCTGAAGACAGGTCTTAAGGCTTCCCTTATGCAGGTTTGAGGTAGATTGATTTTTTCCTTTTAGAGGAGGAGTGTGTCCCGTAAAAAAGGGCATTCCCTGTTCCCACTAGGAGGCGCCAGGCACAAATGGTAAATGTTCAATCCAGTCCTGCTCAGGCTGGTATACCTCACACACATGCCAGATTTAAAATAGATTGAACGTTGTATGAGGGAGTTATCAGTCATTTTCCGAATTTGGTGTTTTGGCGAAAAAATGGCCGACTTTGGCACCCCGCCCAGCTCAGGCCAGTGAATGAAAACACACCATTTTGATAACTTAAGATTTCATATGCCTCATGAACAGTCTTGCCAATTTTGAGAATGATCAAACTAATTCCCTAGGTGCCAAGGTGTAAAATGTGCACACTGTAAATCGATAAAAATTTCACATTCAATCCAAAATACCCGATTTCCTGTTGGGTTTGGAATACGCATGCAAGAGACTTTTTTGAGCAGTTTTGTACAAGGTATCGACTCTCCGAATTTCATCCCTCTACGTTGAAAAAACCTAAATGGAGAGGCCTTTTTGAAAATTTCAAGGGGGCGCCACTGAGCCATTTTGTTACATGTTTTCGTACTGTTGCAAGATTATTGAACGTTATGCAAAGCCGCATGTATGTGCAAATTTTGGTGAGTTTTTATGTATATTCAAGCCTCAAAATGTAAACTCTTACTGTGAACCCATGAAAATTTCACATTCGATCCAAAATACCCGATTTCCTGTTGGATTTGGAATATGGGTGAAAGAGACTTTTTGGAGCAGTTTTGCATAAGGTATCTACTCCCCAAATTTCCTCGCTCTATGTTGAAAAAACCCAATAGGAAAGGCCTTTTTTAAAACTACTTTCTGTCGCCACTAGTTGGCACTGTAGAGTTGATGCAAATGACCCCTACAAGAACCTTCAGGGTATGACTCTCAACAAACACGGAAAGTTTGGCGCAGATATGTTGCATATCTGCCGAGTTATGACTGTTCAAAGTTTTTGGCGAGACAAATTGTTGACGGTCATTTTCACTTCCAGTTTGGACCTCTCCGCTTGAACGAAACCTCAATATTTTTCATCAGGCACCTGAACACATGTCTTGAGGCTCCCCTGAAACAGGTTTGAGGTCAATAGATTTTTTTCCCTTGGAGGAGGAGCCTGTCTCGTAAAGAAGGCCATTTCCTGTTTCCACTAGGGGCGCCAGGCCTAATGGGTAATATTTCAATGCAGTCATGTTCAGGCTGGGATATCTCATAAACATGCTAAAAATGAAAAAGATTGAACGTTGGATCACGGAGTTTTTAATCATTTTCTGAATTTGGTATTTTGCCTAAAAATGGCCGACTTTGGGACCACGCCCAGGCCAGACCCTTGAATGAAAACACACCATTTTGAAAACTTAAGATCTCATAGGTCTCCTGAATAGTCTGACCAATTTTGAAGACGATCCAACTTTATCCTTCAGCGACAAGGTCTCAAATGTAAATCGATAAAATTTCGCATTTGACCCAAAATTTCCGGCTTCCTGTTGGGTTTGGAATATGGGTGCAAGAGACTTTTTGGAGCAGTTTTGTACAATGTATCGACTCACTAAATTTCATTGTTCTACGTTGAAAAAACCTAATAGGAGAGGCCTTTTTGAAAATTTCAAGGGGGCGCCACTGAGCCATTTTGTTAAATTTTTTTGTAGATTATTAAAATTTACGCAAAGTTGAATGTATGTGCAAATTTTGGTGAGTTTTCGTGCATGTTCAAGCCTCCAAACGTAAACTCCAACTGTGAACCGAAAAAATTTCACATTCGATCCAAAATACCCGATTTCCTGTTGGATTTGGAATATGGGTGCAAGAGGCTTTTTTGAACAGTTAGGCATAAGGTATCTACTCCCCAAATTTCATTGCTCTACGTTGAAAACCTGAGAGGAGAGGCCTTTTTGAAAATTTTAAGGGTCAAGGGGGCGCCACTGAGCCATTTTTTGACATTTTTTCAAAACGACACAAGATTATCGAAATTTACGCAAAGCCACACGTTTGTGCAAATTTTGGTGACTTTTCGTGCATGTTCAGGCCTCCAAATTGGCCATTTTCATTTGCCCTGAAAAAAAAATAATAATAATAATAATAACTAGGCCTGCAAGCAGGACTGAACGGGCCCTCGCAATCTAGCGCAACTCGGACGTCACGCAACTCGGACTGTGTGCAGGTCAGGGTGGTGGCAGATCCTCCTCTCTAATCATCTCATTAGAACCTAACATGCTCGAAAGTCGCCTATTTACATTCCCACACCCAAGAGATAAAAACCCCTATTGGAGAGAGTACTACAAAAAAGGAGCCACTACTGAGCTGTGCAGCCAAGCCCTTATTCAAAACCAAAATTAATCTTCTAACTGGGCCAATTCGACCAAGTGTGCCAACTATTGTGGCTCTATAAGCTCCCTGAGTCTCTGAAAAAAAATATTTCCTTTAAATGGCGAACAAAGGGTCGTCACGGCAACAGACAGAGACACGTGGACATGGGCCGTAAAAAAGTATTTTAATAGGTCTTGAAACTACAATGACCAACATGAAAAGAACTGGACATGTTTTGGAAAAACGAGTGACTTTCTATCGCCACTAGTTGGCGCTGTAGGGTTGATGCAAATGACCCCTACAAGGCCCTTCAGGGTATGACTCTCAACAAGCACGGGAAGTTTGGCGCAGATATCTTGTATATCTGCCGAGTTATGACTGTTTAAAGTTTTTGGAGAGAAAAATTGTTGACAGTCATTTTCACTTTCCTGTTTGGACCCCTCCGCTTCAACGAAACTTCAATATTTTTCATCAGGCACCTGAAGACAGGTCTTAAGGTTTCCCTTATGCAGGTTTGAGGTAGATTGATTTTTTCCCTTTAGAGGAGGAGTGTGTCCCGTAAAAAAGGGCATTTCCTGTTCCCACTAGGAGGCGCCAGGCACAAATGGTAAATTTTCAATCCAGTCCTGCTCAGGCTGGTATACCTCACACACATGCCAGATTTAAAATAGATTGAACGTTGTATGAGGGAGTTATCAGTCATTTTCCGAATTCGGTGTTTTGGCGAAAAAATGGAAGAATTTGGCGCCCCGCCCAGGTCAGGCCCATGAATGAAAACACACCATTTTTATAACTTAAGATTTCATATGCCTCATGAACAGTCTCACCAATTTTGAGAATGATCAAACTAATTCCCTAGGTGCCAAGGTGTAAAATGTGCACACTGTAAATCGATAAAAAGTTCACATTCAATCCAAAATACCCGATTTCCTGTAGGATTTGGAATGTGTGTGCAAGAGACTTTTTGGAGCAGTTTTGCACAAAGTTTTGACTCTCCAAATTTCATCACTCTATGTTAGAAAAACCTAAATGGAGAGACCTTTTTGAAAATTTCAAGGGGGCGCCACTGAGCCATTTTGTTAAATTTTTTCGTAACGTTGCAAGATTATCGAACGTTATCCAAAGCCGCATGTATGTGCAAATTTTGGTGAGTTTTTATGCATGTTCAAGCCTCCAAATGTAAACTCCTACTGTGAACCGATAAAAATTTCACATTCGATCAAAAATACCCGATTTCCTGTTGGATTTGGAATACGGGTGCAAGAGACTTTTTGGAGCAGTTTTGCACAAGGTATCGACTCCCCAAATTTCATCACTCTCTGTTAAAAAAACCTAATAGGAAACGCCTTTTTGAAAAATTCAAGGGGGCGCCACTGAGGCATTTTGCTACATTTTTTTCGTAACATTGCAAGATTATCGAACGTTATCTAAAGCCGCATGTATGTGCAAATTTTTACGAGTTTTTGTGAATATTCAAGCCTCCAAATGTAAACTCCTACTGTGAACCCATGAAAATTTCACATTCGATCCAAAATACCCGATTTCCTGTTGGATTTGGAATATGGGTGCAAGAGACTTTTTGGAGCAGTTTTGCATAAGGTATCTACTCCCCAAATTTCCTTGCTCTATGTTGAAAAAACCCAATAGGAAAGGCCTTTTTTAAAACTTCTTTCTGTCGCCACTAGTTGGCACTGTAGAGTTGATGCAAATGACCCCTACAAGAACCTTCAGGGTATGACTCTCAACAAACACGGGAAGTTTGGCGCAGATATGTTGTATATCTGCCGAGTTATGACTGTTCAAAGTTTTTTGCGTGACAAATTGTTGAAGTTCATTTTCACTTTCCTGTTTGGACCCCTCCGCCTCAACGAAACCTCAATATTTTTCATCAGGCATCTGAACACAGGTCTTAAGGCTCCCCTGATGCAGGTTTGAGGTCAACAGATTTTTTTCCCTTGGAGGAGGAACCTGTCTCGTAAAAAAAGGCATTTCCTGTTCTCACTAGGGGGCGCTAGACCTAATGGGTAATATTTCAATGCACTCGTGTTAAGGGTGGGATACCGCATATACATGGCAGATATGAAAAAGATTGAAAGTTGTGTCAAGGAATTATTAGCCATTTACTGAATTCGGTGTTTTGCCGAAAAAATGGCCGACTTTGGCACCACGCCCAGGTCAGACCCGTGAATGAAAACACACCATTTTAGAAACTTAAGATCTCATATGTCTCCTGAACAGTCTCACCAATTTTGAAGATGATCCAACTAACTCCCTCGGCGAAAAGGTCTCAAATGTGCACCCTGTAAATCGATAAAAATTTCATATTTGATCCAAAATAACCGATTTCCTGTTGGGTTTGGAATATGCGTGTAAATGCTTTTTTGGAGCGGTTTTGGACAAGGTATAGACCCCCCAAATTTCATTGCTCTACGCTGACAGACCCTAATGTTATAGGCCAATTTTAAAATTTCAAGGGGGCGCCACTGAGCCATTTTGTTGTATTTTTTTGCAACGTTGCAAAATTATCGAAATTTACAATTTTCCGGACGTATGTGCAAATTTTGGTGACTTTTCGTGCATGTTCAGGCCTCCAAATTGGCCGTTTTCATTTGCCCTGAAAAAAAAAAAAAAAAAAAAAAAAAAAAAAAAATAATCCTTTGCAAAACAATAGGGCCTTCGCACGCTTAGTGCTCGGGCCCTAATAATAATAACTAGGCCTGCAAGCAGGACTGAACGGGCCCTCGCAATCTAGCGCAACTCGGACGTCACGCAACTCGGACTGTGTGCAGGTCAGGCTGGTGGCAGATCCTCCTCTCTAATCATCTCATTTGAACCTAACATGCTCGAAAGTCGCCTATTTACATTCCCACACCCAAGAGATAAAAACCCCTATTGGAGAGAGTACTACAAAAAAGGAGCCACTACTGAGCTGTGCAGCCAAGCCCTTATTCAAAACCAAAATTAATCTTCTAACTGGGCCAATTTGACCAAGTGTGCCAAATATTGTGGCTCTATAAGCTGCCTGACTCTCTGGAAAAAAAATATTTCCTTTAAATGGCGAACAAAGGGTCGTCACGGCAACAGACAGACACGTGGACATGGGCCGTAAATAAGTATTTTAATAGGTCTTGAAACTACAATGACCAAACTGAAAAGAACTGGATATGTATTGGAAAAACGAGTGACTTTCTATTGCCACTAGTTGGCGCTGTAGGGTTGATGCAAATGACCCCTACAAGGCACTTCAGGGTATGACTCTCAACAAGCACGGGAAGTTTGTCGCAGATATGTTGTATATCTGCCGAGTTATGACTGTTCAAAGTTTTTAGCGAGACAAATTGTTGACGGTCATTTTCACTTTCCTGTTTGGACCCCTCCGCTTCAACGAAACCTCAATATTCTTCATCAGGCACCTGAAGACAGGTCTTAAGGCTTCCCTTATGCAGGTTTGAGGTTGAGGTTTGATTTTTTTCCTTTTAGAGGAGGAGTGTGTCCCGTAAAAAAGGGCATTTCCTGTTCCCACTAGGAGGCGCCAGGCACAAATGGTAAATGTTCAATCCAGTCCTGCTCAGGCTGGTATACCTCACACACATGCCAGATTTAAAATAGATTGAACGTTGTATGAGGGAGTTATCAGTCATTTTCCGAATTTGGTGTTTTGGCGAAAAAATGGCCGACTTTGGAACCCCGCCCAGGTCAGGCCCGTGAATGAAAACACACCATTTTGATAACTTAAGATTTCATATGCCTCATGAACAGTCTCGCCAATTTTGAGAATGATCAAACTAATTCCCTAGGTGCCAAGGTGTAAAATGTGCACACTGTAAATCGATAAAAAGTTCACATTCAATCCAAAATACCCGATTTCCTGTTGGGTTTGGAATACGCATGCAAGAGACTTTTTGGAGCAGTTTTGTACAAGGTATCGACTCTCCGAATTTCATCCCTCTACGTTGAAAAAACCTAAATGGAGAGGCCTTTTTGAAAATTTCAAGGGGGCGCCACTGAGCCATTTTGTTACATGTTTTCGTAACGTTGCAAGATTATTGAACGTTATGCAAAGCCGCATGTATGTGCAAATTTTGGTGAGTTTTTATGCATATTCAAGCCTCAAAATGTAAACTCTTACTGTGAACCCATGAAAATTTCACATTCGATCCAAAATACCCGATTTCCTGTTGTATTTGGAATATGGGTGCAAGAGACTTTTTGGAGCAGTTTTGCATAAGGTATCTACTCCCCAAATTTCCTTGCTCTATGTTGAAAAAACCCAATAGGAAAGGCCTTTTTTAAAACTTCTTTCTGTCGCCACTAGTTGGCACTGTAGAGTTGATGCAAATGACCCCTACAAGAATCTTCAGGGTATGATTCTCAACAAACACGGAAAGTTTGGCGCAGATATGTTGCATATCTGCCGAGTTATGACTGTTCAAAATTTTTGGCGAGACAAATTGTTGACGGTCATTTTCACTTCCAGTTTGGACCTCTCCGCTTCAACGAAACCTCAATATTTTTCATCAGGGACCTGAACACATGTCTTGAGGCTCCCCTGAAACAGGTTTGAGGTCAATAGATTTTTTTCCCTTGGAGGAGGAGCCTGTCTCGTAAAGAAGGCCATTTCCTGTTCCCACTAGGGGGCGCCAGGCCTAATGGGTAATATTTCAATGCAGTAGTGTTCAGGCTGGGATATCTCATATACATGCTAGAAATGAAAAAGATTGAACGTTGTATCACGGAGTTTTTAATCATTTTCTGAATTTGGTATTTTGCCCAAAAATGGCCGACTTTGGGACCACGCCCAGGTCAGACCCTTGAGTGAAAACTCACCATTTTGAAAACTTAAGATCTCATATGTCTCCTGAATAGTCTGACCAATTTTGAAGACGATCCAACTATTTTCTTCAGCGACAAGGTCTCAAATGTAAATCGATAAAATTTCACATTTGATCCAAAATTTCCGGCTTCCTGTTGGGTTTGGAATATGGGTGCAAGAGACTTTTTGGAGCAGTTTTGCACAATGTATCGACTCGCCAAATTTCATCGTTCTACGTTGAAAAAACCTAATAGGAAAGGCCTTTTTGAAAATTTCAAGGGGGCGCCACTGAGCCAAATTTTTTTGTAGATTATCAAAATTTACGCAAAGTTGCATGTATGTGCAAATTTTGGTGAGTTTTCGTGCATGTTCAGGCCTCCAAATGTAAACTCCAACTGTGAACCGATTAAAATTTCACATTTGATCCAAAATATCCGATTTCCTGTTGGATTTGGAATATGGGTGCAAGAGGCTTTTTTGAACAGTTAGGCATAAGGTATCTACTCCCCAAATTTCATTGCTCTACGTTGAAAACCTGAGAGGAGAGGCCTTTTTGAAAATTTTAAGGGTCAAGGGGGCGCCACTGAGCCATTTTTTGACATTTTTTCAAAACGACACAAGATTATCGAAATTTACGCAAAGCCGCACGTATGTGCAAATTTTGGTGACTTTTCGTGCATGTTCAGGACTCCAAATTGGCCATTTTCATTTGCCCTGAAAAAAGAATAATAATAATAATAATAATAATAATAATAATAACTAGGCCTGCAAGCAGGACTGAACGGGCCCTCGCAATCTAGCGCAACTCGGACGTCACGCAACTCGGACTGTGTGCAGGTCAGGGTGGTGGCAGATCCTCCTCTCTAATCATCTCATTAGAACCTAACATGCTCGAAAGTCGCCTATTTACATTCCCACACCCAAGAGATAAAAACCCCTATTGGAGAGAGTACTACAAAAAAGGAGCCACTACTGAGCTGTGCAGCCAAGCCCTTATTCAAAACCAAAATTAATCTTCTAACTGGGCCAATTCGACCAAGTGTGCCAACTATTGTGGCTCTATAAGCTCCCTGAGTCTCTGAAAAAAAATATTTCCTTTAAATGGCGAACAAAGGGTCGTCACGGCAACAGACAGAGACACGTGGACATGGGCCGTAAAAAAGTATTTTAATAGGTCTTGAAACTACAATGACCAACATGAAAAGAACTGGACATGTTTTGGAAAAACGAGTGACTTTCTATCGCCACTAGTTGGCGCTGTAGGGTTGATGCAAATGACCCCTACAAGGCCCTTCAGGGTATGACTCTCAACAAGCACGGGAAGTTTGGCGCAGATATCTTGTATATCTGCCGAGTTATGACTGTTCAAAGTTTTTGGAGAGAAAAATTGTTGACAGTCATTTTCACTTTCCTGTTTGGACCCCTCCGCTTCAACGAAACTTCAATATTTTTCATCAGGCACCTGAAGACAGGTCTTAAGGTTTCCCTTATACAGGTTTGAGGTAGATTGATTTTTTCCCTTTAGAGGAGGAGTGTGTCCCGTAAAAAAGGGCATTTCCTGTTCCCACTAGGAGGCGCCAGGCACAAATGGTAAATTTTCAATCCAGTCCTGCTCAGGCTGTTATACCTCACACACATGCCAGATTTAAAATAGATTGAAGGTTGTATGAGGGAGTTATCAGTCATTTTCCGAATTCGGTGTTTTGGCGAAAAAATGGAAGAATTTGGCGCCCCGCCCAGGTCAGGCCCGTGAATGAAAACACACCATTTTTATAACTTAAGATTTCATATGCCTCATGAACAGTCTCACCAATTTTGAGAATGATCAAACTAATTCCCTAGGTGCCAAGGTGTAAAATGTGCACACTGTAAATCGATAAAAAGTTCACATTCAATCCAAAATACCCGATTTCCTGTAGGATTTGGAATGTGTGTGCAAGAGACTTTTTGGAGCAGTTTTGCACAAAGTTTTGACTCTCCAAATTTCATCACTCTATGTTACAAAAACCTAAATGGAGAGGCCTTTTTGAAAATTTCAAGGGGGCGCCACCGAGCCATTTTGTTAAATTGTTTCGTAACGTTGCAAGATTATCGAACGTTATCCAAAGCCGCATGTATGTGCAAATTTTGGTGAGTTTTTATGCATATTCAAGCCTCCAAATGTAAACTCTTTCTGTGAACCCATGAAAATTTCACATTCGATCCAAAATACCCGATTTCCTGTTGGATTTGGAATATGGGTGCAAGAGACTTTTTGGAGCAGTTTTGCATAAGGTATCTACTCCCCAAATTTCCTTGCTCTATGTTGAAAAAACCCAATAGGAAAGGCCTTTTTTAAAACTTCTTTCTGTCGCCACTAGTTGGCACTGTAGAGTTGATGCAAATGACCCCTACAAGAACCTTCAGGGTATGACTCTCAACAAACACGGAAAGTTTGGCGCACATATGTTGCATATCTGCCGAGTTATGACTGTTCAAAATTTTTGGCGAGACAAATTGTTGACTGTCATTTTCACTTCCAGTTTGGACCTCTCCGCTTCAACGAAACCTCAATATTTTTCATCAGGGACCTGAACACATGTCTTGAGGCTCCCCTGAAACAGGTTTGAGGTCAATAGATTTTTTTCCCTTGGAGGAGGAGCCTGTCTCGTAAAGAAGGCCATTTCCTGTTCCCACTAGGGGGCGCCAGGCCTAATGGGTAATATTTCAATGCAGTCGTGTTCAGGCTGGGATATCTCATATACATGCTAGAAATGAAAAAGATTGAACGTTGTATCACGGAGTTTTTAATCATTTTCTGAATTTGATATTTTGCCCAAAAATGGCCGACTTTGGGACCACGCCCAGGCCAGACCCTTGAATGAAAACACACCATTTTGAAAACTTAAGATCTCATATGTCTCCTGAATAGTCTGACCAATTTTGAAGACGATCCAACTATTTTCTTCAGCGACAAGGTCTCAAATGTAAATCGATAAAATTTCACATTTGATCCAAAATTTCCGGCTTCCTGTTGGGTTTGGAATATGGGTGCAAGAGACTTTTTGGAGCAGTTTTGCACAATGTATCGACTCGCCAAATTTCATTGTTCTACGTTGAAAAAACCTAATAGGAAAGGCCTTTTTGAAAATTTCAAGGGGGCGCCACTGAGCCATTTTGTTAAATTTTTTTGTAGATTATCAAAATTTACGCAAAGTTGCATGTATGTGCAAATTTTGGTGAGTTTTCGTGCATGTTCAGGCCTCCAAATGTAAACTCCAACTGTGAACCGATAAAAATTTCACATTTGATCCAAAATATCCGATTTCCTGTTGGATTTGGAATATGGGTGCAAGAGGCTTTTTTGAACAGTTAGGCATAAGGTATCTACTCCCCAAATGTCATTGCTCTACGTTGAAAACCTGAGAGGAGAGGCCTTTTTGAAAATTTTAAGGGTCAAGGGGGCGCCACTGAGCCATTTTTTGACATCTTTTCAAAACGACACAAGATTATCGAATTTTACGCAAAGCCGCACGTATGTGCAAATTTTGGTGACTTTTCGTGCATGTTCAGGCCTCCAAATTGGCCATTTTCATTTGCCCTGAAAAAAGAAGAATAATAATAACTAGGCCTGCAAGCAGGACTGAACGGGCCCTCGCAATCTAGCGCAACTCGGACGTCACGCAACTCGGACTGTGTGCAGGTCAGGGTGGTGGCAGATCCTCCTCTCTAATCATCTCATTAGAACCTAACATGCTCGAAAGTCGCCTATTTACATTCCCACACCCAAGAGATAAAAACCACTATTGGAAAGAGTACTACAAAAAAGGAGCCACTACTGAGCTGTGCAGCCAAGCCCTTATTCAAAACCAAAATTAATCTTCTAACTGGGCCAATTCGACCAAGTGTGCCAACTATTGTGGCTCCATAAGCTCCCTGAGTCTCTGAAAAAAAATATTTCCTTTAAATGGCGAACAAAGGGTCGTCACGGCAACAGACAGAGACACGTGGACATGGGCCGTAAAAAAGTATTTTAATAGGTCTTGAAACTACAATGACCAACATGAAAAGAACTGGACATGTTTTGGAAAAACGAGTGACTTTCTATCGCCACTAGTTGGCGCTGTAGGGTTGATGCAAATGACCCCTACAAGGCCCTTCAGGGTATGACTCTCAACAAGCACGGGAAGTTTGGCGCAGATATCTTGTATATCTGCCGAGTTATGACTGTTCAAAGTTTTTGGAGAGAAAAATTGTTGACAGTCATTTTCACTTTCCTGTTTGGACCCCTCCGCTTCAACGAAACTTCAATATTTTTCATCAGGCACCTGAACACAGGTCTTAAGGTTTCCCTTATGCAGGTTTGAGGTAGATTGATTTTTTCCCTTTAGAGGAGGAGTGTGTCCCGTAAAAAAGGGCATTTCCTGTTCCCACTAGGAGGCGCCAGGCACAAATGGTAAATTTTCAATCCAGTCCTGCTCAGGCTGGTATACCTCACACACATGCCAGATTTAAAATAGATTGAACGTTGTATGAGGGAGTTATCAGTCATTTTCCGAATTCGGTGTTTTGGCGAAAAAATGGAAGAATTTGGCGCCCCGCCCAGGTCAGGCCCGTGAATGAAAACACACCATTTTTATAACTTAAGATTTCATATGCCTCATGAACAGTCTCACCAATTTTGAGAATGATCAAACTAATTCCCTAGGTGCCAAGGTGTAAAATGTGCACACTGTAAATCGATAAAAAGTTCACATTCAATCCAAAATACCCGATTTCCTGTAGGATTTGGAATGTGTGTGCAAGAGACTTTTTGGAGCAGTTTTGCACAAAGTTTTGACTCTCCAAATTTCATCACTCTATGTTAGAAAAACCTAAATGGAGAGGCCTTTTTGAAAATTTCAAGGGGGCGCCACTGAGCCATTTTGTTAAATTGTTTCGTAACGTTGCAAGATTATCGAACGTTATCCAAAGCCGCATGTATGTGCAAATTTTGGTGAGTTTTTATGCATATTCAAGCCTCCAAATGTAAACTCTTACTGTGAACCCATGAAAATTTCACATTCGAGCCAAAATACCCGATTTCCTGTTGGATTTGGAATATGGGTGCAAGAGACTTTTTGGAGCAGTTTTGCATAAGGTATCTACTCCCCAAATTTCCTTGCTCTATGTTGAAAAAACCCAATAGGAAAGGCCTTTTTTAAAACTTCTTTCTGTCGCCACTAGTGGGCACTGTAGAGTTGATGCAAATGACCCCTACAAAAACCTTCAGGGTATGACTCTCAACAAACACGGAAAGTTTGGCGCAGATATGTTGCATATCTGCCGAGTTATGACTGTTCAAAATTTTTGGCGAGACAAATTGTTGACGGTCATTTTCACTTCCAGTTTGGACCTCTCCGCTTCAACGAAACCTCAATATTTTTCATCAGGGACCTGAACACATGTCTTGAGGCTCCCCTGAAACAGGTTTGAGGTCAATAGATTTTTTTCCCTTGGAGGAGGAGCCTGTCTCGTAAAGAAGGCCATTTCCTGTTTCCACTAGGGGGCGCCAGGCCTAATGGGTAATATTTCAATGCAGTCGTGTTCAGGCTGGGATATCTCATATACATGCTAGAAATGAAAAAGATTGAACGTTGTATCACCGAGTTTTTAATCATATTCTGAATTTGGTATTTTGCCCAAAAATGGCCGACTTTGGGACCACGCCCAGGTCAGACCCTTGAGTGAAAACTCACCATTTTGAAAACTTAAGATCTCATATGTCTCCTGAATAGTCTGACCAATTTTGAAGACGATCCAACTATTTTCTTCAGCGACAAGGTCTCAAATGTAAATCGATAAAATTTCACATTTGATCCAAAATTTCCGGCTTCCTGTTGGGTTTGGAATATGGGTGCAAGAGACTTTTTGGAGCAGTTTTACACAATGTATCGACTCACCAAATTTCATCATTCTACGTTGAAAAAACCTAATAGGACAGGCCTTTTTGAAAATTTCAAGGGGGCGCCACTGAGCGATTTTGTTAAATTTTTTTGTAGATTATCAAAATTTACGCAAAGTTGCATGTATGTGCAAATTTTGGTGAGTTTTCGTGCATGTTCAGGCCTCCAAACGTAAACTCCAACTGTGAACCGAAAAAATTTCACATTTGATCCAAAATATCCGATTTCCTGTCGGATTTGGAATATGGGTGCAAGAGGCTTTTTTGAACAGTTAGGCATAAGGTATCTACTCCCCAAATTTCATCGCTCTACGTTGAAAACCTGAGAGGAGAGGCCTTTTTGAAAATTTTAAGGGTCAAGGGGGCGCCACTGAGCCATTTTTTGAAATTTTTTCAAAACGACGCTAGATTATCAAATTTTACGCGAATCTGCACGTATGTGCAAATTTTGGTGACTTTTCGTGCATGTTCAGGCCTCCAAATTGGCCATTTTCATTTGCCATGAAGAAAGAAGAATAATAATAATAATAATAATAATAATCCTTTGCATTACAATAGGGCCTTCGCACGCCTAGTGCTCGGGCCCTAATAACTAGGCCTGCAAGCAGGACTGAACGGGCCCTCGCAATCTAGCGCAACTCGGACTGTGTGCAGGTCAGGGTGGTGGCAGATCCTCCTCTCTAATCATCTCATTAGAACCTAACAAACTCGAAAGTCGCCTCTTTACATTCACACACCTAACAGATAAAAAAAAAACCTAGTGGAGAGAGTACTACAAAAAAGGAGGTACTACTGAGCTGTGCAGCCAAGCACTTATTCAAAACCAAAATTAATATTCTAACTGGGCCAATTCGACCAAGTGTGCCAAATATTGTGGCTCTATAAGCTGCCTGAGTCTCTGAAAAAAAGTATTTCCTTTAAATGGCGAATAAAGGGTCGTCACGGCAACAGACAGAGACACGTGGACATGGGCCGTAAATAAGTATTTTAATAGGTCTTGAAACTACAATGACCAACCTGAAAAGAACTGGACATGTATTGGAAAAACGAGTGACTTTCTATTGCCACTAGTTGGCGCTGTAGGGTTGATGCAAATGACCCCTACAAGGCCCTTCAGGGTATGACTCTCAACAAGCACGGGAAGTTTGGCGCAGATATGTTGTATATCTGCCGAGTTATGACTGTTCAAAGTTTTTGGAGAGAAAAATTGTTGACAGTCATTTTCACTTTCCTGTTTGGACCCCTCCGCTTCAACGAAACTTCAATATTTTTTATCAGGCACCTGAAGACAGGTCTTAAGGCTTCCCTTATGCAGCTTTGAGGTAGATTGATTTTTTCCCTTTAGAGGAGGAGTGTGTCCCGTAAAAAAAGGGCATTTCCTGTTCCCACTAGGAGGCGCCAAGCACAAATGGTAAATTTTCAATCCAGTCCTGCTCAGGCTGGTATACCTCACACACATGCCAGATTTAAAATAGATTGAACGTTGTATGAGGGAGTTATCAGTCATTTTCCGAATTCGGTGTTTTGGCGAAAAAATGGCCGACTTTGGCACCCCGCCCAGGTCAGGCCCGTGAATGAAAACACACCATTTTGATAACTTAAGATTTAATATGCCTCATGAACAGTCTCGCCAATTTTGAGAATGATCAAACTAATTCCCTAGGTGCCAAGGTGTAAAATGCGCACACTGTAAATCGATAAAAATTTCACATTCAATGCAAAATACCCGATTTCCTGTTGGGTTTGGAATATGCATGCAAGAGACTTTTTGGAGCAGTTTTGTACAAGGTATCAACTCTCCGAATTTCATCCCTCTACGTTGAAAAAACCTAAATGGAGAGGCCTTTTTGAAAATTTCAAGGGGGCGCCACTGAGCCATTTTGTTACATGTTTTTGTAACGTTGCAAGATTATTGAACGTTATCCAAAGCCACATGTATGTCCAAATTTTTGTGAGTTTTCGTGCATGTTCAAGCCTCCAAATGTAAACTCCTACTGTGAACCGATAAAAATTTCACATTCGATCCAAAATACCCGATTTCCTGTTGGATTTGGAATACGGGTGTAAGAGACTTTTTGGAGCAGTTTTGCACAAGGTATCGACTCCCCAAATTTCATCACTCTATGTTAAAAAAACCTAATAGGAAACACCTTTTTGAAAAATTCAAGGGGGCGCCACTGAGGCATTTTGTTACATTTTTTCGTAACATTGCAAGATTATTGAACGTTATCCAAAGCCGTATGTATGTGCAAATTTTTACGAGTTTTTGTGCATATTCAAGCCTCCAAATGTAAACTCCTACTGTGAACCCATGAAAATTTCACATTCGATCCAAAATACCCGATTTCCTGTTGGATTTGGAATATGGGTGCAAGAGACTTTTTGGAGCAGTTTTGCATAAGGTATCTACTCCCCAAATTTCCTTGCTCTATGTTGAAAAAACCCAATAGGAAAGGCCTTTTTTAAAACTTCTTTCTGTCGCCACTAGTTGGCACTGTAGAGTTGATGCAAATGACCCCTACAAGAACCTTCAGGGTATGACTCTCAACAAACACGGGAAGTTTGGCGCAGATATGTTGCATATCTGCCGAGTTATGACTGTTCAAAGCTTTTTGCGTGACAAATTGTTTACGTTCATTTTCACTTTCCTGTTTGGACCCCTCCGCCTCAACGAAACCTCAATATTTTTCATCAGGCACCTGAACACAGGTCTTAAGGCTCCCCTGATGCAGGTTTGAGGTCAACAGATTTTTTTCCCTTGGAGGAGGAACCTGTCTCGTAAAAAAAGGCATTTCCTGTTCTCACTAGGGGGCGCTAGACCTAATGGGTAATATTTCAATGCACTCGTGTTAAGGGTGGGATACCACACATACATGCCAAATATGAAAAAGATTGAACGTTGTGTCAAGGAACTATTAGTCATTTACTGAATTTGTCATTTTGCCGAAAAAATTGCCGACTTTGGCACCACGCCCAGGTCAGACCCGTGAATGAAAACGCACCATTTTCAAAACTTAAGATTTCATATGTCTCCTGAATAGTCTCACCAATTTTCAAGATGATCCAACCAACTCCCTCGGCGAAAAGGTCTCAAATGTGCACCCTGTAAATCGACAAAAATTTCATATTTGACCCAAAATAACCGATTTCCTGTTGGGTTTGGAATATGGGTGTAAATGCTTTTTTGGAGCGGTTTTGGACAAGGTATAGACCCCCCAAATTTCATTGCTCTACGCTGAAAGACCCTAATGTTATAGGCCAATTTTAAAATTTCAAGGGGGCGCCACTGAGCCATTTTGTTATATTTTTTTGCAACGTTGCAAAATTATCGAAATTTACAATTTTCCGGACGTATGTGCAAATTTTGGTGACTTTTCGTGCATGTTCAGGCCTCCAAATTGGCCGTTTTCATTTGCCCTGAAAAAAAAAAAAAAAAAAAATAATAATAATAATCCTTTGCAAAACAATAGGGCCTTCGCACGCTTAGTGCTCGGGCCCTAATAACTAGGCCTGCAAGCAGGACTGAACGGGCCCTCGCAATCTAGCGCAACTCGGACGTCATGCAACTCGGACAGTGTGCAGGTCAGGGTGGTGGCAGATCGTCCTCTCTAATCATCTCATTAGAACCTAACATGCGCGAAAGTTGCCTCTTTACATTCACACACCTAAGAGATAAAAACCCCTATTGGACAGAGGACTACAAAAAAGGAGCGAATAAAGGGTCATCACAGCAACAGACAGAGACATGTGGACATGGGCCGTAAAATAAGTATTTTAAAAGGTCTTGAAACTACAATGACCAACCTGAAAAGAACTGGACATATATTTTAAAAAATGAGTGACTTTCTATTGCCACTAGTTGGCGCTGTAGGGTTGATGCAAATGACCCCTACAGGACCCTTCAGACTATGACTCAACAAGCACGATATGTTTGGCGCAGATATGTTGTAGAAGTTATGACTGTTCAAAACTTGTGGTGAGACGAAATGGCTTCAGTCATTTTTACTTCTCCTGTTGGACCCTTCTGCTTCAACCAAACCTCAGTATTTTTCATCAGGCACCTGAACACATGTCTTCAGGCTCCCCTGATGCAGGTTTGAGGTGAATAGATTTTTTTTTCCTTGGAGGAGGAGCCTGTTTCGTAAAAAAGGCATTTCCTGTTCCCACTAGGGGGCGCTAGGCCTAATGAGTAATATTTCAATGCACTCGTGTTCAGGGTGGGATCCCGCACATACATGCCAGATATGAAAAAGATTGAACGTTGTTTCAAGGAGCTATTAGTCCTTTACTGAATTTGTCATTTTGCCGAAAAAATGGCCGACTTTGGCACCACGCCCAGGTCAGACCCATGAATGAAAACACACCATTTTGAAAAGTTTAGATTTCATAGGTCTCCTGAATTGTCTAACCAATTTTGAAGATGATCCAATTGATTCCCTCTGTGACAAGGTCTCAAATGTGCACCCTGTTAATTGATAAAAATTTCACATTCGATCCAAAATACCCGATTTCCTGTTGGGTTTGGAATATGGGTGCAAGAGACTTTTTGGAGCAGTTTTGCACAAGGTATCGACTCCCCAAATTTCATTGCTCTACGTTAAAAAAACCTAATAGGAAACGCCTTTTTGAAAAATTCAAGGGGGCGCCACTGAGCCATTTTGTTACATTTTTTTGTAACGTTGCAAGATTATCGAAATCCACACAAAGCCGCATGTATGTGCAAAATTTGGTGAGTTTTCGTGCATGTCCAGGCCTCCAAATGTAAACTGTACTAGAAATGGACAGAAATTTCACATTTGATCCAAAATACCCGATTTTCTGTTGGATTTGGAATATGGGTGCAAGAGGCTTTTTTGAGCAGTTAGGCATAAGGTATCTACTCCCCAAATTTCATTGCTCTACGTTGAAAAAACCCAACAGGAAAGGCCTTTTTTAAAACTTCTTTCTGTCGCCACTAGTTGGCACTGTAGAGTTGATGCAAATGACCCCTACAAGAACCTTCAGGGTATGACTCTCAACAAACACGGAAAGTTTGGCGCAGATATGTTGCATATCTGCCGAGTTATGACTGTTCAATGTTTTTGGCGAGACAAATTGTTGACGGTCATTTTCACTTCCAGTTTGGACCTCTCCGCTTCAACGAAACCTCAATATTTTTCATCAGGCACCTGAACACATGTCTTGAGGCTCCCCTGAAACAGGTTTGAGGTCAATAGATTTTTTTCCCTTGGAGGAGGAGCCTGTCTCGTAAAGAAGGCCATTTCCTGTTTCCACTAGGGGCGCCAGGCCTAATGGGTAATATTTCAATGCAGTCGTGTTCAGGCTGGGATATCTCATAAACATGCTAAAAATGAAAAAGATTGAACGTTGAATCACAGAGTTTTTAATCATTTTCTGAATTTGGTATTTTGCCTAAAAATGGCCGACTTTGGGACCACGCCCAGGCCAGACCCTTGAATGAAAACACACCATTTTGAAAACTTAAGATCTCATAGGTCTCCTGAATAGTCTGACCAATTTTGAAGACGATCCAACTTTATCCTTCAGCGACAAGGTCTCAAATGTAAATCGATAAAATTTCGCATTTGACCCAAAATTTCCAGCTTCCTGTTGGGTTTGGAATATGGGTGCAAGAGACTTTTTGGAGCAGTTTTGTACAATGTATCGACTCACTAAATTTCATTGTTCTACATTGAAAAAACCTAATAGGAGAGGCCTTTTTGAAAATTTCAAGGGGGCGCCACTGAGCCATTTTGTTAAATTTTTTTGTAGATTATCAAAATTTACGCAAAGTTGAATGTATGTGCAAATTTTGGTGAGTTTTCGTGCATGTTCAAGCCTCCAAACGTAAACTCCAACTGTGAACCGAAAAAATTTCACATTCGATCCAAAATACCCGATTTCCTGTTGGATTTGGAATATGGGTGCAAGAGGCTTTTTTGAACAGTTAGGCATAAGGTATCTACTCCCCAAATTTCATTGCTCTACGTTGAAAACCTGAGAGGAGAGGCCTTTTTGAAAATTTTAAGGGTCAAGGGGGCGCCACTGAGCCATTTTTTGACATTTTTTCAAAACGACGCAAGATTATCGAAATTTACGCGAATCTGCACGTATGTGCAAATTTTGGTGACTTTTCGTGCATGTTCAGGCCTCCAAATTGGCCATTTTCATTTGCCATGAAGAAAGAATAATAATAACTAGCCCTGCAAGCAGGACTGAACGGGCCCTCGCGTATGGCGCAACTCGGACGTCAAACAAAGTCGAAGGGCAGGCAGGTCGGGGCGGTGGCAGTCGACAACAGACAGATATCCAGGCAGATATATTGCATGTCTGAATGTTCAGAATTAGTGGGGAGAGAAAATGGCGACGGTCATTATGACTTTCCTATGGGACCCCTCTGCTTTTATTAGGCACCTGAACACGGTCATTATGACTTTCCTATTGGACCCCTCTGCTTTAACGAAACAAAATTGTTGATCAGGCACCTGAACACATGTCTTAAGGCTCCGCTGATTCAGGTTTGAGGTCAATTGATTTTTGTCCCTGAGAAGCAGGAGCCTTTCTATTTAATTAAAAGGGTGTTTCCTGTTCCCACTAGGGGGCGCCAGGCGTAATGGGTAATATTTCAATAAAGTCATGTGCAGGCTGAAATACTTCACATTCATGCCAAATATGAAAAAGAGCGCACCTTCAATCAGGAAGTTATTACCGTATTTTTGGGACTACAAGTCGCACCTGAGTATAAGTCGCACAAGCCATAAAATGCCCAGCAAAGAGAAAAAAAACATATATAGGTCGCACCGGAGTATAAGTCGCATTTTTGGGGGAAATTTACTTGATAAAATCCAACACATAGAACAGATATGTCATCTTGAAAGGCAATTTAATATAAAAATACAATAGAGAACAACATGCTGAATAAATGTACAGTGTACAGTGCATAAACAACAAAATGCGAATGTACTGTCCTCACCAGGACGCTACCGCTCGGTCCTGGCTATATACAGCAAACTCCAAAAAGACAATGCTGGACGTCCGCATAATTTGTTGAATCGATTTGGTCCTCGATAGCAAACAGGTTGACATTAACGTAAATAAATGATAATTAGGTACTATTACAGCAATAACGTAACAGATTAGCATGCGTTCGCTAGCATTAGCACACCATTCAAACAACCACACAACTGGCTGTAAGTGTCCGCTCGCGGGTGGAAAACACACAACAACAACAGAAAAGATGATACACGCAGGCGTTGCCTCTGTAGAGATATTTTGAAAGCATAAACAATGAACTTAGGTTCGCAGCCGTCTTTCCCTCTCGCTAACTCGCCCACTCACTCACTCACTCACTCACTCACTCACTCACTCACTCACTCACTCACTCACTCACTCACTCAGAGCTACGTAGCTGTCTGTCTTCTTCTGGTGTGCAAGCGCTCTTCTTCACGTAAACAAGTGCGAGTGCGCTCCCAGGTGGGCGTGAAAGCTCCACAAACTAAATGCATCCATTTCAATATAAAAAAGTCAATTATACAATTGAACATACATTGCCAAAGGCAGAACGCGAACGTGGCCATAGCTATTAAGAGTTATTCAGATAACTATAGCATGCTAACAAGTTTACAAAACCATGAGTCCAAAACACCAAAATAACATGGGAAATTTTATCATAATGTGTTAATAATTTCACACATAAGTCGCTGCTGAGTATAAGTCGCACCCCAAACCAAAATATGAAAACAACCGCGACTTATAGTCCGAAAAATACAGTAGTCATTTACTGAATTGTATTGTCAAAAATAAGACACATTTGCTCCCCTGCCCAGGAAAGGGTCGTGAATGAAATGTCACCATTTTGATAACCTAACATCTCATATGTGTCATGAACAATCTGACTAATTTTGAGGAGCATTCAACTTACTGCTTCGGCGTAATGGTCTCAAACGTGCACGCAGGTTTTTGACAAAAAATGCCATGTTCTGCAAGATTCAATCCATAATACCTGATTTCCTGTTGGGTATGGAATATGGGTGCAAGAGACTTTTTGGAGCAGTTTTGCACAACGTATCCACTCCCCAAATTTCATCACTCTACGTCGAAAAAAACTAATAGGACAGGCCTTTTTTAAAAATTGAAGGGGGCGCCACTGAGCCATTTTATTACATCTTTTGGCAATGTTGCTAAATTCAAGAAATTTACATGAAGCCGCATGTATGTGCACATTTTGGTGAGTTTTCGAGCATGTTCAGACCTTGAAATTGGCCATTTTGAGACAAAATGCCGAGGGTCTTTTCACTTTCCTGTTTGGGTACTGCTACATCAACCAAAACTCAATATTTTTTGTCAGATACCTAAAGACATGTCTTAATGCTCCCCTGATGCAGGTTTGAGGTCAATTGATGTTTTTCACCAGGAGGAGGAGCCTTTCTCATTAAAAAGGGTGTTTCCTCTTCCCACAAGGGGGCGCCAGGCCTAATGGAAAATATTTCAATGCAGTCGTGTTCAGGTTAAGACACCTTACACGCATGCCAAATATGAAAAAGATTGGACCTTGTATCAGGAAGTTATTAATCATTAATGAAATTGGCGCGTTGCCAAAAAAACACCCGACTTTGGTACCCCGCCCAGCTCAGGCCCGTGGACGAAAACTCACCATTTTCACAACTTAGTATCTCATATGTCTCATCAACACTTTCACCAATTTTGAGGAAGATCCAACGTACTGGCTCGGCGCAATGGTCTGAAACGTGCATGCTGGTTTTCGCCCAAAATGCTATGTTTTTCAACATTCAATCCAAAATATCCCATTTCCTGTTGGGTTTGGAATATGGGTGCTGCAGACTTTTTGAAGCGTCTCTGGACAATGTATCCACTCCCCAAATTTCATCGCTCTACGTTGAAAAACATCAAAGCAAAGAGCATTTTTAAAATTGCAAGGGGGCGCCACTGAGCCATTTGTTGCTTTTTTTTTTAAACGTTGCTAAATTTTCGAAATTTTCGCGAAGCCGGATGTATGTGCAAATTTTGGTGAGTTTTTGAGCATGTTCAGGCCTTCAAATTGGCCATTTTCATTTGCCATGAAAAAATAATAATAATAATAATAATAATAATAATAATAATAATCCTTCGAAGAACAATAGGGCCTCGCACGCTGAGAGTGCTCGGGCCCTAATAATAATAATAATAATAATAATAATAATAATCCTTTGCATTACAATAGGGCCTTCGCACGTCTAGTGCTCGGGCCCTAATAAAAATAATAATAATAATAATAATAACTAGGCCTGCAAGCAGGACTGAACGGGCCCTCGCAATCTAGCGCAACTCGGACGTCACGCAACTCGGACTGTGTGCAGGTCAGGGTGGTGGCAGATCCTCCTCTGTAATCATCTCATTAGAACCTAACATGCACGAAAGTCGCCTATTTACATTACCACACCCAAGAGATAAAAAACCCTATTGGAGAGAGTACTACAAAAAAGGAGCAACTACTGAGCTGTGCAGCCAAGCCCTTATTCAAAACCAAATTAATCTTCTAACTGGGCCTATTCGACCAAGTGTGCCAAATATTGTGGCTCTATAAGCTGCCTGAGTCTCTGAAAAAAAATATTTCCTTTAAATGGCGAACAAAGGGTCGTCACGGCAACAGACAGAGACACGTGGACATGGGCCGTAAATAAGTATTTTAATAGGTCTTGAAACTACAATGACCAACCTGAAAAGAACTGGACATGTATTGGAAAAACGAGTGACTTTCTATTGCCACTAGTTGGCGCTGTAGGGTTGATGCAAATGACCCCTACAACGCCCTTCAGGGTATGACTCTCAACAAGCACGGGAAGTTTGGCGCAGATATGTTGTATATCTGCCGAGTTATGACTGTTCAAAGTTTTTGGAGAGAAAAATTGTTGACAGTCATTTTCACTTTCCTGTTTGGACCCCTCCGCTTCAACGAAACTTCAATATTTTTCATCAGGCACCTGAAGACAGGTCTTAAGGCTTCCCTTTTGCAGGTTTGAGGTAGATTGATTTTTTCCCTTTAGAGGAGGAGTGTGTCCCGTAAAAAAGGGCATTTCCTGTTCCCACTAGGAGGCGCCAGGCACAAATGGTAAATTTTCAATCCAGTCCTGCTCAGGCTAGTATACCTCACACACATGCCAGATTTAAAATAGATTGAACGTTGTATGAGGGAGTTATCAGTCATTTTCCGAATTCGGTGTTTTGGCGAAAAAATGGCCGACTTTGGCACCCCGCCCAGGTCAGGCCCGTGAATGAAAACACACCATTTTGATAAATTAAGATTTCATATGCCTCATGAACAGGCTCGCCAATTTTGAGAATGATCAAACTAATTCCCTAGGTGCCAAGGTGTAAAATGTGCACACTGTAAATCGATAAAAATTTCACATTCAATCAAAAATACCCGATTTCCTGTTGGGTTTGGAATATGCATGCAAGAGACTTTTTGGAGCAGTTTTGTACAAGGTATTGACTCTCCGAATTTCATCCCTCTACGTTGAAAAAACCTAAATGGAGAGGCCTTTTTGAAAATTTCAAGGGGGCGCCAGTGAGCCATTTTGTTACATTTTTTTGTAACATTGCAAGATTATCGAACGTTATCCAAAGCCGCATGTATGTGCAAATTTTGGTGAGTTTTTATGCATATTCAAGCCTCCAAATGTAAACTCTTACTGTGAACCCATGAAAATTTCACATTCGATCCAAAATACCCGATTTCCTGTTGGATTTGGAATATGGGTGCAAGAGACTTTTTGGAGCAGTTTTGCATAAGGTATCTACTCCCCAAATTTCCTTGCTCTATGTTGAAAAAACCCAATAGGAAAGGCCTTTTTTAAAACTTCTTTCTGTCGCCACTAGTTGGCACTGTAGAGTTGATGCAAATGACCCCTACAAGAACCTTCAGGGTATGACTCTCAACAAACACGGAAAGTTTGGCGCAGATATGTTGCATATCTGCCGAGTTATGACTGTTCAAAGTTTTTGGCGAGACAAATTGTTGACGGTCATTTTCACTTCCAGTTTGGACCTCTCCGCTTCAACGAAACCTCAATATTTTTCATCAGGGACCTGAACACATGTCTTGAGGCTCCCCTGAAACAGGTTTGAGGTCAATAGATTTTTTTCCCTTGGAGGAGGAGCCTGTCTCGTAAAGAAGGCCATTTCCTGTTTCCACTAGGGGGCGCCAGGCCTAATGGGTAATATTTCAATGCAGTCGTGTTCAGGCTGGGATATCTCATATACATGCTAGAAATGAAAAAGATTGAACGTTGTATCACCGAGTTTTTAATCATATTCTGAATTTGGTATTTTGCCCAAAAATGGCCGACTTTGGGACCACGCCCAGGTCAGACCCTTGAGTGAAAACTCACCATTTTGAAAACTTAAGATCTCATATGTCTCCTGAATAGTCTGACCAATTTTGAAGACGATCCAACTATTTTCTTCAGCGACAAGGTCTCAAATGTAAATCGATAAAATTTCACATTTGATCCAAAATTTCCGGCTTCCTGTTGGGTTTGGAATATTGGTGCAAGAGACTTTTTGGAGCAGTTTTACACAATGTATCGACTCACCAAATTTCATCATTCTACGTTGAAAAAACCTAATAGGACAGGCCTTTTTGAAAATTTCAAGGGGGCGCCACTGAGCGATTTTGTTAAATTTTTTTGTAGATTATCAAAATTTACGCAAAGTTGCATGTATGTGCAAATTTTGGTGAGTTTTCGTGCATGTTCAGGCCTCCAAACGTAAACTCCAACTGTGAACCGAAAAAATTTCACATTTGATCCAAAATATCCGATTTCCTGTCAGATTTGGAATATGGGTGCAAGAGGCTTTTTTGAACAGTTAGGCATAAGGTATCTACTCCCCAAATTTCATCGCTCTACATTGAAAACCTGAGAGGAAAGGCCTTTTTGAAAATTTTAAGGGTCAAGGGGGCGCCACTGAGCCATTTTTTGAAATTTTTTCAAAACGACGCTAGATTATCAAATTTTACGCGAATCTGCACGTATGTGCAAATTTTGGTGACTTTTCGTGCATGTTCAGGCCTCCAAATTGGCCATTTTCATTTGCCATGAAGAAAGAAGAATAATAATAATAATAATAATAATAATCCTTTGCATTACAATAGGGCCTTCGCACGCCTAGTGCTCGGGCCCTAATAATCCTTTGCAAAACAATAGGGCCTTCGCACGCTCAGTGCTCGGGCCCTAATAATAATAATAATCCTTTGCAAAACAATAGGGCCTTCGCACGCTTAGTGCTCGGGCCCTAATAATAATAACTAGGCCTGCAAGCAGGACTGAACGGGCCCTCGCAATGTAGCGCAACTCGGACGTCACGCAACTCGGACTGTGTGCAGGTCAGGGTGGTGGCAGATCCTCCTCTCTAATCATCTCATTAGAACCTAACATGCTCGAAAGTCGCCTATTTACATTCCCACACCCAAGAGATAAAAACCCCTATTGGAGAGAGTACTACAAAAAAGGAGCCACTACTGAGCTGTGCAGCCAAGCTCTTATTCAAAACCAAAATTAATCTTCTAACTGGGCCAATTCGACCAAGTGTGCCAACTATTGTGGCTCTATAAGCTGCCTGAGTCTCTGAAAAAAAATATTTCCTTTAAATGGCGAACAAAGGGTCGTCACGGCAACAGACAGAGACACGTGGACATGGGCCGTAAATACGTATTTTAATAGGTCTTGAAACTACAATGACCAACCTGAAGAGAACTGGACATGTATTGGAAAAACGAGTGACTTTCTATTGCCACTAGTTGGCGCTGTAGGGTTGATGCAAATAACACCTACAAGGCCCTTCAGGGTATGACTCTCAACAAGCACGGGAAGTTTGGCGCAGATATGTTGTATATCTGCCGTGTTATGACTGTTCAAAGTTTTGGGAGAGAAAATTTGTTGACAGTCATTTTCACTTTCCTGTTTGGACCCCTCCGCTTCAACGAAACTTCAATATTTTTCATCAGGCACCTGAAGACAGGTCTTAAGGTTTCCCTTATGCAGGTTTGAGGTAGATTGATTTTTTCCCTTTAGAGGAGGAGTGTGTCCCGTAAAAAAGGGCATTTCCTGTTCCCACTAGGAGGCGCCAGGCACAAATGGTAAATTTTCAATCCAGTCCTGCTCAGGCTGGTATACCTCACACACATGCCAGATTTAAAATAGATTGAACGTTGTATGAGGGAGTTATCAGTCATTTTCCGAATTTGGTGTTTTGGCGAAAAAATGGAAGAATTTGGCGCCCCGCCCAGGTCAGGCCCGTGAATGAAAACACACCATTTTTATAACTTAAGATTTCATATGCCTCATGAACAGTCTCACCAATTTTGAGAATGATCAAACTAATTCCCTAGGTGCCAAGGTGTAAAATGTGCACACTGTAAATCGATAAAAAGTTCACATTCAATCCAAAATACCCGATTTCCTGTAGGATTTGGAATGTGTGTGCAAGAGACTTTTTGGAGCAGTTTTGCACAAAGTATCGACTCTCCAAATTTCATCACTCTACGTTGAAAAAACCTAAATGGAGAGGCCTTTTTGAAAATTTCAAGGGGGCGCCACCGAGCCATTTTGTTACATGTTTTCGTAACGTTGCAAGATTATCGAACGTTATCCAAAGCCGCATGTATGTGCAAATTTTGGTGAGTTTTTATGCATATTCAAGCCTCCAAATGTAAACTCTTACTGTGAACCCATGAAAATTTCACATTCGATCCAAAATACCCGATTTCCTGTTGGATTTGGAATACGGGTGCAAGAGACTTTTTGGAGCAGTTTTGCATAAGGTATCTACTCCCCAAATTTCCTCGCTCTATGTTGAAAAAACCCAATAGGAAAGGCCTTTTTTAAAACTTCTTTCTGTCGCCACTAGTTGGCACTGTAGAGTTGATGCAAATGACCCCTACAAGAACCTTCAGGGTATGACTCTCAACAAACACGGAAAGTTTGGCGCAGATATGTTGCATATCTGCCGAGTTATGACTGTTCAAAGTTTTTGGCGAGACAAATTGTTGACGGTCATTTTCACTTCCAGTTTGGACCTCTCCGCTTCAACGAAACCTCAATATTTTTCATCAGGCACCTGAACACATGTCTTGAGGCTCCCCTGAAACAGGTTTGAGGTCAATAGATTTTTTTCCCTTGGAGGAGGATCCTCTCTTGTAAAGAATGCCATTTCCTGTTCCCACTAGGGGGCGCCAGGCCTAATGAGTAATATTTCAATGCAGTCGTGTTCAGGCTGGGATATCTCATATACATGCTAGAAATGAAAAAGATTGAACGTTGTATCACGGAGTTTTTAATCATTTTCTGAATTTGGTATTTTGCCTAAAAATGGCCAACTTTGGGACTACGCCCAGGCCAGACCCTTGGATGAAAACTCACCATTTTGAAAACTTAAGATCTCATATGTCTCCTGAATAGTCTGACCAATTTTGAAGACGATCCAACTATTTTCTTCAGCGACAAGGTCTCAAATGTAAATCGATAAAATTTCACATTTGATCCAAAATTTCTGACTTCCTGTTGGATTTGGAATATAGGTGCAAGAGACTTTTTGGAGCAGTTTTACACAATGTATCGACTCACCAAATTTCATCATTCTACGTTGAAAAAACCAAATAGGAAAGGCCTTTTTGAAAATTTCAAGGGTGCGCCACTGAGCCTTTTTGTTAATTTTTTTCAAAGATTATCAAAATTTACGCAAAGTTGAACATATGTGCACATTTTGGTGAGTTTTCGTGCATGTTCAAGCCTCCAAATGTGAACTCCAACTGTGAACCGAAAAAATTTCAGATTCGATCCAAAATAACCGATTTCCTGTTGGATTTGGAATATGGGTGCAAGAGGCTTTTTTGAGCAGTTAGGCATAAGGTATCTACTCCCCAAATTTCATTGCTCTACGTTGAAAACCTGAGAGGAGAGGCCTTTTTGAAAATTTTAAGGGTCAAGGGGGCGCCACTGAGCCATTTTTTGACATTTTTTCAAAACGACGCAAGATTATCGAAATTTACGCGAATCTGCACGTATGTGCAAATTTTGGTGACTTTTCGTGCATGTTCAGGCCTCCAAATTGGCCATTTTCATTTGCCATGAAAAAAGAAGAATAATAATAACTAGGCCTGCAAGCAGGACTGAACGGGCCCTCGCAATCTAGCGCAACTCGGACGTCACGCAACTCGGACTGTGTGCAGGTCAGGGTGGTGGCAGATCCTCCTCTCTAATCATCTCATTAGAACCTAACATGCTCGAAAGTCGCCTATTTACATTCCCACACCCAAGAGATAAAAACTCCTATTGGAGAGAGTACTACAAAAAAGGAGCCACTACTGAGCTGTGCAGCCAAGCCCTTATTCAAAACCAAAATTAATCTTCTAACTGGGCCAATTCGTCCAAGTGTGCCAAATATTGTGGCTCTATAAGCTGCCTGAGTCTCTGAAAAAAAATATTTCCTTTAAATGGCGAACAAAGGGTCGTCACGGCAACAGACAGAGACACGTGGACATTGGCCGTAAATAAGTATTTTAATAGGTCTTGAAACTACAATGACCAACCTGAAAAGAGCTGGACATGTATTGGAAAAACGAGTGACTTTCTATTGCCACTAGTTGGCGCTGTAGGGTTGATGCAAATGACCCCTACAAGGCCCTTCAGGGTATGACTCTCAACAAGCACGGGAAGTTTGGCGCAGATATGTTGTATATCTGCCGAGTTATGACTGTTCAAAGTTTTTGGAGAGAAAAATTGTTAACAGTCATTTTCACTTACCTGTTTGGACCCTTCCGCTTCAACGAAACTTCAATATTTTTCATCAGGCACCTGAAGACAGGTCTTAAGGCTTCCCTTATGCAGGTTTGAGGTAGATTGATTTTTTCCTTTTAGAGGAGGAGTGTGTCCCGTAAAAAAGGGCATTTCCTGTTCCCACTAGGAGGCGCCAGGCACAAATGGTAAATGTTCAATCCAGTCCTGCTCAGGCTGGTATACCTCACACACATGCCAGATTTAAAATAGATTGAACGTTGTATGAGGGAGTTATCAGTCATTTTCCGAATTTGGTGTTTTGGCGAAAAAATGGCCGACTTTGGCACCCCGCCCAGGTCAGGCCAGTGAATGAAAACACACCATTTTGATAACTTAAGATTTCATATGCCTCATGAACAGTCTCGCCAATTTTGAGAATGATCAAACTAATTCCCTAGGTGCCAAGGTGTAAAATGTGCACACTGTAAATCGATAAAAATTTCACATTCAATCCAAAATACCCGATTTCCTGTTGGGTTTGGAATACGCATGCAAGAGACTTTTTTGAGCAGTTTTGTACAAGGTATCGACTCTCCGAATTTCATCCCTCTACGTTGAAAAAACCTAAATGGAGAGGCCTTTTTGAAAATTTCAAGGGGGCGCCACTGAGCCATTTTGTTACATGTTTTCGTAACGTTGCAAGATTATTGAACGTTATGCAAAGCCGCATGTATGTGCAAATTTTGGTGAGTTTTTATGCATATTCAAGCCTCAAAATGTAAACTCTTACTGTGAACCCATGAAAATTTCACATTCGATCCAAAATACCCGATTTCCTGTTGGATTTGGAATATGGGTGCAAGAGACTTTTTGGAGCAGTTTTGCATAAGGTATCGACTCCCCAAATTTCATCACTCTATGTTAAAAAAACCTAATAGGAAACACCTTTTTGAAAAATTCAAGGGGGCGCCACTGAGGCATTTTGTTACATTTTTTCGTAACATTGCAAGATTATCGAACGTTATCCAAGGCCGTATGTATGTGCAAATTTTTACGAGTTTTTGTGCATATTCAAGCCTCCAAATGTAAACTCCTACTGTGAACCCATGAAAATTTCACATTCGATCCAAAATACCCGATTTCCTGTTGGATTTGGAATATGGGTGCAAGAGACTTTTTGGAGCAGTTTTGCATAAGGTATCTACTCCCCAAATTTCCTTGCTCTATGTTGAAAAAACCCAATAGGAAAGGCCTTTTTTAAAACTTCTTTCTGTCGCCACTAGTTGGCACTGTAGAGTTGATGCAAATGACCCCTACAAGAACCTTCAGGGTATGACTCTCAACAAACACGGGAAGTTTGGCGCAGATATGTTGTATATCTGCCGAGTTATGACTGTTCAAAGTTTTTTGCGTGACAAATTGTTGACGTTCATTTTCACTTTCCTGTTTGGACCCCTCCGCCTCAACGAAACCTCAATATTTTTCATCAGGCACCTGAACACAGGTCTTAAGGCTCCCCTGATGCAGGTTTGAGGTCAACAGATTTTTTTCCCTTGGAGGAGGAACCTGTCTCGTAAAAAAAGGCATTTCCTGTTCTCACTAGGGGGCGCTAGACCTAATGGGTAATATTTCAATGCACTCGTGTTAAGGGTGGGATACCACACATACATGCCAAATATGAAAAAGATTGAACGTTGTGTCAAGGAACTATAAGTCATTTACTGAATTTGTCATTTTGCCGAAAAAATGGTCGACTTTGGCACCACGCCCAGGTCAGACCCGTGAATGAAAACGCACCATTTTCAAAACTTAAGATTTCATATGTCTCCTGAACATTCTCACCAATTTTGAAGATGATCCAACTAACTCCCTCGGCGAAAAGGTCTCAAATGTGCACCCTGTAAATCGATAAAAAATTTCATATTTGATCCAAAATAACCGATTTCCTGTTGGGTTTGGAATATGCGTGTAAATGCTTTTTTGGAGCGGTTTTGGACAAGGTATAGACCCCCCAAATTTCATTGCTCTACGCTGACAGACCCTAATGTTATAGGCCAATTTTAAAATTTCAAGGGGGCGCCACTGAGCCATTTTGTTATATTTTTTTGCAACGTTGCAAAATTATCGAAATTTACAATTTTTCGGACGTATGTGCAAATTTTGGTGACTTTTCGTGCATGTTCAGGCCTCCAAATTGGCCGTTTTCATTTGCCCTGAAAAAAATAAAAAATAAAAAAAAAAATAATAATCCTTTGCAAAACAATAGGGCCTTCGCACGCTTAGTGCTCGGGCCCTAATAATCCTTTGCATTACAATAGGGCCTTCGCACGTCTAGTGCTCGGGCCCTAATAATAATAATAATAATCCTTTGCATTACAATAGGGCCTTCGCACGTCTAGTGCTCGGGCCCTAATAATCCTTTGCAAAACAATAGGGCCTTCGCACGCTCAGTGCTCGGGCCCTAATAATAATCCTTTGCATTACAATAGGGCCTTCGCACGCCTAGTGCTCGGGCCCTAATAATAATCCTTTGCAAAACAATAGGGCCTTCGCACGCTCAGTGCTCGGGCCCTAATAATAATAATAATAATAATAATAATAATAATAATCCTTTGCAAAACAATAGGGCCTTCGCACGTCTAGTGCTCGGGCCCTAATAATAATAATAATAATAATAATAATCCTTTGCAAAACAATAGGGCCTTCGCACGTCTAGTGCTCGGGCCCTAATAATCCTTTGCAAAACAATAGGGCCTTCGCACGCCTAGTGCTCGGGCCCTAATTAAAAATGAATGAAAACTAAATACTATTGAATATGTCATCATTATCATTTTAAAAATTTAAGTGACGGGTAAAAATAGATTATGACCGGATTTTTATGACCGTCAGTCAAAATGACAGACAACGAAAATGTCTAGCGCAACCTCTGGTAGGGTCTAATAAACCACAATTGTTCTCATGTACTAATATATGTTGTTAGAAACACGTAAAATGTTAAATCAATCGGAATATTTTATAATATTTAGTACATATTTTGACAATAATTTGTGCCATGTTTTGCGGGCTCAGACTGATGACATAAAAGGGATGTTTCCAATTGTGTACAACAATTGTGTATAGCTGCCTAACCTCGCTAAGTAAAATGCCACGATATGCTGCTTTTGGATGCAATTTCCAGTCAAATGGAAACAAAGGGAGTGATGTGAGTCTCCACAGCCTGTCGACTGACAGAAAACTTCCCAAAGACCCAAAGCTTTGTTCTCGCCATTTTTCTCCTACCCGTTCGAGGCTTTTAGTCGACAACAACTTATGAAAGAGCCCACCGGAGCGATAGATATACGCGGAGACTAAAATCAAATGCTGTTCCAACTATTTCCCCTCACAAGAAGCCTCAACGCGCTCGGATAGCGGGTGAAATGCGCGCAATAAAGCGCCAAAGACAAAGTCTGGCCACTCTCCACCGTGGGTGTTACTTGTCCATTTTCTGGCTTTTTTTGTTGTTGTTTTTTTCTGTGTTTCATCAAAGACAAAGCATTGGAAAAAAATTACACTAGGGAGCCAATATTTCCCCAGGATAGTAAAAACATGTAAAGATCAAAATGGCACCATGCTGCAATTTCTAACTTATTGCAAACAGAACAGTCTGGCATCAATAAAATGAAAAAACATGATAAAATGCCATTGGAAATGAATGCGAAGTTTGGACGTTAATAATCAAAGTTCCTGAAAGATCATATGAATAGAACAGAATGTCTTTGTTGTCGTTGCACAGGTTGAAAAGTGCAGCCATCTGCTTAAGTCAGTATGCTTGAATCATATTGGGGCCCGGTACGGTCCAGCTCTTGATCTTTGAAGTCAATTTAGTGATTCTTGCTCTGGGAGGCTGCTGTGCTGTGGTGAGGTCCACTAGGCACTGGGCAGTAGTGTTTTCTGATGTGTTATGCTCTACCAGTACTCCTCCGCCTTAGCTTTTGGTGGGTCTGCTCAGTTGATGTTTCCCTGACACTGAGAGTACACTTTGGTCCAGTGAACAACATTTTGTTAATTGATCTGCCTCTTTGTTTAATCATTTTTTTGGCCAGCGTCAAGAGCCTCGGGTAAGAAAAGCTTGTCATATTTCCTAAGTCCTCCTTTTTTCTCCATGTTTCCTCTCTGCAGCTTTGCTAGTGAAGCTTCATTCAGTTTTGCCTTTACCTTGGCCTCTTCTATGGCAGGTACTGCTTATGTCCCGAGTCCATCTTGTACCCAAGAAAATCAAGGATTACGGTTACCGTAATGTGTCCGTTAATTATATTTTTTGTTGGGTTTGTCTTCAGAGCATCAATCACATCTACTAGCAGATCTTCTAGAGCAGGGGTCGGCAACCCTGGTCCTCGAGTGCCACTATCCAGCTTGTTTTCCATGTCTCCCTCCTTTAACACACCTGAATCAAATAATCATGATCATTATCAGGCTCCTGCAGAGCTTGTTGATGAGCTGATCATTTGATTCAGGTGTGTCAAAGTAGGGAGACATGGAAAACAAGCTGGATAGTGGCCCTCGAGGACCAGGGTTGCTGACCCCTGTTCTAGAGGTACTTGGTAGCTCAGCTTCAGTAATTGGCTGAGGCCTTTAGATTTCTATCTGTGTCATGATCTTCCTTTGTAGGCCGCTCTTGTGTTGAGACTTTGTATTTGTCGGGGCTTGGTACTCATTCTCGGAACGTGGAGGTGATGGTGGCATTCCCCCGCTGACCTGTCGGCCTGGCTCGCCCTTGCTGCATTGACTCATCAGTCTCTAGTTTCAATAGGAGTTTTCGCTTACAGACTTTGACATTAGAGATTGGGCTAAGAGTTGCTCCTTTATCAGCCTTGATTGTGGGATGAGCAGCATCCATTGGTCCCACATTCAATGCATGTATGCCCTCTCTCTAGGATTACTGCTGTATTAGCATTTGAAAAGCTCCACATTCTCTGCCCGTGTTTAGTTGTGTCTTGTTCCAGTATCCCATTTCCCATCAGGTTGCCCTTGTACCCGAGCAAATTACGCAGACTCGGGCGAAAGTCAGAGCCGGTGTGACTATAACTGTATTGCGTACTCTCATGTGCAGTAGTAGGTATGGTAGCATGAAGCTTTTAAAGACGCGTTGACGTGTCCTGCGCGCATATCCTCTTTGAAGCCTGGTTACGTTGTAATTACATCACCCACGTGCCGCTGGTTGGTCTCGTTTAAAACATGGAACTTTAGGTCCACACTCATTTACTTGAAGTTAATCGACCAAGTAAAATGGGAGATACATACGGGAGAAACGCTGTATGGACCACAATGTGTTTATGTATCTTTTCTTGTCCTCTTTCAGAACAGACAGCACCACAGAATACTATATATCCCCGGAGCCATTGTGAAGTCACAGAGTAAATAAATAAATAAATAAATGAATACAAATCGGGATATAATAATTAGTGTTGGACCGATACCATTTTTGGTATTTGGCCGATGCCGATACCGATACTGATACCACCCCGTTATATATATATATATATATATATATATATAATTTTTTTTTTTCTTTTCTTTTTTTTTTTCCCCAAAGAGCTACATAATTGGATGTGAAATCATTGCTATCAAGGCTTTGCGAGGCTGTTGCTTACCTTTGCAAAATAGGAAAAAGACTAGTACAAAGTATAATACGAGCCCAACAGTAAGAAAGTAAAAATAAATTCATAACAATAAACTGAATGAGCTGAGTAAACTTTTTTAAACCTCTCAAAGGCCAAACAGTGCAACCTTCATGAAATTATTGTCACATTCTGCTGCTGGTTAGATTGTGTTTTGTTGTTGGGCTGTTAGTGGGGGCGTTCCTACGTCGCACCTGAATCCAATGCAGGCTCATCAACGCAGCATTTAAGCACGGGTGATATCAGAGAAGGCTGCCGAGATATTTGCCTTGCTGATCGCCATTTGACATCTCGCACTATAGTCTCGCTACATTTGCTTGTTACGCCCCTGCATTGGGTTTTTTCTCTTTTGTAACCTCTACCCTGTGCAGGTATTTGAGTGTTTTTATTTTGGCTTTTTGGCTCGCTGCCAATCGTCTTAGTTAACCTTCGAGTTTGTAGCATTGAGCTCCGTCGACCTGCTGTCACGGACTCCTTTTGTTATTTCTACTATCCCGCGATCGCGTGTTATTTTTTGTTTGCAATCATTAAACCCTTGTACGTATCCCCCGCTTGTTGTCCGCTTCGAGGTCCAACCTTGTTTCCGCATTTGCGGACGCTAACAATTATAAGTAATAATAACTGACAACAGCATCCCGTCTCTCTATTAGCCTCCTTTTTTCGGGAGGGGGGGGGAGTCCCTTATTTCTATTTCTAAAAGGTGGCAACCCTACTTTGGAAACAGTTCCCAAATTACTGCGGCATTTCTTTCAGTAAAACACAAAAGTAAAGTAGACGTAGTGAACTGACCAGAGATTGTTGCTCTGGTCCAGCGCCCTTCCTCTGGATAGCAGTCTTGCTCTTGCAGGCTCAAACTCGTTGTGTTTCATCTACAAATGTTTTATCAGGTTCGAGGTAATGAAACTGGCCGATTTAACTCCACATCTCGAAACTTTCAGGCCGCAAATCTTGCATGCAGCCATTGATTCTAATCAACGGGATTTCTATTTTGAAATATTTCCCGACCGCCGCCATTTCTCCTGGTTTATTTTTCCTTCATATGAAAAAGCGGCCTTGCCATATGCACCTTGCCATTGGTTAGGAGTGGCTATTGGCCCGTTCTCATTGGTCTGGATCAGGCCAATAGCGATAGCTGCTTGGTGTTCACGTGTCATCAGACAACATAGAGACACAGTGTAGTGAGCGCCAGGAGGAAAAAAAGGCTGCGGTCAAATGTTATAATAATAGACCGGTAAATGGTATCGGCACCGTCTTTGTTGGTACGCGCAGATACCGATTTCGGGCCGGATCGGCGCCCCCTGCCGATACTAGTATCGGTATCGGTGTGTCTTTAATAATAATAATAATAATACTGATGATAATTATGTTTTATTACAAATCGGATTCAAATGTGGCGGTTGTGTTTTGCATGCTGTTCCTGAATGCACTGTGTGACTGACGACAGAGTGAGAGAGGTGCAATAGAGTTTTTACTTTCTCTTTTCATGTTGTCGTTTGCGTCGGATACGGCCGACAAAAGAGATGCTGTGTTGCACAAGTTCTGAAATAAATGATTAAAAACATGACGAAGGCGGCGACTTCCTTGCCAATATTACAATAATTATAATTGTTACTTTAACTTTTAAAGACTGGTGAATGGCGGTCAGATGAGGACCATAAAGATCAGAGACATATTCCGACCGTATCATCTAGCCCAGGGGTCCCCAACCTTTTTTGCACCACGGACCGGTGTTGTTTGGGTCTTTTTTTCACGGACCGGTCTTCTGACAAATTTTGCAACCCATCAAAAACTGCAACGATGCGGTTCTGCGCATGCGCGTAACGTTAAACATAGCCACAAAATGCACAAATGCAGCGATTCCAAAGTAAACACTACAAACTTTCTTGAAAGAAAGGAATATTAACTTACGTTTGATCATGAAAGGACTTGTAGAAAAGTTCTCCTCAGATACATCCTGCCATGTAAGCTGCACACAACAACTTCACACCGCTCTCACCATTAACGACTTCCCCTTGGCGTTAAACATTAATTAAGAAGCCCGCTTCACAAAGATACGATGTTGGAAATTGTAACAAGGTTTTCAATGCTCTTGTAGCCAAATCAGGATATTCCAGAATTACTTTAATCCAGAACCTCGGTAGAGTTGTTGTCTCAAATGTACGTTTAATAAGGTCGCTGTCATTTGCGATCGCTACAAGTTGATCCGTCTGTTGCACAGACATGCTCGAATCACTCGGTTTATTCACAAACGGGTAACGAATCCACTCCTTCGCAGTTTGTGGGTCTTCGAGGTTGTAGGCTCGTCAGGTGCCCTTTTTGCCATAAAAATATCTCCAAAGACGTCTGTTTTCCAGTCATCTTCGCTCCTGTGGGGGCTAATTATTTCCGGGAACAAGTGTGCTGCACCTGCGGCCTAGCAATACGAGGACAAGCGCACATAGATATATACACAAACAAGATGTGTTGCTAGCAGTCCAATCAATGGATTTCTATGACGACTTTTTAATCTATCCCGTAGTATTGTATCTAGAGTAGACAGGGATATTGGTGTGTTAAGCAGGGGCACAAGGTTAATTCTGCCAGAATGCGGTCGTTATTAAATTATTATTTCTGTGCGGCCCGGTAGCAAATGCGCCACGGACCGGTACCGGTCCGGCAGATGGGGACCCCTGATCTAGCCAGTTCACTGACGCGCACACCGTGCTCATATTTTTTGATCATATCCTTCTTCATTTCAATGAGAAGCATCACCTATTTTCACCACCTGCACCAACCTTCTTGGGGCCAATGTTGATTTCTATCACAGGAAAATTTGCTGTGCGTCTATCTTAGGGAAAAACAATGAAATCGCAACACTGTCATAAATCGTCATATTTCGAGCATGTCGTCATATGTCGAGACAAATGATGAGTCAAATTTTCGTCCGATTTCGGAAGGATTGTATGTCGATGCGATCCTGTGTCAAGGTACCACTGTAAATCAACTTTTCCATGATACTGTAATTTTTTGTAAAGGGTCTGTATATTGTTGTAAAATGAATGTGGAAGGATTTCAAGTTGCCCCTTGCATCCTTCAATTTTTCTGAAAGTGGCCCTTGGAGAAAAAAGTTTGCACATCCCTGTGTTAACCCAGAACATTTTTTTTTTTTTTTTGTGATCAATAAGTACCTGCTCGTATCACTGAATCAGAGAAAAATATGAGTTGTAGAAATAACTGAAAACTCAAGAGGGCCATAATGCCATTAAGGTGTTCTTTACTTGTATTTAAACGTTTTACCACAACTGTGTGAGTGCGAGTAAAAAATAAAATAAGACTCACTCTAATGATCCTGTCAGAACGATGACGCCGTCGGATACGATTGACTCCTTCAAGGAAGCGAATGAAGTTATCTAGCAGGACCCAATCGCCGCTATTCATTCCCGCATTAGCTCCATCACCATACACATCCCAGCGCCCATCTCCGTCAGCCAAACGGCGCGCTCCTCCAGCTGGGAGTAAGAGAAATCTTGTCCTCCAGAACTTAAGAGAGTCGATCAAACTACAATGGACAGAGGAAAATGAAGAGACAGCATTGAAGTTATACTTTTTAAATAATGGAATAAAATGAATTACAAATACACTTACGGTCAGATATACAGTATTAGGCCAGTGACATATACACTCATCGGCCACTTTATTAGGTACATCATGCTAGTAACGGGTTGGACCCCCTTTTGCCTTCAGAACTGCCTTAATTCTTCGTGACATAGATTCAACAAGGTGCTGGAAGCATTCCTCGGAGAGTTTGGTCCATATTGACATGATGGCATCACACAGTTGGTGCAGATTTGTCGGCTGCACATTCATGATGTGAATCTCCCGTTCCACCACATCCCAAAGATGCTCTATTGGATTGAGATCTGGTGACTGTGAAGGCCATTTGAGTACAGTGAACTCATTGTCATGTTCAAGAAACCAGTCTGAGATTATTCCAGCTTTATGACATGGCGCATTATCCTGCTGAAAGTAGCCATCAGAAGTTGGTCAGCAACAATACTCAGGTAGGCTGTGGCATTCCAACGATGCTCAATTGGTACCAAGGGGCCCAAAGAGTGCCAAGAAAATATTCCCCACACCATTACACCACCACCAGCCTGAACCATTGATACAAGGCAGGATGGATCCATGGTTTCATGTTGTTGATGCCAAATTCTGACCCTACCATCCGAATGTCGCAGCAGAAATCGAGACTCATCACGCCAGGCAAGCTTGTGCAAATTGTAGCCTCATTTTCCTGTTCTTAGCTGAAAGGAGTGGCCCCCGGCGTGGTCTTCTGCTGCTGTAGCCCATCTGCCTCAAAGTTCAACATACTGTGCATTCAGAGATGCTCTTCTGCCTACCTTGGTTGTAACGGGTGGTTATTTGACTCACTGTTGCATTTCTATCAGCTCGAACCAGTCTGGCCATTTCTCCTCTGACTTCTGGCATCAACAAGGCATTTCCGCCCACAGAACTGCCGCTCACTGGATATTTTTTCTTTTTCAGACCATTCTCTGCAAACCCTAGAGATGGTTGTGCGTGAAAACCCCAGCTGGTTGGACAAACTCCCACGACCACGACCCCCGGAGAATCCTGCTGAGGGTATAGAGCTGAGCCGCTGTTCCACGGCCAGGATGAAAACCACACTGCGCCTTCTCAATCAGAGATTCGACTTCCCGACGGACCCTCCACTCCACTACCCCTGAGTCGACCTTGTCAGGGTGGCTGTGAAGAGTGTGAGCCGCACTTGCACATTTTCATAAAAAATCCACGATTTAAATCAAAACCTGTTCAGAAAGCTTATTCGGCTAAAAATATGTTTTTTTCCCTTTGGGATTTACAGATATTTTAAATGTTTTATATGAGGAAAAAAGTCAGTAATGTGCATATTACTTAAAAGAAAAAATCCTGATAGATCTTTTTGCCATATCACCCACTCCTAATATATACTGTATATATATGTGTGTATAGTTGCTGCAATGTGATTGGCTGATTAGAAATCAAGTGTTAACGAGCAGTTGGACAGGTATACCTAATAAAGTGCCCGGTGAGTGTATATATACAGTGCCTTGCAAAAGTATTCGGCCCCCTTGAATCTTGCAACCTTTCGCCACATTTCAGGCTTCAAACATAAAGATATGAAATTTAATTTTTTTGTCAAGAATCAACAAGTGGGACACAATCGTGAAGTGGAACAACATTTATCGGATAATTTAAACTTTTTTAACAAATAAAAAACTGAAAAGTGGGGCGTGCAATATTATTCGGCCCCTTTACTTTCAGTGGAGCAAACTCACTCCAGAAGTTCAGTGAGGATCTCTGAATGATCCAATGTTGTCCTAAATGACCGATGATGATAAATAGAATCCACCTGTGTGTAATCAAGTCTCCGTATAAATGCACCTGCTCTGTGATAGTCTCAGGGTTCTGTTTAAAGTGCAGAGAGCATTATGAAAACCAAGGAACACACCAGGCAGGTCCGAGATACTGTTGTGGAGAAGTTTAAAGCCGGATTTGGATACAAAAAGATTTCCCAAGCTTTAAACATCTCCAGGAGCACTGTGCAAGCCATCATATTGAAATGGAAGGAGCATCAGACCACTGCAAATCTACCAAGACCCGGCCGTCCTTCCAAACTTTCTTCTCAAACAAGGAGAAAACTGATCAGAGATGCAGCCAAGAGGCCCATGATCACTCTGGATGAACTGCAGAGATCTACAGCTGAGGTGGGAGAGTCTGTCCATAGGACAACAGTCAGTCGTACACTGCACAAATCTGCACAAATCTGGCCATTTCAAAGTCACTTCAATAAAACAAAATTGTTTTTGATTGCAAAAATAAATTTGAGACAAAAAAAGCATTTGAAAACTATTTTTCTTGATTGAAACAAATTTTTCCATTGAAGTAATGTTGTTTTGCGTTTGGGCCACATTTTGGCTAGGACATTTGTGCAGGCATGAAAATGGGTCAGGGGTTAAAAAGGTGAGAAGGGTGTGGAGGAAATATGTTCCAGTACACTGTACACCCCAACAAAATATTGAGCTCTGTCGACCCACACTGTGTTTCAGCAGGGCCGTGCAGAGACCGGTGGAGGGGCCGGTGTTCGTAGATCAAAAGGAGCACATGAACAAGTATCTAATACACCTTAAAACAACATAAGTTCAATTTCTGGCTGTGACTCAGTCAGTCTGCCTCTTTTCTTCCTTCAACCTCTGCATCAAACCTTCCTTCCTCAACTTGTTCATCTGAGAACAAAACATCAGATGGTCACTGACCCACCAACAGCACAGTTTTCTTAAAACTATTATTTCATTACTATCCATACTTAACAACTCTAGCACCTAATGATTAATAAAGCAATGACATAAAAATCTTATAGAAAAATAACATTGTAATTGTGTTTATAATTGTATTTAATACCCGACTATCCTTGCAAACTTGTTCTTACCAGGTCTGCTATTCACCCAGCTGATGAGGTATCCACTGCCTTTAGCAGCCTCATCTAACTCCTTTTTTTATCCCTCAATCTCCCTTCCCTATGACGTATGTCTATGTAATGAAATATAAATATTTTAAAAAACAGACTCCCCGGTGGCTTTTAGTTTTAAAGCTTTCGTAATTTCTTTCTCTCTCAATAACGATTTGTGTTTTTATTATTCAATCAAAAAACAAAGTTACTTCTATCAAAAACAAAGTTGCTACAATCAAAATACAGTATATACTTTTAATCCCCAAAAAGACACTTCAATAAAAAACTTGTTTTTGATTGCAAAAATAAATTTGAGACAAAAAAAGCATTTGAAAACTATTTTTCTTGATTGAAACAAATTTTTCCATTGAAGTAATGTTGTTTTGCATTTGGGCCACATTTTGGCAAGGACATTTGTGTCTTTATTATTCAATCAAAGAAGTTGCTTCAAACAAAAAAATATATATAAAAAGAAAAACTTTGCACATGTGTCAATCACCGTTTACCAAAGCCTGAGAGGGTTTGAGTAGACTCACTATGAAGCATTTAATAAAGCCAAGCATTTTCTAACTACTTTATTCTTGTTTAAAAATAATTCGGTGGGGCAGTAACATGTTTAAAACTTATCATAATTCTTACATTTTGAAGTGCTTGAAAACCATTCATAAATGATACTTGGGTGAAAAAAGTGAAAAAACGTCTTATATATATATGTATCTTTTTTCCAATGTAAAATCTGAATAAATGAATTGAACACGCACAAAAAAAATGGGGGGGGGGGCGCGCGCTACTTCGCGGTTTTCACTTATTGCGGCGGGTTCTGGTCCCCATTAACCGCGAAAAACGAGGGATCCCTGTATTTCTGAAAAGCTTTAAGAAGCAGGACTCATTCTCACCACTCGTCGGGCCGGTGTTGTGCCGACAGCTCAAATCCAAGCCGAAAATAACGCGTCTCCCGCGGACGACAGTAGCGATGTGAGGCGCCCCTTCCATCCGAGAGCATGCCGCTTAATTTGACTCAACAGTGTGTTTCTTCGTTTGTATTACTGCTAAACACACAAGCTTGACGCCAATTTAACGGGAGCTATTTTTTTTCATGGGAGATTTGGCTAGCTCTGGCAGTGTTCAACGCAAGCTGCAACGAATGGCAGTAACTTTTTTATATCGCAAAATGTGAAAACGATTGAAACCATTACTCACCAACTTCAATCTGCTGGCAAATACAGGCAAGTTTGTATGCTGCGCTGTGGTCTGCCCCGGTGTGGATAAGGCCTGCTTTTTGTTTTCGCAGCTTTGCAATGCTACGAAAGGCTCTCCGAGCACTCCATGTACAGTAAGGAGTGCGCGCGTTTGGAATAATGGAACGCAGCTTGGGCCGATGATTGGTTCTCGTCAGCGAAGCATCTAGAAGGATTTGCTGACTGTGCTCTTAAGTGCTCAGTTTACGTACTAAGTTAATCACATGATGATAATAATAATAATAATTAAATAAAACCTCCCGACCCCCCCTCCTCCCAAAAAGAATTTCTCCTCGGATCTACGCAATTCACGTAGGTCGCCCTTTTTGACTTCAAAACGGCGAATTTCGCCGAAAGGTGAGAGATTTTCATGCCTGTTTGTGTCTTTATTATTCAATCAAATAAGTTGCTTCAAACAAAAAAATATATATAAAAAGAAAAACTTTGCACATGTGTCAATCACCGTTTACCAAAGCCTGAGAGGGTTTCCTACTACTTTATTCTTGTTTGAAAATAATTCGGTGGGGCAGTAACATGTCTAAAACTTATCATAATTCTCACATTTTGAAGTGCTTGAAAACCATTTATAAATGATACTTTGGTGAAAAAAGTGAAAAAACATGTCTTATATATATGTATCTTTTTTCCAATGTAAAATCTGAATAAATGCATTGAACACGCACAAAAAAGGGGGGGGGGGGGGCGCTACTTCGCGGTTTTCACTTATTGCGGCGGGTTCTGGTCCCCATTAACCGCGAAAAACGAGGGATCCCTGTATTTCTGAAAAGCTTTAAGAAGCAGGACTCATTCCACCACCCGTGAGCTCAAGTCCCAGCCGAAAATAACGCGTCTCAGGGGGACGACGGGAGCGATGCGAGGCGCCCCCTCCATCCGAGAGCATGCCGCTTAATTTGACTCAACAATGTGTTTCTTCGTTTATATTACCGCTAAATACACAAGCTTGACGCCAATTTAACGGGAGCTATTTTTTTTCATGGGAGATTTGGCTAGCTCTGGCAGTGTTCAACGCAAGCTGCAACGAATGGCAGTAACTTTTTTATATCGCAAAATGTGAAAACGATTGAAACCATTACTCACCAAATTCAATCTGCTGGCAAATACAGGCAATATGCCCCTTTTCCAAGTGTGTATGCTGCGCTCTGGTCTGCCCCGGTGTGGATCAGGCCTGCTTTTTGTTTTCGCAGCTTTGCAATGCAACCAAAGGCTCTCCGAGGAGTCCATGTACACGTAAAGGAGTGCGCGCGTTTGGAATAATGGAACGCAGCTTGGGCCGATGATTGGTTCTCGTCAGCGAAGCATCTAGAAGGATTTGCTGACTTTTTTAAAGAACCGATTTCTTAAGTGCTCAGTTTATGTACTAAGTTAATCACATGATGATAATAATAATTAAATAAAACCTCCCGACCCCCCCCCCCCAAAAAGAATTTCTCCTCGGAACTACGCAATTCACGTAGGTCGCCCTTTTTTACTTCAAAACGGCGAATTTCGCCGAAAGGTGAGAGATTTTCATGCCTGCATAGCACAGCTATGAGTCTGGTGTACCAGGACCAGGCTAGTAGTCCTGTCTATGAGCGCGACCTGTTGGCGCGTGTGTCTGTGTATGTGTGCACGCACGCTCGCGCGGGTAGTAGAGTGGAGTGGGCTACAGCTGTGTAATCGGCTGACTGACGCATCTGATTTTTTTTTTTTTTCCCCCCGGCGGGGGGAGGGCGTGGGGCAAACGAGACTGTGGCGGGCCCAAACGAGACTGTGGAGGTAGAGGCCTGAAATTTCAATCATAGATGCATTTCCACATACAGTACATACTGCATACATACAGTAAATAATCCATGTCAGAGTTAGTCCTCCACCACTCCAGAAGACAGTAGAGGTAACGCACCTAAACCAACTACCAACATTACGGGAAAAAGAAAAACTCACAGCCAGTAAAGTCATGGCGAATGTACAGAGTGGGAACTATCCAATACCCCTGTATTGAGATTCGTGCTGCACCGTGACTTGTGAGTACCGTTACACCCCTTATAGAGGTAGTATACATATTTCTTTGAAAAACCAAATTCAAAATATTATAATTCAGAAAATAGTGTCTCTATTTAAATTTTTGGCCATGGATATCATCAAATTGGGAGAGCACTTAAAAAGATTTTGAAATGTTATGATGGGGGCAGCAAGTTGATAGATACTCGAAAAACTATTATAGATGAAATATACCTGAAGTCTTCAGATCCACTGGAGCAAATGTATTGGTCCAAGTAATTCCATTTATATTCTTCGGGTCTTTCATGTGAAAACTCAACCCAACAAGGGACAAACTGAGCATCCACGTGTGGAGGACACAGGTTGTAACTGTACTGAATATGACCGGACTCATATGGGTATCTAAAACAAAGTCATTCCAACTGTATTATACACACATATCTCGTCAAATGATATAATAAATGTTGTAATATTTCAATAGGCCAGAGCACTTACTTTGGCAAATATCGAGTAACTGTGAGTATCTTGTCTTTGAGGCAAACTTTATGGAAGGTCCTACCCATACTTAGCCAGTAAACTGCCTCTTCCTCATCTCCTCGACGCAGTGAAACCAAACCTGATACAACAGAAAGCAAATACACAATATTCTAATTTCCTGACTGTCTCAGGAAATTAGAATATTGTGTATTCTAATTTCCTGAGACAGTCCTGTATATATACACAGGACTGTCTCAAAAAATTAGAATATTGTGTATTCTAATTTCCTGAGACAGTCCAGTATATAATGAATGATACAGTAATCTTAACAAAAGTTTGGGCACCCCTGGTCATTCTTAAGATTTTGCTTTGTAAATCACTTGCCACGTTTACATGGAGCCAAATATTCCAATTACAATCGGAATATTTGTTCAGACCGAATAAATGTGTTCCATATAAACACCTCATTCGGAATGAACAGGCCCAACCCGAATGGAATTTCATTCCGATTCACAGGGGTGGAATATTCCTTTTCCCAAACCGATTAGAAGTAAAATTATATCATGTAAACAGGGAAGCGGAATGGTGTCTGGTTGCGTTCTTTCTGCACATGCTCCGTACTGACGTGGTGACGTCACTTGGTGACGTAAGTCACGTCACATGCAACATGGCTTCCGAGCACACGCACAGCGCACCCACACAACTTTTTAAATGAACGGCGTGTCATTCTGAAGTTTTGTTTCCACTCGAAAAGTTAGAACAGCAGCTGATCTGACGATCGATCTCCATGTTTTGCAACGTGACGCTTTGTTTTGATTAATCTGCGCATGTCAGACGGCAGTTGTCAAACGTCCTTTCGGAATAAAGGCAGACACATGTAAACGCTGGATCGGAATAGATGAAGTGACATGTAAACAGCTGATGTGAAATTTCCATTCGGAATGATTTGAATCGGTATGAATAAAAGTCAGCATGTAAACGTGGCTACTGATTGATCAGAACAAAAATTTCAGTTAAATATAGTCAAAGCAGAAACTAAAGATGCACGATAATACTGGTTACCGATAATTATCGGCCGATACAGATAATCCAGATAAAAAAAAAAAAATTAAACCGATAATTAAACCTGATAATTATATACTTGATTTAGCCTCCAAATGTGTGCAACCGAAGCAGTTGTCCAATTCAGCACCACACATCCTCAACCCCTCCCCCCTCTGAAGCCCCTGAAGAGGAGGGGTTGAAGAGTCCTCATTCAACACCACTAAACCGATTAGCCATTTGAACTGCATCACAAAGACATTTGGAATGAATACGAGGCTGCCAAGGCCCCCGCCTTTGGCTGCCGCCCAACTCCAAGGAAATTCTGGTCCACCATCCGGCGTCTGAGGAGAGGAAAGCAGTGCACCATTAACACTGTGTATAGCGAAGATGGGGTACTGCTGACCTCGACTCGGGACGTCATGAGTCGGTGGGGAGAATACTTCGAAGACCTCCTCAATCCCACCGACACGCCTCCCTTGGAGGGAGTAGAGTCTGCGGACTCCGAGGTGGGCTCTCCAATCTCTGGGGTTGAAGTCACTGAGGTGGTTGGAAAGCTCCTCGGTGGCAAGGCCCCAGGGGTCGATGAGATCCGCCCCGAGTTCCTAAAGGCTCTGGATGTTGTGGGGCTGCCATGGCTGACACGCCTCTACAACATTGCGTGGACATCGGGGACAGTGCCTCTGGATTGGCAGACCGGGGAGGTGGTCCCCCTTTTTAAAAAGGGGGACCGGAGGGTGTGTTCCAATTATAAAGGGATCACAATCCTCAGCCTCCCCAGTAAAGTCTATTCAGGGGTGCTGGAGAGGAGGGTCTGTCGGGAAGTCTAATCTCGGATTCAGGAGGAGCAGTGTGGTTTTCGTCCCGGCCGTGGAACAGTCGACCAGCTCTACTCCCTCGGCAGGGTCCTCGAGGGTGCATGGGAGTTCGCCCAACCAGTCTACATGTGTTTTGTGGATTTGGAGAAGGCGTTCGACCGTGTGCCTAGGGGAGCCCTGTGGAGGGTGCTCCGGGAGTACGGGGTACCGCGCCCGTTGGTAAGGGCTGTTCGGTCCATGTATGACCGGTGTCAGAGTCTGGTCCGCATTGCCGGCAGTAAGTCGGATTCGTTCCCAGTGAGGACTGGACTCCGCCAAGGCTGCCCTTTGTCACCGATTCTGTTCATAATTTTTATGGACAGAATTTCTAGGCGCAGCCAAAGCGTTGAGGGTGTCCAGTTTGGTGGCCTCGGCATTGCATCTCTGCTTTTTGCAGATGATGTGGTGCTGTTGGCTTCATCAAGCCGTGACCTCCAACTCTCACTGGGGTGGTTCGCAGCCGAGTGTGAAGCGGTTAGGATGGAGATCAGCACCTCCAAATCCGAGACCATGGTCCTCAGCCGGAAAAGGTGGCATGCTCTCTCCGGGTCGGGGATGAGATCCTGCCCCAAGTGGAGGAGTTCAAGTATCTTGGGGTCTTGTTCACGAGTGAGGGTAGGAGGGAGCGGGAGATTGACAGGCAGATCGGTGCAGCGTCTGCATGATGCGGACTCTGCAGTCCATTGTGGTGAAGAAGGAGCTGAGCCAAAAGGCGAAGCTCTCGATTTACCGGTCGGTCTACGTTCCTACCCTCACCTATGGTGACAAGCTGTGGGTCGTGAACGAAAGAAGAGGATCCCGGATACAAGCAGCCGAAATGAGTTTCCTCCGCAGGGTGTCCGGGCTCTCCCTTAGAGATAGGGTGAGAAGCCCGGTTATCCGGGAGGGGCTTGGTGTCGAGCCGCTACTCCTCCGCGTTGAGAGGAGCCAGCTGAGGTGGCTCAGGCATCTGGTTCGGATGCCTCCTGGACGCCGCCCTGGAGAGGTGTTCCGGACATGCCCCACCGGCGGGAGGCCCCGGGGTCGACCCAGGACACGCTGGAGAGACTATGTCGCTCGGCTGGCCTGGGAATGCCTTGGAATCCCACCGGAGGAGCTGGCTGAAGTGCCTGGGGAGAGGGAAGTCTGGGCTTCCCTGCAAAAGCTCCTGCCCCCGCGACCCGACCCCGGACTAAGCGGAAGATAATGGATGGATGGATGGATACGAGGCTGCTGCTAGCGTGAATGCTAAAGCTAATGTAAACAAACATAAACTAAGCTAAGCTACGGGGGGTTCTGGCTCTGCCGGGCCGGCAAGCCGCCGCAGGCGGGCCGAGCCTGGTTCCCCGGCAAACACCCCAGCTTCTCAAGCATTCCCCCACTGCATAGCCAGGCCCCGAATACGCCGCGGCGGGTGGGCAGATATTCGGTACGAACGTAGCTGCCGCCGCCACTCAACTCATCGAGCACCACGGCCAGACAGAGGCCTGGCGCGGGTGCTAATTTGGCGGCCGGACGGAGTGAAGGGCACAGGGGGGAGATGTCGGACAAGAGATTTTTTACCGAAATGACCCGAGAGCTAAAGCCCCGGATAAAAAAAATAATGCAGTTTATACGCCCACCATTCGTCGTGAAAAACATGCCGATCACATCAGTTTCACCACGGACATTTGGACAAGTGATGTCAGTCAAGTAAGCATGCTTATCATGACGGCACAGTGATTAGATGATAATTTCAACATGCACCAAACCACACTCACAAGAAGTCAGCCAGTCGGTAATGCATTCAGTTCGCTGTAAATTTATGACGTCTTAATCAGATCATTCTTCTTAAATCTAGTCAAACGTTTTTCCCCATCTTGTTTTGAGTGTTAAAGACTAGCTAACAGAGGAATGCGCCAGATTATTCCACTTACTTGAAGTACGTAAATATTGCCATTTGTTCTTATTAAGCCCATACATCTAAAAATGGTCATTTTTCACCAAAATCAAGAAAAAAATGCTGTCAAATAATGTTTTGAATGAATGAATGAATGAATTTATTGTCATTGTCATCATCATCAAAATCATTGACAGTTTCGGAGTGTGGAATTTTACCCGAAGGAAAGACGAAGACAGACAAGGAAGACGGGAAAAGCAGATGCTTATCGAAACCCGTCCCCCATCAGCCCGGGACGCACAAACTGCATATTGTGTATCAGTCCAGTCATAGTCTTACACATTTCGTTCAAAAGTCATTGATTGCCATGGATTTTCACATATTGTCAATTTGAGTGAGTTCATTGTATCAGTTGATGTCCAAATAGGTGACACAGCACTCACGTTGCAATGGCAGCTCAGTAATGTGATTTTGCTGAAGGGCATATCCTGCGTGCCCTTCAGGAGCTCAATTGTGCGACTGCACAGCTCAAGCAGTGGGAGCAGAGTGTGCCATACCTATTGAACCATACCTATTCTTGAAAAAAGAACATTTCTGACAAACCAGTTTTTTTTAGGATTAAGTATATCAATATATTGCTTCAAATAAGGCTGTTAAGCTGAATTTTCGCTATTTTTCTTCAAGAAATCCGAGTGAAATACATTTTGAAGCGCTGGCAGATCATTTCACTTATTTCCAACAGAGTTACACTGAAAACAAGGGAATTTAACTAGTTTTAAGGAGGTGTGTTTTTGCAGTGTATTAACGTTATATGTTAGGAATGGCTTACTTTTAAAGGCATTTTTGTGCAATCTAGGTATTTACTCTGTAAGTAATTGGTGCCAACAGTTTACCATTACACAATGTCAGACAATCTGTCATTATTTAGATGTTGGAATTTACTATTTGTTCACTTTTGATGTTGAAAAAAAGGGCAATGAATTATATTTTTGCACAGTAATATTTTGTCTTGTGTATGCTATAAAATTTTACATCAATCTTTTAATAGAATTAAAGCCACATTAATTAATTAATTAATTAATTAAACCACATTATCGGTTATCGGTTTGAACAAGGAGGAAATTATTGGTCAGTATTGCTTGAAAAATGTATTATCGTGCATCACTCGCAGAAACACAAAGTAATATTTGAGAAGTTTATAGGATTAACAGAAAGTGCGTAGTAATTTTTTCAACTAAAATAGGCCGGTGCATAAATTCAGGCATCCCTACAGAAAAACAAGATCAATATTTAGTATAGCCTTCTGCAGAAATAACAGCGCTGCCTATAGCTTCAAGTGAGGGTCTGGATTGGGATTAAAGGTATTTTTGACTATTCTTTACTTGTTGCTCTGCATAAATGCCTTAGTAGAGTTGAACAATGTTAAGGGTCATTGTATTGATGAAATATCCAGCCCCTGCGCAACTTAACACTTTGTCACTGACTCTGGTACGTTGTTTGCAAGAATCTGTAGGTATTGACTGGAATCCATGCGACCTTAAACTTTAACAAGATTGCCAGTGCCTGCCCTGCCCCATAACATGATGGAACCACCACCAAATCTTACCGTGGGCAGCAAGCGTTTGTCTTGGAATGCTGTTTCTTCATACGCCCCTTGTTATGCCAGAATAACTTCATTTTTGTTTCATCAGTCCACAACACTTTATTCCAAAATGAGGCTGAATAATCCAAATGTGTTATGGCATACGCCAAGTGACTGTTTGTGGCACGTGCGCAGAAAAGGCTTCTTCAGCATTACTCTCCCATACAGTATCTCTTTGTGCAAACATTGCTGGATAGTTGACCGTAGCACAGTGACACCATCTGCAGCAAGATCATGTTGTAGGGTCTTTGGAGCTGGTCTTTGGGTTCAATTTGACTTTCCTCATCATCCTTCGCATCCGCTTAGCCGAGATTTTACTTGGCCTGCCGCTCCGGACCTTAACTTGGATTGTGCCTGCGGTCTTCTATTTTCTTATTATTTTTCTCACAGTGGAAACGGACAGCTGAAACTTCTGCGGCAGCTTTTCGTATCCTTCCCCCAAAAAACATCATGTTTCAGATCATTTTACAGTTGTTTTGAGACTCCCATGTTTCCACTCTTCAGAGATGATGCAAAGCGGAGAACAATTTTCCACCTTAAATACCCTTTCTCATGATTGGCTTCACCTGTGTATGTAAGTTAATTTCCGTCAGCTTATCAAATTTTGTGTTCCAAAAATTTGTACTCTGCCTATTTTGGGTTAAATAACTATTAAGCACTTTATACACTTTCATATCAACTATCAAATTTAACTTCAAATGTTACTGTGTTCATCTGTTATTTGTTCCAAACATTTGGTAGTGGTGCCCGAACTTTTGCGTACCACTGTATTGCAATGTGTAGCGCGAGTGCTGCTTTTGCTCATCTCTTTTTGGATCCATTTGCATGTGCGCGCCCAGTACATTTCCCTATTCTTTGAAACTTGCTACTGACAAGTGATAAATGTCGCCTCTGCCTTGAGCAGATTTGTCGCAGACATCATGGGAGCGAGTGGAGGAGAGCATTCATTTGGAACTGTTTCAGAGTTAAAACGTTGGCCAGTGTACAACAAGCAATTTGCTTTCACTGTATTTATTTTGCCATGTAGTCAGTAGAGTGGGGTCCTTCACGGACAACTCCCCATTCCATTAGTGTTTGCAGTTTTGTTGATTTACCTCTTTCTTTGTCGTCTTTATGTGACTTTGGCATTGCCATGGATCACAGTTGCTTTTATCAAATAGAAAAGTGCTTCTGTGTAGGATTCGTGAAGATTACCAGGAGTAACACAGCGTGCGTGGCCACATGGCAGTCATAACCAGAAGTCCAGAAATAATTTTAATACCACATTAAAGTGCGAATTATTTTCCAAGGTTTTATATAATTGATGAGCAGTGTTGTCAGTAACGCGTTGCTAAGTAACGCGTTACTGTAATCTGATTACCTTTGTTCAGTAACTAGTAATCTAACGCGTTCATTTTTCGAAGCCAGTAATCTGATTAAAGTTTGTTTCCTTAGTGTCTGTGCGTTACTATTTTGTTTTTTCCTCATGATGTACTGTATGTAGAATAAAGAATACTGTAGTCATGTACGAAGAGAATCTGAATAGAAAATATTGCTCTTGAGTTTGGCAGTGACATCGGATGTCACGTTTTCTCATCGGGGTAAAAACAACAGGTCACGTGCATTACCATTACCTGGCTACCTCTCAGGATGCTAACAGTGGAAGACGTAGGAGAAGAACCACAAACGGCTGCATTTGCTTATTGGACATACAGCCATGACTTCACATTCCTCTCCAATAAAGATGACCAAAAATATCTCCGTGCGTCGCAAACTTTGCGCTGGCTCAAAAGGGCAGTCGACCGCTCATAACTCTACATCTAATTCATGGAACCACTTGGAATTACAGCACAACGTGACAAAAATCAAAACAAAGCCATCAGGTAACGAGATAGCCAGCACTTTTACAGTTTGTAACCAGTCTTTACGTACATTTTATCGTTATAGTTTGTAACCATAGGCGGCGTGTGACTTTGGGGGGGACGCAAAAGAGCGAGTCAAAAGTCTGGACACGCCTCATCATTTGTGCTTTTTATATATTTTCACTATTATTGTAAATTCTCACTGAAGATATCAAAACTATGAATGAACATGAGGAATTATGTACTTGAAAACAGGTTTTATATTCTACATTCTTCAAAGTATCCACCCTTGAGGTGTCTCCAAACTTTTGGCCTATACTGCATGCATTATGAAATACTTTGTAGGATTCTTGTTCATTTCGTTTGTTTTTGTTGTTTGTTTTATTGCTTTACAACTTTTATAGACAGCATTTTAACGGCTAGGTCTTTATTTTAAATGGGGAGTTCCGAATTTTTTACATTAGCCTTAATCTTCGAGTTAGCGGGGGTTTAATTAGTCGTTTGAGTTGTTTTGAACAAATTCCATGCAGTTTGTCAGTTATTCGTTAGTTTCAGGGCTCCGGAGTGGCTGAGTATGGAGGACCAGGAGTGCAAAAATTCAATAAATAAATACACAATTAAATAAATAAGTGTCATTAAAATGCTTTTATTTCAATATTTATTTATTTATTTCAATATTTATTTCAATTTTTATTTATTTATTTCAATTTTTATTTATTTCCATTTATATTTATTTTTTTCAATTTTTAATTATTGAATTCAATTTATATTTATTTATTTCAAAATGTATTTCGATTTTTATTTATTTATTTCAATTTTTATTCTTTTATTTCAACTTTTATTTATTTCAATTTTTATGTATTTATTTCATTTTATATTTCAAAGTGTATTTCAATTTTTATTTATTTATTTCAATTTTTATACATTTATTTCAACTTTTATTTATTTATTTCAATTTGTATTTATTTATTTATTTATTTCATCATTTATTTATTTATTTCAACATTTATTTATTTCACTTTTTATTTATTTCATTCTTGCACTCTTGTTCCCCGTGTTCCCCGCATGAAATAATTTTATCTGTCATTGGCTCATCAAACTCGGTGGGCGGGCGTGAACTAGGCAGGGTTTGAGTTGATCGAGTAATAAGCGATTGCTTCGTCCTATTTTTTCCCAACATGGCGGCATTATCTGAGATTTTGCATGAGCTCTCTCGGGACATGTTAGATTTCTCAGAACAAATTGAAGCAGGACATTTGGACCCTGAGTACGTGTCCTACAAAACAGAGCAATTAATTAACGTTATTGGCATTATCTCGGCTCTGTCAGATCAAGATGTTGATCGAAGAGTTTTCGATAGTTTAGAACTGCGGTCAAGCCAGCCTCCACTCGTAAAAACGAAGTCAAACCAGCCGCCCCTCATTTGGATTATTGTTTGCATTATGTGCATTACGGTAATGCAATGCGCTGGCTTCAGAATGCAATGAGGTGGCTTCAGAGCGCAAGTCCCTTTATTAAATATATGGGGGGAAAAAACGGTGACCTATTCGACAACGGGTCCACTTTAGAGAGACACTGGAGCACCCCTAGACCCAAACTAAATCATTATCATGTAAAAATGATGTCGGAGTTCAGAGTAAAACTACTTAGAAAACTGCTACTTATTTCTGTCATTTAGCCTTATTTCAAAACTTGATAAAAAAAAAATAATAATAATAAAATAAAATCTGGTAAATATACAAGGACTGTTCCACTTCTGAGTTATACTAGAGTTTCCCGTATGCAGACATCAGCCCGTTTAAAGGCGCTGGCCCGTGCAATGTAGAAGCCACAGACTGGACTCCACCATGGGCTGCTAGTGGAGTTCTCCTCAGAGTGTCCTCGATTAAATTTGCTGCTTCTCTGAGCAGCTCTGGGCACATTTTGGACGTATGTATGTTTTGCTTGGACAACACGCGAAATGCGTCAAAGCCTACTACCGCTACACTGACCACGCTACTAATCTTCGTCGTCTTTGTGATTTTGAGGGAGCAATTATTTTTCAGATTATACGGATCTACACTGCCACCTTATGTATCGGGTGTACATAAAAATTAGCCAATGCCTCAGGCGTCAATCTATTATCTGAGATCGACTAATTAAGACTTGCTTTGCTGAGCAACCAATCAGACGTTAGAAACTTTACGAGCAAACGTGACAGATAAAATTATTTCATGGTTGCACCTCCAGAGGAACAAGAGTGCAAGAATGAAATAAATAAAAAGTGAAATAAATAAAAGTTGAAATAAATAAAATTGAAATAAATAAATAAAAATCGAATAAAAATCGAAATAAATTAATAAAAATCAAAATAAATAAATAAAAATCGAAATAAATTTTGAAATAAATAAATAAAAATCAAAATAAATAAAAATCAAAATAAATAAATATAAAATGAAATAATATAAATGGAAATAAATAAATATAAATGGAAATAAATAAATAAAAATTGAAATATATAAATATAAATGGAAATAAATAAAAATTGAAATAGATAAATATAAATTGAAATAAATATTGAAATAAATAAATAAATATCGAAATAAAAGCATTTTAATTACACTTTTAATTATTTATTTAATTGTGTATTTATTTATTGAATTTTTGCACTCCTGGTCCTCCATAGCTGAGCTAGCGCAAGTCAATGGTGGTTGAAATAAACTCCATCGACTAACTAAACTCCTGCTAACTCGACGATAAAGCCTTATCTGAAAAATTTAATTACATGCTATGAAATTTTTCTGTTGAGGCAGCAAAGGGAGAAAAATTGGGAAAAGTAACTGACAAATTACTTTTAAAGTAACTTAGTTATTTTGATAATAAAGTAATCAGTAAAGTAACTAGATTACTTTTTTGAGGAGTAATCAGTAATTAAATTACTTTTTCAAGTAATCTGTGGCAACACTGTTGATGAGTTACAAACATTAAAATAAAACATATAGAACCAACATGCCATTTTAATCGGCGTTCCCTTAGAGATGAGTTCCCTACATAATTGATGAAACTTGTAGTTACCTCTGGTGTATAAAGGACTGCTGCCAAGCGGAGTAGCCACTGAGGGCTGCCGTCTCCGCCTATTAGATTGGACAATGATCTGATAGCCTTGCATCAACCTCTGACAGACAAACTCTTCGAAGACTTGCGTCGCATTCATCCCCGACGCTTCATCTTCTCGCCTAGAAGTGTGGCAATAAGAAGATATTTAACTTAAATTTCATTTGCAGTTCATGGGCTTTCATATTTATGTAATTCATTCAGTGAACAAAATGTATCGTAACGTGTTTTTTAGACTCAAAAAGTTCAAGACAAAAACTTACTTTCCAGAGTATGCATTGGTAGTCAGGAAAAGCATATGGCATAGGCCTGCACGATATATCGTATGAAAATTGCCATCGCAATGTGCGCATGTGCAATATTCCCATCACAGGATGTGCAGTTTTTTTTTCTATTTTATCTGTCCTGTTGCTTGACATGGAGAATGCAAATCTAAGTGTCCTATTGGTCCGAACACTTTTAATGTATGACATGAAAGTATGATATACTCCCATTGTGATAATTCATTGTGTTTCGTTTATCAGGAGAAAGCAGTCAGCAGGAAGAGGGTTATGGGGGGACAGAATGGAAAATAAAAATGGAGACAGAAGAGAAGAACAACCAATAACAAGAGATACAATGCCAACACTAGCTATGAATACAGTAGTGCTATCGTTAGCTAATTGCAATTGAGTGATCAGGTTAAGACACGCCCCAATGGGAAAATATCACTTTTTGTTACGAAAGAAACTTCGGGATACGAAAGGCAAAAATACCGTATGGCAGGTACTTGCAGCTTCCAGAGTTTACTGAACGTAACATTCTAATAGCTGCTCTGCCATTGACTATGGCCTAGCATTCCTGGCATCCAATTGGCTAGGCGGGACCTCTACTGTATGTGTATGTGTGCATCCCAGCATCCTCTTCATTCGCCCCTGGTGTCCTGACAGGTTTACGCGGGTGTATTAACTTTTATTCTTTACTCTATTCTTGTTTTGTATTTTTAATTATGCACAACTCTGATTTTATGTCTATGTGCAATAATCCAAGTTTTCTCAACCTTTTCTGAGTCAAGGCACGTTTTTACATTGGAAAAAATCTTGCAGCACACCACAAAACAAAAATGTTGCAAAATTACTTTATGTACTGTATATTAATCATGAAATAATTTCTCAGTATTTATACTTACTCAGTGTGAAACTTGAGCTTGTTTAGATGAAAACAAAGCCAATACCCTGGCAGGAATCTTGTTCAACAGCTCTCAGTCTCTCTCTGTTTTTATTTTTCATGGCAGTTATGCTTGAAAAGGTCAGGATTATCAGACAGGGGGAGTTTAGCAATGTTTTTGACCGCATCAGGGCTGAGCATCTCGCTGAGAATGGCTTTGCAGGTAGGCAGATAGCATTTATGTCTCTGCCACATCTGTTTGAATATGTATATTAATGTATATGTTTTGATGCATTATAAAAGATTTATGTCTGACGTTTAGGGGGTTGGAATGGATTACGGCATTTACATGAAAAATGCGTCTCTACTTCAGAATTTTCAAGTTACGAAACTACTTCCAGAACCAATTAATTTCGTGAGTAGACGTACCACTGTACTTTGAATGGTAATTACTAACTCATTGGAAGAGTGAAAGGCATCTAATTTATTTTAACAATCATCACTGCCAGCCCCCCCATCCCAGTTCAAATGGTTTGGATGTCTGTCCTTGCCAATAGGTTAAACAGCCTAAATGGAGAGACGGAAATGTGTTTGCTGCCAAATGATAGGATTAAAAGTGTGTATACATAATAGCTAACTATTCTATAGTACTTCAAAAATTTAAGCTCTTTAAAAATGGCTGTCACTTCTTCTTTTATTTGCAGGCACTGAATAGGTTCAGAGAAATATATATATTTTCTCTTAGTTTCCTACAATTTTCATGCAAAGAAAAAAATCAAATCAAAGTGTGATTGATTTAAAGTAAATGCTTATAGAGACCTCTCCAGATCACTGTGTGGCAGTAAGTCATAGCATCCCTCGGTGTAGTCACTTTGTAGCATTTGACGATCAGGAAAGTAGTCAGTGGTGAGGGGCAAGCAGGCTGGTGTGGTCAGAGATTTCCAGTCAACTCCCACGGTACAGCAGAAGCTGGGTACTGTGATACAGAGTAAATTATTACATATCACAGTAAATTATTACATAAAGATAAAAAAAGATGAACCCGGCAAGACAAAGAAATATACAACAGAGGAAAGTGACTACTACAGAGAATGCCAGTTTCATTTCGTGAGTTGATGATTGTCTGGCAACCAGTTTAGCATTTACCCCCCCTACTGCACAGAGTCAGCTGAGTTTGGCTCCAGCGCCCCCATGACCCTCAAGGAGATTAACGATAAAAATGACAAAATGGCAATGATTATGGGCTAATGATTTCCTAAAATCACATTCAGAAAATAACACAGTGCTTTCTGGTTGTAAATCATGAGCAATCCTCCTTTTTTTTTTTTTTTTTTTAATGACTGCAATTTCAGCAATATGTGTTTTCATTTACACATTTTACTTAGCATTTAAATCACATCCATTTTAAGATGATATCATTTTCACATTCATCAGGAAATCTTGAGAAGCCCCTGAAGTCTTCTTCTATGATTGCTTGAAAAGTCACTTTATTCCATTTACTTTGCTCATGTCAAACCCTTCTCAAATGACTAGAATAAAGTTGTTGTCTTTTAAGGGAAAAAAAATAGTCTTCTAATTTCTAATTTAGGATTTAAAACTGATCTTGAATTCTGACCATGTGCAAAGTGTAAAAGTTCACTGTCGTCTAATCTTAGTTGAATAACTTACTTGGATTGGCACCACTTTGGGAAGAGTCGTCAAATTCAGAAGAACTGTCGGTCCCTATACAAATTCAAATTTTAAGGTAGATGACACAGCAGCAGAGACATCTTTATATTATCATCCAGGTAAATTTGATGGATGACTGAGGCAAAGCATTGGAGATTAAATCCATTCATGTTATGTTAAAAGTATACTTACCAACAATACTGCTAGGAGTGTATTCTTCTGCCACTCCACTAATGCACGGAGCATTCTCATCTGCTTGTTGGTAGGAAGTTTCCCTGAAATAACAATAAATGTTGTCATTGTCATTTTTTCTTTCCTCTGTTCTCAAATGTATCACTTTTTATGTGCGCTTTGAGGTATAATGATTCTTAAAACACTTTAATACTGATTCCTCATTCATCCTTTGGTAATACGGATGAATCAATAGGAATACAAATGACAACATTTACAGGAGACAGACGGCACAACCGGTTAAACCACTTCATCCACACGCATGGGGGCCCTCGGAGGATTTACCCTTTCTCTACTACTGTTCTTCACAGTGGAATTAAGCTCAAACAAAACTCAATCGTCGGTCTTATCAATGACGGTGACAAGTCTGCATATAAACAGGAGTTAGAGAAGCTGATGCTCTGATGGGACCAATACAAGTTTGAGCTGAACACACTTAAAGGCTGTAAGAATGATTGTGGACTTTGACGCAGATGCTCATCACCATGTGTGATTGCTCTGTGGCAACTTTCGACAAACTCCTGGGAATTACAGTCACACAGGACTTGAAGTAGGAATGCAACATGAACCCATCTTCAAAAAAGTCTAGCAGAGGTTGTACAAATGAACCAACTGCTGAAGGATGGGACCCGACCTGAATGGTTGACCAAGGGACGAACAGTCCTAATCCAAAAAGACCCCCAGAAGGGCCAATAACCTGTTTCTCCACAACAAGGAAGCCCCTCTCGGGGATCACCGCAGCTAAGACAATTGGGCGCATGGAACAATACATGACAGAGAAAAGGCATTGGTAGAAACACCAGAGGAGTCAAACGTCAACTACTGGTTGACAGAACTGTCGCCGGAGACTGCAAAACCAGACACACAATCCTGTGCACTGCTTGGATTGATTACCAGAAAGCCTATGACTCAATGCCACACACATGGATCCTGGAAAGGCTCAGCTTTAATTGAGCAAGTATCCATCAAATGTAGCATATACCAAGGAGATGCCCAATCCCCACTGCAGTTCTGCATAGGTCTGAACCCCTCAGTCAATTGATCAACAAGACTGGCTATGGATAACGACTTAAGAATGGGGCCTACATCAATCACCTCCTCTACATGTATGACATCAAGCTGTATGCTAACAGCGAGCGAGACACTGACTCACTGATCCACCAGAATCTACAGCGGAGACATCGGAATGTCATTCGGATTTGAGAAATGTGGCCGAATGGTGACAAAGAGAGTGAAAGGCAGTCCAGACAGAATCGGTGGCACCCCCAGAGGACAGGATAGCAGATGTTGAGGAGAGTGACAAGTAGCTTGCAATACCACAGGCAAATGGTAACCACGAAGAGGCCACAAGGAAAGCTTCGACAGGCAAATATCTGCAACGAGCAAGGCAGGTCCTGAGAAAACAAGGAAGCTGCTCACCATCCACTGAGGGTTACACCCCAAATCCAGTATCCTAAGCGCAAGGAGAGAGGCCGAGGTTTAATGAGCATCAAGGCCACTATCTAGGACAAAATATCCAAGCTCCACGAATACAACACGAAGATGGCCCCTAGGGATGAAGTACTTAGTGAATGTCTGAGTTGGAGGAACCATCATGGGAGGAAAAACTGGGATATGAACAAGTCCTACAAATGGTTAGAGAGGACTGGACAGAAAGACAGCAGAGACGCTAATCATGGCAGCTTGGGAGCAGGCATTGAGCACCACAGCAATAAAGGTCCACACTATAACACACTAGGCAGGATCCCAGGTGCAGGCTGTGCAAAGAAGCCTTGAAACAGTAAGACACAAATACCAGGGTGTGACATACTGCCAGGAAAACAATACATGGAATGCCATAACCAAGTACCCGGTATAGTGTACAGTCTGAAGAGTATGACTGGAGAGCCCTAGATTACAATGGGAAACACCTGCTAAGGTGGTGGATCACGAGAGGGCCAAGATCCTGTGGGACTTCCGTATACAGACTGATAAGATGGTCATGGCCAACCAACCAGACCTTGTGATCATGGATAAGCAGCAGAGGACAGCCGTTTTGATCGATGTAGCCATCCGCAACGATGCCAAGATCAGGAAAAAGGAACACGAAAAACTAGAAAATTATAATGGGCTGAAGGAAGAGCTGGAGAGAGCAGTGATGTCCGTGGTCATAGAAGCACTGGGGGCCATGTCCCCCACACTGGAGAAATGGCTCCAGCAGATACATGGAGAGACATCAGACATCTTCCTCCAGAAGAGCGCAGTCCGAGAAACATCAAAGATACTGTGCAGGACCCTCCAGTTCCCAGGCCTCTGGTTCAGGACTCGAGCTTGAGATGAACAGCCACCCACCCTAATAGGGGAAGATGGGGGGGTGGAGGAGGTGAGGAAAGAGTGTGCATTACTGGGCACTTCCTCCATAAAGTGCACCATGTTTGACACATGACTACAAGCACTCAGGTTGCTTTGAGGGGGAATAAAATACAAATAATCATTCCCAACCCTGACAATGTCTTGACTACGTATATGTTTTCTATTCATTTTGAGTGAGTTTTCATGGGAAACACAAAATGGTCTGGGTGACCCCAAACTTTTGCAAGCTAGGGTAAATAATAGGGGTGCAACGGTTCAGTTAGCCCACGGTTCGGTTTGAACCTCGGTTTTGGGATCACGGTTTCGGTTCATTTTGGGTTTGCGTTTTGCTTTTTTTTTTTTTTTTTTTTTTAAACTGCCTTTATTTTGCTTTTTAAAAAATGAAATAAACACTTAAAATGTAAACATTTTAGACTGTTAAAATGCCTCTTCGCTCTTTGGCAAGTGTAGTGACTGACTACTGAAATACACACACAGTAGTAAAAAAGTTACTTGGCAAAGTAACTGGTGATACCTTTCATGTTTTTTTTTCCATTTAAAAAAAAAAAAAAAAAACATAGTAACCTTTGCTACGTTTGGAGGTCATTTAATGTTGTGAATCAACCGATAAAGTTGATATAATTGCTCCCGTTTTTGCCTAAGTTCCCTTCCGTCTACTTTCGACATGTGAAAATTTTATAACTGTTTCATCCTTTGAAGATGACTCAAGTCAAGATTTTGCCGATTTTGGAGTATTTTGGATAAAAAGTTGCTTAGGTTCGCTCGGAAGGTTTACTACAACAGAGCCTTTCTGAGAAGTATACTGCTCTAAAATGGCGGCTGTTTACTAACGCTACCGAGTGTCATTTCGCTTGTAGTTCGATATGCATCTGATATCTAGGCGTAGATTGTATGATGTCGGCCACGGTCAGGAAATTGGAGCCACCTAACCTAGCATCGCGTTTGCTACAGCGTCTCAACAAACACTCTTCCCTCTCCGTGTCTGACTTTCCTCGTGTCATTCAAGTATTAACGAACATTGGCTCCTTGCAGAAACGGTGACCAAATCCGAACGGATGAAAAAAAACAAAAACGCAATGCACGAAAAACGTGCAGATTTTGAACGTAACGGGCGGCGTACACATTTAAAAACCAGTGCTCACGTGTACAAATTACGACGAGACCGTACAACTTGACAGGTATGAATTATAGTGGACCGTCACAGTTAGGTAGTAGCACTCTGTAGCACGGGACGTCCAACTATCAGCGGTCAGGGCGAAACTATGTGCTTTCGTGAAATCATCTTCAATGGCTTTGCGTGCCATTTCTTAAATGTCGGGGATTATGTTGTGGGCGAAATATGTCCGCGAGGGAACAATATAACGCGGGTCAAGCGTTGCAATTAAATTAACGAAGCCCGCATCTTCAACCACGGAATATGGTTGCATGTCTTTTTGCAATGCAAATCCCCACTGCGTGGGTTATTTTCTTGTGTTTTTCTGACCTGATATTGTAAGGCTTTTGGAACGCCTCTTCTATAGACCCGTGTGTTTTCACTGGTGTCATCTTGGGGGTTGTCCTGCTCTGAGAAAACGATGTCTGTGGGTGATGCTGGCTGAAGTGCTGACTGTTGAGTCATGTTAGAAGTCTTGCCGTTAGCATAGGGAACAAGCGCTGAGCAATGCTTGCAAATTGTTTTATGTTTTTTTCTATATTTTCTCTCCGTCTGCATTGTAGTCCACGGGGAAACCGAAATGTTGCCACACCGCAGATTTGAAAGAAGCCGGTGCTTCCTCAAATTTCGGTCTGTCGACTCCTCCGCTCGCCATAACTTTTTTTGTTTTCTTTCTTGTTTCACTTTCACCTCGCCCGTAAGCGAGAGAGGGCGTTACTCGGCTCCTATTACACAGGTGCTTGACAGCGATTGGACATTTACTCGTGGGGCGGGAATTTCACCACAGCTGCGCGTCACGGCACACACAGGCACAGAGTTTGACCAATTCATTCCACAAGCACTCGGAATAAATTACTGTAATTGCAAAACCAAAAAGGCGCGGTTCATAAAGGCGTATTGAACCGAACAGGGCGAACCGTTCGGTTCGGTTTTGAACCGCGAACCGTTGCACTGCTAGTAAATAACTGTGACTTGACTTGATGCAATCTAACCTTTCTGTGGACTCATGACATGAGAGTTCCAGCAGTTCAGCTGATGTGTAGCCAATATCTCTCAGATAGCTGTCTTGCAACTCAGCAACGTCCTTCCTGGTCTGGTGATGGATTTGAATAGCTTCTCCAAAAGGATCTGATGAAGAAAAAAAAAGACCAAGACATACATTCCCTATACATAACTGACTTATCCCTGTTTTTTTTTTTGTCATATAAAGAAATGTTTGTTTTGTATTGTGTTAACCAGTGTTGGGCACATTACTTTAAAAAAGTAATTAGTTGTAGTTACTACTTCTTCCAAAAAGTAACAGAGTTAGTAACTGAATTACTCTATAGTAAAAGTAACTAATTACCAGGGAAAGTAACTATTTCCGTTACTTTAAAAAGAAGTTGTTGTATGTCAACGAATTTGAAATTTCCTGAGCAGTATTCGAGTCAGTTGAATAGAGAAGAACAGACAGGTAGTTGTGCTATAGAACCTTGTAATATTTTTTGCACCTCACCAGCAACAGATTTATCCTACACTTTAAGTGCAACAAAAATGAAAAGATTTGAATTGCCTACCATTGATGTCGACAAAAGCTTTGAATGAATGAGCCGGGACAAACAGCCTGGAGTCATAAGAAGTATGTCCGCTGTTAGGCTCGAGCGTTTACGTCACAGAATGGGGAATCACGTGAGATTTGACAACAACGCAGCCATATTGGAAGCAGGTCTGGCTCGCTGACATTAAACTTTAACTTGCCATTTCGATAAAGAGACAAACTCGTTACTGAGGGAAAGAAGAGATATGTGATCAAACTTAAGGATCTGAAAAATGTTGACCCTTACGAGCCAGCCGAAGACAAATGCAGTAAAGATGTCGACGGGGTTCCACAATTACGCGAAATGGATATTCTGCTGTATTTATTGATTGGTGTATGTTACTAAACTCATCAGCAATTCCGAAATTACAAATCGCTACAAAGCTACGAACAGTTTTGCTGCGGATGGGCGCAGGACCTGCACATTATGACAGTATTAAACGGCAACTCCATCGTTCTTGCAAAGGTAGGCAATGTGTGTTTACTATTTTCATTGCTATGAACCTGAACGCACCCCAAGTCCATCCATCCATCCATCCATCCATCCATTATCTTCCGCTTATTCCGGGGTCGGGTCGCGGGGGCAGCAGCTTTAGCAGGGAAGCCCAGACTTCCCTCTCCCCAGTCACTTCAGCCAGCTCCTCCGACGGGATTCCAAGGCGTTCCCAGGCCAGCCGAGCGACATAGTCTCTCCAGCGTGTCCTGGGTCGACCCCGGGGCCTCCCGCCAGTGGGACATGCCCGGAACACCTCTCCAGGGAGGCATCCAGGAGGCATCCGAACCAGATGCCTGAGCCACCTCAACTGGCTCCTCTCAACGCGGAGGAGTAGCGGCTCGACACCAAGCCCCTCCCGGATGACCGAGCTTCTCACCCGATCTCTAAGGGAGAGCCCGGACACCCTGCGGAGGAAACTCATTTCAGCCGCTTGTATCCGGGACCTTGTTCTTTCGGTCACGACCCACAGCTGGTGACCATAGGTGAGGGTAGGAACGTAGATCGACCGGTAAATCGAGAGCTTCGCCTTTTGGCTCAGCTCCTTCTTCACCACAACGGACCGGTACAGAGTCTGCATCACTGCAGACGCTGCACCGATCCGCCTATCAATCTCCCGCTCCCTCCTACCCTCACTCGTGAACAAGACCCCAAGATACTTGAACTCCTCCACTTGGGGCAGGATCTCATCCCCAACCCAGAGAGGGCATGCCACTCTTTTCCGGCTGAGGATTATGGTCTCGGATTTGGAGGTGCTGATCTTCATCCCAACCGCTTCACCCTCGGCTGCAAACCGCCCCAGTGAGAGTTGGAGGTCACGGCTTGATGAAGCCAACAACACCACATCATCTGCAAAAAGCAGAGATGCAATGCTGAGGCCACCAAACCGGACACCCTCAACGCTTCGGCTGCGCCAAGAAATTCTGTCCATAAAAATTATGAAGAGAATCGGTGACAAAGGGCAGCCTTGGCGGAGTCCAATCCTCACTGGGAACGATTTCAACTTACTGCCGGCAATGCAGACCAGACTCTGACACCGGTCGTACAGGGACCGAACAGCCCTTACCAACGGGCTCGGTACCCCGTACTCCCAAAGCACCCTCCACAGGACTTCACTAGGCACACGGTCGAACGCCTTCTCCAAATCCACAAAACACATGTAGACTGGTTGGGCGAACTCCCATGCACCCTGGAGGACCTCGCCGAGGGTGTAGAGCTGGTCCACTGTTCCACGGCCGGGACGAAAACCATACTGCTCCTCCTGAATCCGAGATTCGACTTCCCGACGGACCCTCCCCTCCAGCACCCCTGAATAGACTTTACCGGGGAGGCTGAGGAGTGTGATCCCTATATAATGGAACACACCCTCCGGTCCCCCTTTTTAAAAAGGGGGACCACCACCCCGGTCTGCCAATCCAGAGGCACTGTCTCCGATGTCCACGCGATGTTGTAGAGGCGTGTCAGCCATGACAGCCCTACAACATCCAGACCCTTCAGGAACTCCGGGCGGATCTCTTCTACCCCCGGGGCCTTGCCACCGAGGAGCTTACCAACCGCCTCAGTGACTTCAACCCCAGAGATTGAAGAGCACACCTCAGAGTCCCAAGACTCTGCTTCCTCAAAGGAAGGCGTGTCGGTGGAATTGAGGAGGGCTTTGAAGTATTCTCCCCACCGACTCACGACGTCACGAGTCGAGGTTAGCAGTACACCATCTTCACTATACACAGTGTTAATGGTGCACTGCTTTGCTCTCCTCAGACGCCGGATGGTAGACCAGAATTTCCTCAAAGCCGTCCGGAAGTCGTTTTCCATGGCTTCGCCGAACTCCTCCCATGTCCGAGTTTTTGCCTCGGCGACCGCCGAAGCTGCAGTCCGCTTGGCCAGCCGGTACCTGACAGCTGCCTCCGGAGTCCCACAGGCCAAAAAGGCCCGATAGGCCTCCTTCAGCTTGACAGCATCCCTTACCGCTGGTGCCCACCAGCGGGTTCGGGGATTGCCGCCACGACAGGCACCAATCACCTTACGGCCGCAGCTCCGATCGGCCGCCTCAACAATGGAGGTGCGGAACATGGTCCACTCGGACTCAATGTCCCTCACCTCCCCCGGGACAAGGGAGAAGTTCTGCCGGAGGTGGGTGTTGAAGCCCTTTCTGACAGGGGATTCTGCCAAACATTCCCAGCAGACCCTCACAATACGTTTGGGCCTGCCAGGTCTGATCAGCATCTTCCCCCACCATCGGAGCCAACACACCACCAGGTGGTGATCAGTTGACAGCTCCGCCCGAGTGTCCAAAACATGCGGCCGCAAGTCCGATGACACAATCAGTCGATCATTGAACTGCGGCCTAGGGTGTCCTGTTGCCAAGTGCACATATGGACACCCTTATGTTTGAACATGGTGTTCGTTATGGACAATCCGTGACGAGCACAGAAGTCCAATAACAGAACACCGCTCGGGTTCTAATCGGGGGGGCCGTTCCTCCCAATCACGCCCCTCTAGGTCTCACTGTCATTGCCCACATGAGTCCCCCAGCAGAACGAGGGAGTCCCCAGAGGGGGCACTCACCAGCACACCCTCCAAGGACTCCAAAAAGGGTGGGTACTCTGAACTGCTGTTTGGTGCATAAGCACAAACAACAGTCAGGACCCGTCCCCCCATCCCGAAGGCTGAGGGAGGCTACCCTCTCGTCTACTGGGGTAAACCCCAGCCTACAGGCACCAAGCCTGGGGGCAATAAGTATACCCACACCTGCTCGGCACCTATCACCGTGCGCAACTCCAGAGTGGCAGAGGGTCGAACCCCTCTCGAGAGGACTGGTATCAGAACCCAAACTGTGTGTGGAGGAGAGTCCAACTATATCTAGTTGGAACTTCTCTGCCTCACACACCAGCTCGGGCTCCTTCCCTGACAGAGAGGTGACATTCCATGTCCCAAGAGTTAGCTTCTGTAGTCGGGGGTCGGACCGCCAAGGCCCCCGCCTTTGGCTGCCGCCCAAATTGCTACGCACCTGACCCCTTTGGCCCTTCCCACAGGTGGTGAGCCCATGGGAAGGCGGACCCACGTTGCCTTTTCTGGCTGTGCCCGGCCGGACCCCATGGGAAAAGGCCCGGCCACCAGACGCTCGCCTTCGAGCCCCTCCCCCAGGCCTGGCTCCAGAGGGTGGCCCCGGTAACCCGCTTTCCGGGCAAGGGAAACTTGGATCCTGTAATTTTTTCCATCATAAGGGGTCTTGTGAGCCATTCTTTGTCTAGCCCCTCACCTAGGACCTGCTTAAAGCCCCCAGACAACATAGCTCCTAGGATCATTGGGACACGCAAACCCCTCCACCACGATAAGGTGATGACTCAAGGAGGAGGCACCCCAAGTCTTGGATGACAAACAGAGCAGAGTAGACTCGCTACGGCTGGTAGTTTCTTCAATTTATTCAGAGTAAGTAACGCACCGCTTTTGACCGTCGATAACGGCATTGTAACGGCGGAAAAAAATAATTAGTTAGATTACCCCGTTACTGAAAAAATGACGCTGTTATGTAACAGCGTTATTTATAACAGCTTTATTCCCATCACTGGTGTTTAGGGGTGTAACGGTACACAAAAATCTCGGTTCGGTACGTACCTCGGTTTTGAGGTCACGGTTCGGTTCATTTTCGGTACAGTAAGAAAACAAAATGCAAAATGTAAATGTGCTAGTTGTTTATTACACATTTTTGTGCTTTCAACAGTAGGAACATTAGCTTATTCAAAGCTATAATTCTGCTCAAAAATAGAAAATACAATATTCTGAAATGTAGATATTTTGAAAAACAAAATAAAAAATAGCTTTGGCTAAGACTTTCTTTAAAAAATATCTGATGTGCAAAATTAACAGTTGCAACACTGAACAGTTTCTAGTTTCTCATATTAACTTTATGACCACAGCCTCAAAAAGTAAGGGTTATTTGTGCTGTCAAACGATCAACATTTTTAATTGAGTTAATCACAATTTAAAAATTAATTGCAATTAATCGCAATTCAAACCATCTCTAAAATATGCCATATTTTTCTGTAAATTATTTTATGAATGGAAAGATAAGACACAAGACGGATATATACATTCAACATACTGTACATAAGTGATGTATTTGTTGATTATAACAATGAATCCACAAGATGGCATTAACATTCTTACTGTTGAAGACATTTTTTTCTCTGCAAAAACACACAACAGAGCCTTAGAACAGTAACTGAAACAGTATTATTTATAATGTGTGCAAAGTGTGTGTAGTGTACACATAAATGTGGCCCTCTTCCCTACTCATCCTCTAGCCAATCGCTGAGGCAAACCAACTTATTTACATTTTCTGAGAATTGTTCCATCTTAATTCTTTTTTAATTTGAATTCCCCACCCAGAGGGCCAACCTGCTTCCATGCTTACATTTAACCATTACCCACGCTGCTCACTGCACTTCTGAGTGGTGCGACGGCCCTGGCCGTTTAATTGTTATCTTTTTTGAGACTGTCAGTCATCTGAATGCCGCGTCCGCCAGCTGGCTGCCTCCCCACCCAACGTGGCGTACTCTGATTGACGCCGGACGGGCAGACGACATCACCGCCGCTGATGGGCCACCCGAACTAGCCGCTGTCTGACATGTGTCCATTATGCAGCGCTTTGTTTACATTTGCAGCAATAACGACACTTGCTTTACGGCAGCTAATCCGATACACGGTAGTACTATTAGGCCGTTGTTTGAGCTTGCATACCCATGTGTGTGTTGTATTGTGCCTGAGTCTTGTTAACCAAATAAAGGCAGCGTTAATAAAAGTCATCTGACCGCTCGTCATTTTACAGTCAACACTCTGAGAGTTCGCAACTTCGCATTTGACAGCATACGTGCCGCGTACCTCCTCGACAGCTGTTTGCTCTCCATTCATTCACCTGTGCATTTGATTGCTATTTTGTTACACTCCCGCTCTTTCAGTGAGGTATTTTGTGTTCATTCGTTATTGGATCGTTTTGTTCACCACTGTAAATAAGAGCACCGCAGCAGTAGAGGTAAACTGCCGTTTTCGTTCAACCCATTTTGTTTAGTGTAGAAGCCAGGGTAGTGGCTGTTGTGTTTTTTTTACGATCAAGGTTTACTTAGCGGGTGGGGCTTAAGTGTAGTTTCATTTTGTTTGTTGTTTTGGCCTGTGCTTACGCTGAAGCCAGCTTCTACCGGATTTTGGATATTTTGTTATTGCGAGTTCGACTTGTGTGAATAAATTTGTGTCCACTTGCAACTTGTGTGCGTGGCTCGTTTTATGTTACGCCCTCAGCGAGCCGTCCGTGGGACGTAACAGTGGGATTATGGGATGCATGAGCGGGCATTCCGCGCTTGCGTTAAATGAGTCAGATATTTTAACGTGATTAATTCAAAAAATTAATTACCGCCCGCTAACGCGCTAAATTTGACAGCACTTTACATTACGTCAGAAACTCGTTCGGTACGCCTCCGTTCCGAACCGAGGACCACGTACCGAAACGGTTCAAAACAAATACATGTACCGTTACACCCTTACTGGTGTTAACTGACTTGTACTTGGAAGTAGTTATATTTCCTCCCACCTTGACCATGGCTTCAAGTTGTTTGGCACCAATCTCTTAAGAACCCACATCAGTAAAAGAAATAACATGAATCTCACCAAAGCAATAATAAAACGAAATGTGTATTTGGAAATGTGTGGTTTCTTTTGTTGCCGACGCCGACCAAAAATGACGTCATGTGCGGGTTATAAAATCCTGCCCCCCGCCATCCTCGCACAGAGAACGCCGAGTCGTCAACACAGGACAAGTCTGAAAGTGTATTCCCGCGATATTTTCCCATGTCTGAAAGCCATGACACGGGTAAATCCCACGTCACCTTACATGGGAATTTACAGGGATATAAGTCTGAAAGAGGCTATTTTTTTTTATCATTGAAAAATGTGGATTTAGAGATGTGGGTTTTGTCTCATTTTGTTGTGGCTGCAGGACCCCAAAAGACAGGTGGCTGATAGCTATATATACTAACCGGCCTGACAAAAATTCACCACCAAAATATACACTCTACTATTTAGTTGGACAGCCTTTTGCTTTAATGACGGAACGCCTTCGCTGTAGCATTGTTCCGCTAAGTGCTTGTAGCAATGTCACAATATTTATTTCCATCCAGTGATGAATTCAGTTTTCACCAAGATCTTGCATTGATGACGGTAGAGGCAGACTGCTGCACAGAGCCTTCTTCAGCACTTCCCAAAGATTTTCAATGAGGTTAGAGCTTGGACTCTGGAGCAAAGGGAGACGGTCAGGTGGTTGAATGAGTGCAGATTTACTTTCCTGTTCCAGAGTGATAGGCGCATCAGGCTAAGTAGAGAGGCAGATGAAGTGATGCACCCATCATGACTGGTGCCTACTGTAACGCCTGTGGGGGAAGTGGAGCTTGTGCAGTTGGTCAGGTCTCAGTTCAGTAACGGTAGAATGAGGTCAGGTGACAACCTGAATATACTGAATGACTAGTTTATGCCATCAATGGATCCCCCCTCCCCGATGGCACTTAAAAGTGCTATGAAATTGTAGAGCGAGTGACTTTAAAATGATAGGACACCAAATTAGACCCTAATTAGTCTATCTCAGCTCCCTTTGCCACACCCACTAAAAAAATCTCCAAACAGATGATGATTTCACACCAGGAATGAGACGCATATTTTTGCAGTCAGCTAGCATGCTATCCACAGGCTTTTCTGACCTCTTGTTGCCGTGTGACCATTCTGTCATTCAATGAACATGCTAGAACAACACAATAAAGCTAGACGTAACCAACAAGAATTGATGTTTCATTGTCAGATCATTTTGCCATCATCAGATCACTTTGTCTGAAAAAGTGGGCATTCCATGATGCATTGCTTTGGAACTTGCAACTACAGAATGAAATGGTAAAAAAATAAAACAGCCAGATTTGAGTGCCAAATTCCTAAAATTACATTAGTACATTAGTAATTTTTCAACAGGAGGGCATTTTTAGAAAAAAAAAAAATTAAACAGCAAAACCCTAACTGGAGGTGAGAGAGCACACGGGAGCATAATTAATTGAACTTAATTAATTGAATTTAATTAAGTGATTTTCTTTTTCATATATTTACCCTTTTAAACTTTTTTTTTCAAAGTTTCTTTGCTTGGATCGATTATTTGATATCTAAAATATTGGGCAAAATGCGATAGTAACGAAAAAAATACAATTAAGTGATAGTTATGAGGTAGACATCCGTGACTTTTTTACAGACGCCAATTTTTTCATTTTGACATTTGTTTAAAAGTTTAAAATATGCGAGTGAATAATTGTTTATTTTTATTTTTTTAACTAAAATATTAGACATCAATTAATGAATCTAAGCTAAAAATGACAGACATTTCAAATAATAAATACGATTACTCACCTTTTTATAGCTAGGTTGAAACAAAAGCGGTTGCACGACATTCGTAAACGGGGGTTTCCAGGGTGAAACTGACACATTAAAAATAGTTCAGGAACTTCATGCGCCATGAATCTGCTATGGCAGCATATAGACCCTACCCACCGACGTCACAAAACCACGTGCTCGCTGTATGGTTCCGCCCACTTGTCCGTCATTTTGTCTCTGTATTAGCATTGGTTTCAATTGATCGAGGAATTCAAAATGCATTTCATGGAAGACCCGGTGCTTTCTGATGCCGTAAACTCACTGGATGTGTTGCATAAAAGGCGTTATGTGGAAAAGCTTCGTTCTATACAGTCGCCAGATCCATATTTGATGCCTAAATCGATGATTTTTGACCGGCTGCCTTCGCCGTCTCTGCCTGACCCTGATATTTACAACTATCTTGTCCACACAAAATCAGCCTATTCTCACGAAAGTTTGAAAAACTTTAAGAGCTTGAAGGCTTATAAATGCTACGTTGCTGGTTGGGTGAAACAGGTCCTCGTACACGAAAATTCGGCAGGAATCTTGTGCTCGGAAGGTGAGTTACGAAATTTTCAATTCAAAATCTTTTGTTATTGCTAACATCCACTGTCAAGTCTAATGTATTTCATGTCGTTTGTCAATGGAGTTAAGGCTTTTAATGTTTATATGGTTTAGCGATAGCACTCTCACTACATACATACGTGTATGTTGTCGGCGATTAGCCTAGCAATGATCTTAATTGTGGTTGTCAGCCCAAAACCCTCTAAATATATATTAAATGCATCTTACCAGATATAAAATGACTCCTACATAATCTGTGGTAATCGTTTGGAGCCCAGTTTTCTCGTCGAATTGCAGCAGCCCATCTCGCTCTCTCCTCTCCGGGTCTCTCGGAATCCGGTAGAACTTCAAGTCTTTCCGTCTATCTTCTCTGTTATTGCAACCGACCGCCACACACGCCTTCACCATTTTGATTATTAATGTTAACGAGCAGAAAAACACGCCGTAAATAGGAGGAATGTACGTAGCCGTAACAGGTTAACACTATGTTTTGACGGACAGTTGGGCGGTACCATTCAGGAGAGTGGAGTTGTGACGTCACGTGGGTAGGGTCTATAGACATATTGTTCTATCAAACATAAGTTCTTTTGGCTTAAAATACAGCATTATATATTAAAGAGGAGCACAAGAGCAGAAATTGCTTTTTCATTCTTGTCTGTGTTTTCCGCCATAGAGAAATAATAATTTGTTAACAAATGTAATTTCGCCAGTGGCTCTTGACACACACATTGCTATTCCTGTCGACTCTATAGATATAGTACTAACTGGATAGGATGTCGTCATTGAAATCCATTGGAGCTAGCACGTAGCATTCATTTGTTTCCTGGAATAATAAGCCCACACGATAGCGAACATGACTGAAAAACAAATGTCTTTGGACAGCTTATTTTTTTAAGGGAAAAAGGACACCCGCTGAGTGAGAAGACGAGCTTACGACCAAGTCCATCCTGCATAATATGTGGCTAAAAGCTCGCAAACAAGGCAACAAAAGCGAATGCACTGAGAGCATCACACCTTCTGGCGAACCCTATTCTAAAGCCAAGAAACCTTTCACGACTGGAGAAGAACTCATTAGGCCTGCGACCAAGGATATTTGCCACCATGTTTTAGGAGGCCACTGTTAAAAACAAAGGTTGTTCAGCGTATTGTGAGTTACACTTTCCCAGCATTTACTGTTCGTTTTAAGCCCCGTCGTGTTGTTTGATATTTACTGTAATTTTCTGCCACACATTGCCGGCCCGTGAAAAAAGGCCCACTTCACCCCGGTCCAAAAAGGTTGGTGGCCACTGCATCATTCCATGACTAACCAATATTGATCCATGTGTACGCCTCATCGGATTATAAGGCACACTGTCGTATTTGAGAAAATTGAAGGCTTTTAGGTGTGCGGAAAATACGCTAATTAGAAATCAATAATGAGCAGTGATATTCAAATAATTTGCCGAAAGAAGTAACGCTCACCAACAGGGAATGTGTGCATCCAACGACGACGGTTTGACGTGAGTTTCATTGGGATCCTGGTTGGTGTGAAGGGATTTATAAGCGCTCTCTGGGGAGTATAACCACCCGGCTGCAGGTACAGGCTGGACTCTGCGCTGCCCACCGTGAAGCGAGCAGGGGCACTTGAGTCTCGTTGAGAGTCCGTCGTCTTCTCAATTGACTCTTGATGAAATAATAACAATTAATGAGAAGGAAACGTTCTCTCTGTGTCATATGCTACCCACCTCTGGCACAGGTGCATCCTAGTGAACTACTGATTTCGTAAGCCATAGAGGGCATCCTGGGTATCAAAAACATGTTGGAGTTGGACACCGGGCCCAGACTATCATCAGACGCCAGGCTATGTTGTTCATCAGCACCAGCAAAGCACAAAGGAGGTGATGTGCCTATGCCAGTTGCGACATCAACTGAGCCACAGTTTTTCTTTCCCGTTCTTTCTTTAGCCCGACCCACCCTGAAGGACACAGTTACCTGTCTTCAAGTGATTAACGCAAATTGACGAATACAAAAGATGAGCACACCTGCAACCGGGGCTTCTCTGAATCAGTGAAGGAACAGGCAGTCGGAAAACCTGAGAGTCATAGGCATCGTAGTCCACTTGCATCGGCAGGCCATTGTCACACTCCTTTTGTATACACAAAGCTATAAACCAACAAGAGTTGAGTACAAAACAAATCAATAAGAAAAATTGGCTGTGTTTCACTTACTTTGATCGATGGCTCGCTTGAGTTTTTCAAAATAACGCTATAGGAAAAATATGGAGATATGACTTTGTTAGTTGTTTCTGTCTATTGCATGACACATTCAAAATGAATGTAAACATAACATTTCACCTTGTGACCAGCGAGCTTGAGTCGGGGAATAAAGGTATTACATGAATTCTGACTTTTAGAGGTGTAGAAGCTAAAGAGCCATAAAACATACATAATTATTTCAGTCAAATTAGATTTTTTTTACACCATTTGAATTGCATTATTTAAAAACTATAAAATATGGTCTTGCCTGTGGTTGATCCAGTGAGGCAGATGATAGTCATTCCCCACGCACAAGTCAGGTGGCGATTTATAATGCAACTATGGAGTAAATATGGAAATGATCATGAAAAAATGTAGTTGATTCAATGCATCGTCACTTCAGATTTTACCTTAAAGAGCGGTACTGCATGTAATGGCTGCTCTCCCATACACACCAAGTCAACACCAATACCTGTAATTACAACAAATGACATATAATGTATACACAACCACTCAAAAGTTTAGGATCACTTTGAAAATGTCCTCTTTACCATAGACACACATTAAATTTCTCTCAACAAGAACTATCGGTAACGCTTTAGATTGAGGTCCTACTAAAAAGCATTAATAAGAGTTAATAAGACATAATAAGCGTTAATAAGTCCTTTATATGATGCTTATATGTTTATAAGTCTACATAATGGTTCATAATGGCCTTATTATCAGGCAATAAGACATCATAAAAATTGAGTTTATAGGTCATAGCGCCCTAAAATATTAACCTATACAGCAATGTTCCCTCTAAGCCACTGTTTTTCAACTGGTGGGCCGCGGCACACCAGTGTGCCTTGAGAGATCGTCAGGTGTGCCGCGAGAAATTATCTAATGTCGCATTTATATATATATTATGAATGAATGAATGAATGAATTCATTGTCATTGTCATCATCATCAGAATCATTGACAGTTAGAGTGTGGGATAGTTTTGCCAGAAAGGAGAAACATTGACACAGACTATGGAATAATTTGCCCGAAAAAGACGATGACAGACAAAGGAAGACGGGAAAAAAGCAAACGCTTACCGATACCCGTCCCCCAACAGCCCGGGACGCACAGTCTAGCATGTTTGTGTTAAATAGTCCTTTTTTTTTTTTTTTTAAACTCGTATCTTTCAAAAAGTCATTGATTGCCATGGAATTTCGCAATATTGTCAATTTGAGATTATGTGTATATTGCAATGTCCATAAATGTGTGTGGGCCCTTGAAGGGGGCATCAGACTGAACAGTGGTGACGTAGCAGGAAGCAAGCAAAGAGAGAGGGAGAACGGCGTGTGAACAAAGTTAGCGGTCACATGTTGCGGATGCCGCTGTTATTTTGTATATCATTTTCCACTGTTGCCACAATAAAGTGGGAAATTCATCACCGATTCCTCTCCTTTCTATATCCCCATTCATGGTTATTTTTTTTTTTACGTCAACGGGCGGAGTTGCATTAGGACAGAAGGAAGGAGTAGGTAGAAAGTTCTCGGTCGTGTGTAGATGAGCGAAGTATTGCATGTGTCTCGTTAAAAAAAACTGCTCGAATTTTTAGCCATCAACGACCTTGATGTCAGCGACAATGCACGTCCCTAGCACGTCTACTGCACATCATTTGGTTAGACTCGTCATTTGTTGATATACTCGAAAGTGTCCTTTCTATTTTAATCCAAATGTGACGACCGTCAATCCTCCCCCTGTGTTTTATTCCAACACATTGTTGAGAACAGCAAGGGCCTAATGGCTAAAAATCCAAGCAGTTCTTGAACACGACACGAGCATCGATCCATTCCAACAGCGCCATGGTACCAAGCAAGCTTAAACCTCATCTCCAAACAAAACACCCGTCGCTTCAAAACAACTCGATGGACTATTTTGTTCGCCTTCGTGAAAACACAGAGAAACAGGCAACTTTTTTGATAAAAACTACGAAGGTAAATGAGAAAGCCCACAAAGCCAGTTACCTTGTTGCTAAATCCAAAAATTTCCACACCCTGACAGACATTAATTAATACTACCTGCCTGCAAAGCCATTGTCTGCGAGATGCTCGGCCCTGATGTGGTTAAAGACATTGCTCAAGTCCCAGTCTGATAATTCTGAGCTTTTTCAAGCCTAACTGCTATAAAAAAATTAAAAAAAAAAAAAGAATAAAAACATAGGAAGACTGAGAGCTGTTGAAGAATAAGGATATCGACTTTGTGTTCATCTAAACAGGCTCAAGTTTCACACTGAGTAAGTATACATACTGAGAAATGATTTTATAATTATACTATACAGAAAATAATTTTGGAAAATGTTTGGTTTGTGGTGTGCCGCGAGATTTTTTCCAATGTAAAAACATGCCGTGAGTCAAAAAAAGGTTGAAAAACACTGCTCTAAGCAAAGCACATGCGGAATTGCGCACTGCTTGAACATACTGTACTCTGCGCACAAGAAAATCTATGCTGCGCACAAAATTCAACATAAACGTATTGTAGCGTCACTACTACTGTCAGCGCCGCAGTATTGGTATGTCGATACAGCAATGCGAGGTGACTCGGACAACTGTCGGCACCACTGTAATGTGTCAGCGTGACACTACTTTTGGCGCTTTCGATATGGCAACGCGACGCTTCCATTGGTGGTGAAACGAGAGCTAACCCTGTGCTAATTTACTGAAGCAACATTCCGCTGCCAATCTTTGCAAGCGCTATAGACCCTACCCACCGACGTCACAAAATCACGTGCTCGCTGTACGGTTCCGCCCCCTTGTCCGTCATTTTGTGTCTGTATTATCAATGGTCTCAATTGATCGAGCAATTTATAATGCATTTCATGGAAGACCCGGTGCTTTCGGATGCCGTAAACTCACTTGATGCGTTGCATAAAAGGCGTTATGTGGAAAAGCTTCAGTTTATCCATTCGCCAGATCCATATTTGATGCCTAAATCGATGTTTTTCGACCCGCTGTCTCCGCCGTATTTGCCTGACATCTGCTAGCTAGCCTGATATGTACAACTATCCACACAAAATCAGCCTATTCTCACGAAAGTTTGAAAAACTTTAAGAGCTTGGAGGCTTATAAATACTTCGTTGCTGGTTGGGTGAAACAGGTCCTCGTCCACGAAAATTCGGCAGGAATCTATCTTGTGCTTGGAAAGGTGAGTTACGAAATTTTCAATTCAAAATCTTTTGTTATTGCTAACATCCACTGTCAAGTCTAATGTATTTCATGTCGTTTGTCAATGGAGTTAGGGCTTTTAATGTTTATATGGTTTAGCGATAGCACTCTCACTACATACATACGTGTATGTTATCGGCGATTAGCCTAGCAATGATCTTAATTGTGGTTGTCAGCCCAAAACCCTCTAAATATATTTCAAATGCATCTTACCAGATATAAAATGACTCCTACATAATCTGTGGTAATCGTTTGGAGCCCAGTTTTCTCGTCGAATTGCAGCAGCCCATCTCGCTCTCTCCTCTCCGGGTCTCTCGGAATCTGGTAGAACTTCAAGTCTCTCCGTCTATCTTCTCTGTTGTTGCAACCGACCGCCACACACGCCTTCACCATTTTGATTATTAATGTTAACGAGCAGAAAAACACGTCGTAAATAGGAGGAATGTACGTAGCCGGAACAGGTAGACATGATGTCTTGACGGACAATTGGGCGGCACCAGTCAGGAGGAAGGAGTTGTGACGTCACGTGGGTAGGGTCTATAGTATTAATTAATATCTAATTTTAGAACTGATATAATCTAGTTAATTAAACCAACTGATCACCTTAGAAAATAAAAGGATCACCGAAAGAGCTTTGCCTCTTCCAGAGGGGCCGTTAGACGAGATAGAAACTCTGAATTTGCCGTCACTCATTTTGACCCAGCTTCAAGTTACAAGCATTGTAAAACACACGGAAGAGGAAATACACCATAATAAATTTGTAACAGGAAGTTATGGTGAATTACAAAATAAAATACGTTCGGGAGACAGAAATTAGGCTTTGGTTATTTACACTCCCTCCAAAATTATGCATACTAGTAACAACAAAAAATGAATAATTTTCAACAAAGAAATAACCACAATTCAGTAAGTGAAAGTTGTCAATATCAACGTACAGTACAACATGTCAAGTGTCAATATTTTGTGTGGCCACCACTATTATCCAGAACTGCCTTTACTCTCCTGGGCATGAAGTTGACCAGAGTTTCACATGTTGCCGCTGGAATGCTCTTCCACTCCTCCATGACGATGTTGCGCAGCTGCCGGATATTTGAGACTTTGCGCACCTCTACCTTCCGCTTGAGGATCCCCCTAAGATGTTCTATTGGGTTCAAGTCTGGAGACTTGCTTGGCCAGTCCATCACCTTTACCTTCAGCCTCTTCAGTAAAGCCTTGATTATCGTGGATGTGTGTTTGGGGTCATTGTCATGCTGGAACACTGCCCTGCGACCCAGTTTCTGGAGGGAGGGGATCATGCTCTGCTGCAGTATTTCACAGTACATGTTGGAGTTCATGTTTCCCTCAATGGAATGTAACTCTCCAACACCTGCAGCACTCATTCAGCCCCAGACCATGACATTCCCACCACCATGCTTGACTGTAGGCATGACACACTTATCTTTGTACTCCTCACCTGGTTGGTGCCACACATGCTTGAGACAATCGGAACCAAACAAATTAATCTTCGTCTCATCAGACCATAGGACATTGTTCCAGTAATCCGTGTGCTTTATTGACATGTCTTCAGCAAACTGTTTGCAGGCTTTCTTGTGTACCGTCTTCAGAAGAGGCTTCCTACTGGGGTGACAGCCATGCACACCAATTTGATGTAGAGTGCGGTATATGGTCTGAGCACTAACAGGCTGACCCCGGCTTACATCTTCAATCTCTGCAGCAATGCTGACAGCACTCCTGCGATGATCTTTCAAAGAAAGCATTAGGATGTGACACTCTGGACGTGCACTCAGCTTCTTTGGACGACCATCCTGAGGCCTGTTCTGAGTTGACCCTGTTCTTTTAAAACGCTGGATGATCTTAGATCCGGTGCTGCAGCTCAGTTTCAGGGTGTTGGCAATCTTCTTGTAGCCTTGGCCATCTTCATCTAGCACAACAATACATCTTTTAAGATCCTCAGAGAGTTCTTTGCAATGTGGTGCCATGTTGGAACTTTCAGTGACCAGTATGAGAGTATGAGAGCAGCGAGGACGCTGCTACCCCCGTCTCATCTGGCTAGATGGACCTCTTCTTGCTCCTTTACTCCACTGCATTTTTACGGACTGTAACTTCGCCTGCTAATTCCCTATTAGCAGTTCTGGGGTTCCTGTCTATCCGTCCTGGGAGTGGATCTCTCCTGACTGTGGTACTCCCCGAGGTTTCTCATTTTTCTCCCAATTGACTCTGGAGTTTTTCCTTGCCGGCATGGAGGGTCTTAAGGATAGGGGATACCCAGGACTTGAACTGTATCTATTTATCTTTGTTGCTTCATTTCTAATTGTGTATCATATTGCCTCTGTAAAGCCCTTTGAGACATCTGCTGTGATTGAGGGCTATACAAATAAAATTGAATTGAATTGAATTGAATGAGAGCTGCACTACAAATTTGAACACACCTGCTCACTATGCACACCTGGACCTAGCAACACGAATGAGTCACATGACATTTTGGAGGGAAAATGATAAGCAGTACTCAATTTGGACATTTAGGGATGTACGTATTTAATTAGGGGTGTACTCATTTTTGTTCCCAGGGGTTAAGATATTAATGGCTATATTTTTAGTTATTTTGAGGGGAAAATAAAAACTATTATATAAGCTGCCCACTGACTACTTTTCATTGTGTCAAAGTGTCATTTTGTCAGTGTTATCACATTAAAAGATACACTTAAATATCTGCAGAAATGCGAGGGGTGTACTCACTTTTGTGATACACTGTATGCCACAACTGGACCTTACCCAGTTCAAAACAGGATTCTTCTGATGGTTGAAGCAGGACTCTCACATATAACATAGTACACATCTCATGAACAACGAGATTTTTGTCTTTTTCTTTTTATGTTGGCCGAATCAATTATATTAAAAGTAAACTAATGAAAATTGCTGCAGTAGTTTCATTCTTTTAATAAGCCATGTAACTAGCTATGATCCAGTGTTTGAATGATTATTATATTATTCCGATTTTTATTTATAACTTATTTGTTTTTCTCTGTTTAATTGCCATTTGTAATCGTACCAGCATTAAGGATTTAGTGTAGATTTTTGGGCAGTGGAACGAATTAATGGAATTATAATGTGTTCCTATGGGAAAAATCCTGCTCGACATACGACCATTTCGACTTACAAACAAGGCCCTGGAATGAATTAACTTCGTATGTAGAGGTACCGCTGTATAAGAACAGGACCTACAGACCCAGCTACAGTTTTGGATCCGGTATGGTTGCACATGTTTCTTCACTGTTAGTTATTGGTGGCTGAATTGGTTTTAATTGAGGGATTTTGTGGATCTGGAAGGTTTCCTTCAATACTATGTTGAAAATTTCCACTCACTGGCACAAAAAACCCTACTGTATGTGTATTGCTTGAGTTTGAAAATACTAGCCTCACGATTAGAGGTGGGAATCTTTGGGCACCTAACGATTCGATTACGATTACGATTCAGAGGCTACGATTCGATTATAAATTGATTATTGATGACACCCCCCTTGCCCCGCTATTAGCTGCTTTTAATGTTTTGTACATTAGTTACAAAAACTGTTAAAAAAAAAAAAAGCCTCGCAGGCTTAAATAAACGACTATTTCAGTATCAAGTTAACGGTTAAAAACAATAAATAATATACTCAAATCCCCATTCTGTTTCAGCAGCTTTAAACTACATTCAATTAATTTAATGTTGTGAATCAACCGTTAAAGTTGTTAAAATTGCTCCCGTTATTCCATAATTTCCCTTTTGTCTACTTTCGACATGTGAAAGTTTTAAAACTATTTTAAAGATAGATTCAAGTCAATATTTTACAGATTTAGGAGTATTTTAGATAAAAAGTTAATTAGGTTTGCTTGGAAGTAGGCCTGTCGCGATAACAAATTTTAATGTGCGATAATTTATTTAATAAATTATTGCGATATGCGATATTATTGCACCCCCCCAATTAAAAAAAAAAAATACAAAAACACTGTGAGAATACAGTTTATATTAATAGATCATGTACACCCATTTAAACGCAATAAATGTTTACTCTTAAATTCAAAAATACTTTTTAGGAAATCACAACCAAAAACAATAGACCATGCCTCTTTTAAGTAAAAGACAACAATATTAATACTGCACAGAAACACAGAAGAAATAAAATGTGTTTTTTAAGAAAAATAAAATTCCACTCAATAATTTAACCATCTAGGCAAATGAAAACGTTTCCCCTCACAGCTTCTGCTCTGGCGTTCCATGTGTAATACAGTGGTACTTCTACATACGAAGTTAATTCGTTCCAGGAGCTTGTAAGTCGAAATGGTCGTATGTCGAAATGGTCGTATGTCGAGCAGGATTTTCCCATAAGATAATGACATAAGATAATAACATATAATTCCAATAATTCGTTCCACAGCCTAAAAACCCACACTACATCCTTAATAAATACTGCTGTTACTTTTGCAAATAGCAATTACAAAGAGCAAAACAAATAAAATAGGAATAAAAATCATAATAACAATAATACAATCATTGCAATAATAACAATAATACAGTACAGTACCTGTAATAATGTAACAAATCGGCTTCCAATGTGGCGGACTTTTTTTGCTGTACCTGAACGCACCGCGGGGCTGATGGTGAGCAGGAGAGCGCTATTTTACTTTCTGTTTTGTTTCTGTTTTGATCCTGGCGTCAACAGCAGTGGACACTCGGCGAGTTGATGGAATAATGATTTGAAACCTGACGAAGCTGGCGATTTCTTAGGCGATGTTACCACAATAAGAACTGTCACCTTAACTTATAAAGACTGGCGAACGGAGGGGGACCGCCAGCATTCTACGACCCAGTTCATGGATGCACACACCATGCTTATATTTTGCTATCATTCACATCATCATTTCAATGACCTTTTCTTTTTTTTCTCCACCTGCACTAAACTTAAACTGCACTAAAAACAAAACTCAGCATTTTGCGTAGTTGGTAACAAGGAAGCCGAAACAGCACGTCAGCCGCACGTGCGCACGCAGGTGCACGCGAGGCGATAAATCGCAGCGGAAAAATGATCGCCTTCATTTTTATTTATCGTGCGATAAATGGAATTATTGCATATTGCGACAGGCTTACTTGGAAGGTTCGCTACAACAGCCTTGCTTTAAGATGGCGGCCGTTTACTAACGCCAGCATCTACTATACATGTGCTGCTAACGCCACCGAGTCAATTTTGCATCTAGTCCTATATAAATATGGTATCTACCGTAACATTATGTGCACGTACTTTGTAGCAGCTGTCGGCAGCTGCCAGGTATGTTGTTGTTGTTTTTTTTATCTCGCGGCATGAGTTGAGCTAGAGCCGTGAGTTGAGCATTGGCATTACCTGAGGGGCCGGGTAATGACAAGCATGATGTTTAGCTACTCTCGCTCCGTTCCTCATTGCGTCCCGAAGACCGCGCGGCGCGCTGAGTGTGTTTTACTTCCGCTTTACTTGACATATTTGAATAATCGAAATTTGGATGTTTGTGAATCTTCCTCGAATCTTCTATGGCCGAATCGCGAATCATCTAAGAATCGGAAATTTCGCACACCTCTACTCAAGATGTACATAAGGAAATAGACCAGAACTATGACACTCGGATTAGGAGGGGCGGTCTGAAGCCACAGAAATCGGATGTCATATCAAGTTTGTTAACGAGAATCAGGTGTTTCTCCCCGTGAGTGGAACACCTGATATCAAGAGGCTAAGGCGTTAAAATGGTCTTTTGGACATCTGCGCAAGTTGATCCATTCGTCACATTTTTTCCTTCGAATTTTTGGTTTCGGGAAACATATGAAGGAAACATCCTTCATATGTCGTAATGCCTAGAGTCGTTTCTCCAAGTTCACTAGCAGCAGTGTTTGATTAGCATGTTCTTTTTTGAAAGATTACCGGAGACAACAAACAGAAATAACATGGATTGTATGCGAGGGTGTGTCAATAATATCCCACTTCCGCGTTACGAGGGCGACGTCACAGTCAAGAAATAGCATTCATGCGGTACGCTATTGGGACGTAACATGGTTGATTTCAGTATTAAAGCTAGACAGTTGCCATTTGAAAGGACATTAGTTTTGTGTCATCTCTATATTTTTTTCTCTACACTATAAAACGAGTTAGCATCCACAAGGACGGTTGCTTTCATAGTTATTGCCAGGGCTTGTAAACAAATGTGTATAGAAAAAATATATGTATTTTGAAGAGTGATTATGGGGTGATGTGATTACAAGAAAAAATTGACGGTAAATTGGTTGGTTTTGAGTGGTTTCCACTGTGTTTCCACTTACCATTATCAATCATCCGTTGCTTGGTCAGAATCATGAGCAGACGGTCAACTTCAAAAACTCCGACTCCTGGGGTGATGACCACTGACATCTGACCAGTCCGGTCAAAGTTACGATTGATATAATGTTTGTCAAACACTAGAAAGAAAAAAATCAAGATCAGCTTTTCTAAATGTGGAAACAATTGCTATTAACTTTACTGTTGTCTTCTTCAAAATTATAAGTGACAAACAAATGGGACTGTAGATACGTTTGAGTGAGTTTTGGAGCAGCAACCACCATGTAAACTTCTCTTTATCATGGATTATCTTCCACATACTTCAGATTAGCAGAAGACCTTTAACTGACACCTGGGTCAACACTAGGACGGATATGGATATTTCACAACGAACATCACACCTGACCACACAGCAGCATTTACAATCCCTGCTGCTGCAGAGAGAAGAGAGCAAAGAGCAAGCGCCAAGCCTCCCAGTTCACAGGAAGCAGTATTCTCAACATGAACACAAATAGTGGGCATTTCTACTCGCGTTACGCTTTTACTTGAAACAAATACAAGTCGTGTCACCTGAGTATCTGGCTCATCCCTAACATCCAGCATTGTTTCTTCTATAATTTGTTCTGATTTTTAACGGCTTCTGGAGAGTTGGTTGGCTTTTCGGGGGCTGTTCTCAGTCTAGAGTTCCGTCACTCCCCCCCGTGTGAAAAAAAATAGGCTTTGGGATTGGAAGCTGACAATAGAATGGTACCTAAATCCAGATGAGATAACGACTTCATGCTAATCCTGCGAGACTGGAAGATTCTCACAGTGTTGCAGCATGCTGATAGGCCCAGAGGTGGGTAGAGTAGCCAAATATTTCACTCAACTAAGAGTAGTGTTACTTCAAAATATTATTACTCTAGTAAAAATAGTCATCCAAAAAATGTACACGAGTACAAGTAAAAACGTATCTGGTAAAATGAATACTCAAGTGATGAGTAACATTGTGAGTAACTGATATTTTTCTAAACGATGGTGTTTTTTATTTTCTCAGCACAACATCATCTATCCATCCATCCATCATCTGCCACTTAATCCGGGGTCGGGTCACTGGAGCAGCAGCTTTAGCAGGGAAGCCCAGACTTTCCTCTCCCCAACCACTTCAACCAGCTCCTTCGGCAGGATGCCAAGGCGTTCCCAGGCCAGCCCAGAGACATTGTCTCTCCAGCGGGTCCTGGGCCGTCCCCGGGGCCACCCGTTGGTGGCACATGCCCAGAACACCTCTCCGGGGAGGCATCCGAACCAGATGCCCGAGCCACCTCAACTGGCTCCTTTCAACGCAGAGGAGGAGCGGCTCAACACAGAGTCCCTCCCAGATGACCGAGAGTCTCACCCTATCTCTAAGGGAGAGCCTGGACATCCTGTAGAGCAGGGGTGGGCAAACTATTCCACAAAGGGCCGCAGTGGGTGCGGGTTTTTGTTGCAACCCATTAAGAGGACACATTTTCACCAATCTGCTGTTTTACAAGTGCAATCAGTCGATTGCAGTCAGGTGCTTCTTATTTCTGCTGAAACCTCATTAGTTATACAATCTGTGCTGGGTCCGTTGGAACAAAAACCAGGACCCACTGCGGCCCTCGAGGACCGGTTTGCCCACCCCTGCCGTAGAGAAAACTCATTTCGGCCGCTTGTATCGGGATCTTGTCCTTTTGGTCACGACCCATAGGATCATTGGAACACTCAAATTCCTACACCACGATAAGGTGATGACTCACGGGTTCATTTATATGAACTGTTATTATAATACTGTACTATATTACATGACCACATTAGTTGAAAACACTGCACACATATCATGGAATTGCGACGAGATAAATCTACAGAAAATTAACACCACCCGTCCAAACAGCATGCGCACCCTCTAGTGGAGAAAACGTTTCTAACCATGAAATTAAAAGGATCATATCTTCGGTTTTCCGTCTATCGGTGCCAAATAAAACCAAGGAGAGAGCTTGAAATCTGCGCAGTCGAGTACTGTTGACTCTATGTCAAATACTCTAGTTTTTATGGCGCTTTACAGACCCCACATGATTAAACAGGCCGGCGTAATCATTGCCTTCTGACTGCCACCTTGTGTGTGGTCATGTGACCGTATTGTTACGTACGTTTGGTATTATCGAGTGATTATTGTTGCGACATCTCATTGCTGTTACTGCAGTGCTTCTCAATTATTTTGTTACGCCCCCCCAAGGAAGACATGTTTCACGCCCCCCCCAAACTCTGCCGCCACTGTAAATAGTATCATTTGTCTATAATATTACTATTATAAGTACGACTCTGCCTTACATTGTGTCCTTTTTTTTCTATTAGAGAAAATAGAAACTATCAACTCATAAAGTATAACTTTATTAACATTGTTTTGTTTATAACAGAAAAGTCTTAACGCGCATCAATTTTCCATTTGGCAATTTACCAGAGAATGACAGGTGCTTGGGTTCGTTTATCTTAGTTTAATGAACTATTTACAATATGTTTACAAACAGTGAATAAATTTGATTAACTAATTATTAGTTTAAATCTGTTCACCCAAAGTAACAAATATACCTGTTGAATGTCTAAATTACAGTTAACCAATAAACACACTTCAAATTTACAATACATAATCGCACAGTAGAAAATACCACAAAACGTTCAGTGGCTTCAAATCGTTTTTTTTTCCTTTAAGCGGGCCCACAGTCCCCCCCCCCCACACACACACACACACTGTCTGTCCCTCTGCCAATCTCGATCCTCCAATCAGCGGTTTATGTGCTTCGCTCAGTCCTCTCGCGAGAGAAAGTAACAGTTCTTCTCATTGTCTTTATGGCAACGTAACTTAAGCAATAGCATGCTCATATGCTTAAATCAGACATGTCCAAAGTCCGGCCCGGGGCCAAATGCGGCCCGTGGTCAAATTTCATCTGGCCCCCAGCTTCTGTCATAAAATCAATAACGTCTGGCCTGCACACAGACTTAATAAATTGGTCAGCAGTACTGCAACCAGCATATGAAGTAGCTTACACACGAAATGCTGCTCATTTACCCACTAAAAGGCAGCAGCACTTTAACCCTTTACTGCCAAATGTATCACATTTGATATCACATCTAACATTTCATGATTTTGAGACTAATTTAGAATTTTGACAATAAAAAAAATGATGGATGCAAGTCAACACATGCATTTGCAGGTTCCATGAGAAAAAAAACATGATTTATGATTGGTTATAGATATCAGAGCGCTTATTACACATATTTATTTTAACTTTCTCCTTTACAAATTTGGGAAAAAAAGGTTTCATTAGGACCTTATTTTTAAAATTTTGGGATTTTCTGATAATTGCTTCATGTTTCAGGTATTTAAGGGCTAAGCAACATTACCCCGTGTGACCCGTTACTTCCATTTTCTAAAATGGCGACAATCAACAAAAAAAGAAAGTTGACAGTGACGGCCGACGCTTCAAGGATAGGTGGAAACTGGACTATTTCTTCACTAAAATACGCAACAACTGTCTGCCTCATTTGCAAAGAGACAGTCGCTGTTTTTAAAGATTTCAATGTGAGGCGATATTATATTACCAAACAAGACACACTGACATGTACAACAAGATTACAAGGAAAATACGCAGTGAGAAATTGAAGCAACTTGAAGCTAGTGTAATTTCACAGCAGCAGTATTTCGCAAGAGCCCAAGAGTCGAAAGAGAACGCCACAAAGGCTAGTTGCGAGATTGTTGAAATTGTTCATTAAAAAAAATAATAAAGCAAATGTGACACTGAATGGCTTGCTAAAATTTTCATATATTGTTCTACGTAAAGGATGTCAGCCAAGGTCGGCCCCCCACATTTTTACCACACCAAATCTGGCCACCTTTGCAAAAAGTTCGGACACCCCTGGCTTAAATGTTCATCATTTCACAAAGAAAAAACAAGTGTGTATCGATTGAGGCCTGCTTGTTCAGGAAAACGGATCCTTTTCTTTTAAGTTTTCCTCTGTCAAGTGGGAGGGGCGAGGCCACGGGATGTAAACATCGATTGCGTGAAATAGGCTGTATTGGCTGAGCCAAAATTGTGTTGGTTCGTTCCACTGAAATGGATCTACGTGACCTCTGCATTGTAATTTACATACGTTGCTAATTACTACCAAAAAAAAAAGTTCTACTCACGGTTTCCAGTCATTTTTTAGTAATTAGCGTTTTCGTGTCGGTCTTTTTTTCCCCCGTGGCGCAGTGATATTGATACGGCGGAGTCGTATCGTCAGTGTGTGAAGCCATTTTAGGTCACGTGCACCAATAGGAGACGAGGACTGTTGCTATGCGCTTCGATAAACAAACAATATGGCGGCGACCGTGCCAAGCTACAACACGAGCGAAGATGAACCAAAGATAAGAAAACCGCATTCGGAATTTAGTCAAAAGGCATCGAAACGATGCTATATGCATCTCTCAACTGTCCAAGGGCGAAAAGGGGCAGGAATTTGGAAAAAACGTGCAGAGCCCGCGTGGTTGCGTCAGACAATGGCTTTCTTCCCAGGCTCCGTCGAAGGATCTTGCTGAAAATGCGTCGACTGGGATTTTTAACGACATTCACTACAGGTAAGCCACACGCACGCCTTTACTACAAGGTTAATTGTTATTAACTTATGCTAAAAAAAAAATCTTATTTAAACTAGTGTCGTAACGATACCACTTTGTTATAAAATGTATATAGGGTACAGTGTGTCGAAAGTGAATCCAGTAGAACTTTTTATTGCATACCAGTTATGGGTGACAATGGCTAAATAAACCTTTTGGCTCAAGAACATCAAGCTGTAGTCAATAAAAGCCCTGATACTGACGTGGCAGTGATTGCTGTTAGTCTGCAGATAGATTTACAGTGTAAATTGCATTTTTTCACAGGAGGAGGCAACAGAACGAGGACTGACGTCTCTAAGGTCTCTGCAGCTCCTGGCACTAGTGTGTGTTCAGCACTCATTGTCATCCATACATTCACAGGTTGTGACTCTGCTTGTGCCTTTCATGGCAAAGGCAAAAAAAACCTTTTCTTTTGCACGTCATAAAAAAGAATACCTGACTGGGTTTGCAAAGCTGGGCAGCAGTTTTAAACTTGACCTACAAACATTTAACACGTTGTGTAAATACGTGTGCCACCTACTATTCTTTTATTTCTATTTTTTTTAATTCGTTTTTCAATATTTGTATGTGTAATAATGTGTATTTCTATAGTATGAGATACTTCCATGTTTAAATAAATGTGTACCAACAGTACTATACTTGAATGATTCCAACCTTTTGTGTATATACAGTGTGATTAAAAAAGGCTGTGCCAAAATCAAAATGCCATGTCAAAAACGAAAAACATAAAAAATTTTTAAAAAAAACTACCTTGGACAGATGTAGGAAGTAACTAAGTTTAATTTCATGTTTTCATAGTACTCAGATATGGCCATCACCAGCAGCATGGACAACATCAAGTTGACATGAGAATTCCTCCCTCCCGCGTTGATTGCGTCTGTTATGTAATCTTTCATGTCATCAATATTCGCTGGAAGTGGTGGAACATACACTTAGTGTATAACATACGTTATGTGCCATAAAGATGGATAACGAACTTTGTCTTTAACATACCAACACGTCCAGCAAGTACTGATGATGTGAAATATCGAACAACAGTCGCAATCAAGACAATAACTGCGACATGCACACGTTTGAGAGGAATTCTCATCGTGGCTTGATTTTGTCCGTGCTGCTGGGTGTGCTCACATTTGAGCACTTGTGAAACATGAAATAAAACTTGGAAGTTATCTTCAACACGTGTCCATCACTTCTTTTGTGATGTCTTTCATTTTTTAAGTATCACCTTATGATTTTGGCACATTATATTTTTGATCACCCTTTAATTTTTTTGTCTTATTCCATTTTTGCCATGATTCACATCTAGGAGGGTGTGGTAGCAATTGGGTTGATTTTCAGCTATTTATGATCATGGCGTGCATTTTTTATTTTATATATTTCATTGCATAGTAGGTTGTGATATTTTTAATATGACACATAAGCCTTTAGCTTAATTCAATATATATTTCATTGTGCTGGGTGCAAATCATTAATGTTGAAGTGTTTCCTTCAAGAAATTAGCTACATTTCTCATTCTGAATTCACCTATGTGTATACTAAGGCACCAATACTTGTTTCAAATGTTTGGTAGATGTGTTTATGACATTTGATAAAGATTTTGTGTTGCCAGAATTAATATAACACTTAAAACAAGCAAAAACAGCAACACTAGATCTGTATTTTTGTGTATTCACATCAGGATACATTTCTGGCTGGTGACTAAGTTAGGAGGGTATTGGCTTTGAAAAAATCAATTTTCTAAGCACTTTTTCCATGGTCCCAATAAAGCCATATTTCCACAAGCTTGTCCATTCGCAGCACTTCCTGGTCAACTCTAATCTTTTAATGGACGACGGTCTCACAGAAGAAGTTGTAGCTGTCAGTGAAGGGTGTTTCAGTTCTGAAAAACACGCACACACACATAAACCATGTGAGAACTGTTTCATCCATATCATATTTACATAATCTTCCAATCCAAATGATATAGGCTTGTCTATTCTGCCATTTTTTCCTGAATAAAATTATCAAATAGGTTTTTGGAACTACGGTTAAACAGACTAAATACTATGTTATTTGTCAATCTAAACTTTTTGCTCAAAGTTAATAATCTAACATCATAATAATGACCGCTACAGCCCAGAACTCACATTGCAAGTCTTAACTTCATATGTGATCTGACCAGAAGCCCACAACTCCCATAGTTATTCACAACAAAAGGCGTGTGTGTGGCTTACCTGTAGTCAATGTCGTTAAAAATCCCAGTCGACGCATTTTCAGCAAGATCCTTCGACGGAGCCTGGGAAGAAAGCCATTGTCTGACGCAACCACGCGGGCTCTGCACGTTTTTTCCAAATTCCTGCCCTTTTTCGCCCTTGGACAGTTGAGAGATGCATATAGCATCGTTTCGATGCCTTTTGACTAAATTCCGAATGCGGTTTTCTTATCTTTGGTTCATCTTCGCTCGTGTCGTAGCTTGGCACGGTCGCCGCCATATTGTTTGTTTATCGAAGCGCATAGCAACAGTCCTCGTCTCCTATTGGTGCACGTGACCTAAAATGGCTTTACACACTGACGATACGACTCCGCCGTATCAATATCACTGCGCCACGGGGGAAAAAAAGACCGACACGAAAACGCTAATTACTAAAAAATGACTGGAAACCGTGAGTAGAACTTTTTTTTGGGTAGTAATTAGCAACGTATGTAAATTACAATGCAGAGATCATGTAGATCCATTTCAGTGGAACGAAATCCATTTTCTAAGCACTTTTTCCATGGTGCCAATACAGCCTAAAATGTTTTGTTAGAGTTTTATTTGTAATATTTAATTATTCAGTTGTGGTGCCGACTCTTTAACATGGCTTGCCATTTTAAACCTCATGCTGTTGGCAAGCAAAAAATTGAATGAAATGGGAAATCACTTAAAACTAGGCAACTCACTTGCTCGATATACACGATGCAATCTTTTTGTTAAGATTGACAGGGACTGTTGAAGTAATTGTGTTTAAAAAAAAAATTGGTCAATTTATGCTGTGAAGTTTTATTGTTTGAGTTGTAATTTACTGAGCGATGAGTAGCCATCGTGGCCCAGCATAATCTGATCCTTGTTCTTGCTGTGTGACTGGGGCAGTCAAGTTTAGCCCTCTTTGTATTCAAATATACTTGATGACCACGTGACCTCATGGCTCAGACTGCTGATGACCATGCGAGCCACAGCACCTCACAATAAAAATGCCTTCCGCGTGGTCTGCAGTTTTCTGCATGTATTAGGCCTGACTCCAAAGTTCAAATCTAACAAGGACGAAGCTTGATTTTTGGGGGGAAGCAGCCGCTTTTGTTCATTAATGTTGTTATATTTGAATCCCTAGGGATCATTCTTAATGTTTTGTTGTTGAGCTTTTGAAATATCTTGTTCAAATTAGGGCTGTCAAAATTATCGCGTTAACGGGCGTTAGATATTTTAACGTGATTAATTTTTAAAATTAATTGACACAATTAACGCACATGCCCCGCTTAAAATAACAGCAGTATCATGTCCACTTATTACTTGTGTTTTTTGTCTCCCTCTGCCGGCGCTTTGGTGCGACTGATTTTATGGGTTGACATCAACAATGGCGAGCTTCTAGTTTTTTTTTTTTTTTTGGAAAATTTTACAAATTGTATTAAAACGAAAAAATTAAGAGGGGTTTTAATATAAATTTCTAAAACTTGTACTAAAATTTATCTTTTAAGAACTACAAGTCTTTCTATCCATGGATCGCTTTAACAGAATGTTAATATTAATGCCATCTTGTTGATTTATTGTTATAATAAACAAATACAGGGTGACCCAAAAAAAAGTTTACACTCAGTTGACTGCTTGTTTAAAAGCCATTGAAACATATCTTAATAGGTTGTCATGCTTAAGTGATTCATTAAGGTCACTCAATGCAGCTGGTAATCTCTCGTCTCTACAATTCCTGTGCTTCTGCTGAAAATGAAGAAAACTTTAGCTGTACCTGAATTGCTGCGTGCCGGTCTGACACCTACTGAGATTGCAGCAAATCTGAGAATATCCAGATGTGCAGTCTACAAAGTTAAAAAGAAGCTGAAAGATACTGGAACAGCCTCACGAAAACCTGGGTCTGGAAGTGCCGATCTGTGCGGACCAAAAAGTTAATTGACAAGGTGATATGTGGCCACCCCAGAGTCCAGATCTCAATCCCCTGGATTATAGCATATGGGCAACTGTGGAGGACAGTGCCTGTAAGAAGCCACAAACTTCTGTGGCAGCCTTGGAGAGGTCCATTGTTAGATCTTGGGAAAAGATGACAGCATCCTACATAAAGAAGCGTTCCGCAGGCGCCTGGAGGCTGTTGTGACACTTAAGGGAGGACACATTAAAAAATAAAGTGTACTGTACATGTTCTTTACAATAATGTATAATTTGTGATTAAATTCTAAGATGAATAAACATGGCATTTAAGTTGTATTATGGCAGTGTAAACTTTTTTTTGGGTCACCCTGTACGGTACTTATGAACAGTATGTTGAATGTATATATCCGTCTTGTGTCTCTTTCCATTCCAACAATAATTTACAGAAAAATATGGCATATTTTATAGATGGTTTGAATTGCGATTAATTACGATTAATTAATTAAGCTGTGATTAACTCGATTAAAATTTTTAATCATTTAACAGCCCTAGTATAGATGTATTTTAGTTTTGATCAGTTTTATTACATATTTTGTATATAATTGAAGGACTGAAACTCGCTTAACATAAGAAATTGCATTTTTTGAAAGGCACTAGAAAGATTTTGACAATTTAGCAGACCGACCGTTAAAAGAAAGGTTGATGGCTTCCAAGTAGTTTCCCTGAGCAGAAGTTGAATTATATCCAGTGGGAAAGCCATCTGACATAAAAACAAGAACAGTCTCCGGTTAATACACAAAATCCTAGAAAAGGTGCCAAAAACTCATCCAAAATGGCACCTCCTTCTTTAAGTCGCACCAGGACAGGATACTGAATGAAGAGATTCTTGACAGTGACCAATAAGGACGCCCAGTCATCGCGCCTCTCATTCTGAGCAACAACTCTTAATTATAAAAGAACATAAACTTTCAATCCCTATTTTGCTGGCACATCATAAAATTATAATAATACCTATAGAAGTCTTCATAAAAACGTCCTTCAAGATCCTGTTGGATGGATGCTCTCAGACTCTCAGGAAATTCATCTGGAAAATATGATTGATACATCAGGCCATTGTTTGGACCGACATATTCTCAAGAATTTTGAAGTCTTTTATTTGGATTTGCAGATTCTGCTCTTTTTTTTTCTTTTATTGATTTTCTCTGGGAGGAACACGGAATTAGGTCATGGGCGGGAAAGTACCGAAAAGACTAGTAAAGTTGATGGGAGGGCCTAACCTAACCCTATACAGGGCCATATAATCCAGTCGAGTCACATATATTTATGTTGCCCGTATTCACAACAAATATCTCAGAAGGCTTCACAGTTGACAAACAATTTTGGCATCCTCTGAAAGAACAAGGAAAAACCAACAAGGGAAAACCTTGAGAAGGGCCAGAGATGGGAGATCCCCCCTCCACATGACCAGGCAACAACAGTATGCAACACTTAACAAATTGAATGATGCTAAAACCAATATTGATCCATGTACGGTTTAAAATGCGCACCGTGGATTTTTGTAAAAATTTAAGGATTTTAGATGCGCATTATAGTGCAAAAATATCAAGTATATACCAGTGTTGTTTTCATCGAAGCTTGGGAGACTAGAACATAACGAGAAAAATAAAGAGTTTTCTTGTCTGACGAAACGTAAATTTGACATTTTATTATTGTACGTCAGTCAGTACGTCAGATAAACAAAAAATAGTACCAAAAATAACGGGCTCACCTTTTGATTTGGCATTGTAGAACGTACGTGAAAAGAGCACAACTGTCACTTCATGATTGCAATTCTTTTCCTATGTAAAACAGAAATAATACAATAATTTTCATGATATACATGTAAATGTACACAGTGTGTATGAATATTAGTGCTGTGAGTTAAACGCATTAATAATGCCGTTAACACAAACCACCTTTGAAGGCGTTAATTTTTTTAGCACCCGATAAACTATTGCCCTTCCCGCATCCCACAATTTGGAATTGAAGAGAACGCAGGCTCTCATGGCCACCATCTCTGGGAGAGAGCAAAATAATGCTGGTTATTTGATCCTGGTAAAACACAAATTTGGGGGTTTCAATGGCGAAAATGGAGCACGTTGAGGTGGTGTGACCAGCGTGAACTTGGCTAGATGCCATTCTGGTTGTTTGTAGGGATGTCCCGATCACATATTTTTGCACCCAAGTCCGAGACCTGATTTTGAGAATCTGCCCGAACTGAGTCCTGAACTGATAATCCGATACAGAGGGGAAAAAAAGTACAGTACCGGTTATTCCAGGACAACCACAATTAAGATAATTGCGAGTCTAATTGCCGACAACATAGTTTCAAATTCAAGATGCTTATTTCTTCCACCATCATTATTTTTTGAATAATATTTAGCTGGTACCAAGTGAAAGAAGCTGGCCTCATCTACGGATCATCAGTTAAACAGGTGTGTCCAAACCTTTTGCAAAGGGGGCCAGATTTAGTGTAGTAAAAATGCGGGGGGCTACGTTGGCTGATTTACATAGAACAATATATTTTCATATATATTTCATATATCAAATGTTAGCAAGCCCTTCAGTGTGTCACATTTGCTTTATTATTTTTTTAAAATTCATAATTTCAACAATCTCGTCTTTGTGGCGTTCTCTTTCGACACTCGGGCTCTTGCGAAATACTGCTGCTGTGAAATTAAACTAGCTTCAAGTTGCTATAATTTCTCGCTGCGTATCTGCCCTGTAATGTTGTCGTACATGTCAGCGTGTCTTGTTTGGTCATATGGCGTCACATCGAACACTCGAAAACAGTGACTGTCTCTTTGCAAATGAGGCAGACACAGTTGTTGCGTGTTTTATTGAAATAGTCCAATATCCACCTATCCTTGAAGCGTCGGCCATCGCAGTCAACTTTTTTTTTTTTATTGATTGTCACCATTTTAGAAAATTGGAATTAAAGGGTCACACGGGGTAATGTTGCTTAGAGTGCTGCTCTTAAGGTTTTTAAAAGTTTCGTGAGAATAGGCTGAGTTTCTGTGGACAAGATAGTTGTTGATATCAAGGTAGCTGATGTCAGGCAGAGAGGGCGAAGACAGCGGGTCGAAAAATATCGATTTAGGCATCAAATATGGATCTGGCGAATGGATAGACTGAAGCTTTTCCACATAATGCCTTTTATGCAACGCATCCAATGAGTTTACAGCGTCTGAAAGCAACGGGGCTTCCATGAATTGCACTATGAATTGCACGACAAATTGAAACCATTGAGAATACGGATAAACACTGACGGACAATATGGCGGCCGGATACAGCGACACGTCATTCTGTGACGTTGGTGAGTAGGGTCTATACAGGGGTTGGAAAAAATAATGGAAACACCTAACATTTTGGCATGAAAGAATGGCAAGAGGAACATTATAATGAAGTTGAACATCTCCTATGGCCGGCGGAGTCCCCACACCTCGACATTATGGAGCATTTATGGTCAGTTTTAGAGATTCAATTAAGACGTCGATTTTCACCGCCATCGTCTCTAAAAGAGTTAGAGGGTATTCTAACTGAAGAATTGCTTAAAATTCCTTTGGAAACAATTCACACGTTGTATGAATCAATACCTCAGAGAATTGAGACTGTAGTTGCCGCAAATGGCATGTTAAATTAGATTTTGTTGATTTTTTTAAGGTGCTTTTTGTCCAACGCCTGTATATTGCCAAGGCTCCACACCTATTTTTTGCATTGGTTGCACTGGTGTGCTGAACTTTTTTCTTAAGGTGCACCAGCACTAAATGTAGGCGCACTCACATTTTTCATAGCATCACCTTTAATGCCACACTTTTAATCACTCTCCATAACATTCATATAATTCATATGAGCGATTCCCCTCAAATTCACTTACACTTTGACGCTCACGCTGCCGAGAACAGCCTCTAGACCAGGGGTCCCCATCTGCTTGCGACCGGGCCGCAAAGAAAAAAATAATTTAATAACGACCGCATTCTGGCCGAATTAACCCTGTGCCCCTGCTTAACACACCAATATCTCTGTCTACTCTAGATATAATACTACGGGAAAGATTACAATGTTGTCATAGAAGTCCATTGATTGGACTGCTAGCAGTACATCTTGTTTGTGTATATAATATATCTATGTGCGCTTGTCCTCGATAATAGCCCATTACTAGGCCGCGGCGTAGCACATTTGTTCCCACGAGCGAAGATAACAGGAAAACAGACGTCTTTTGAAATATTTTTACGGCGAAAAGGATATTTTTACGGCGAAAAGGGCACCTGACGAGCCTACAACCTCGAAGACCCACGAACTGCGAAGGAGTGGATTCGTGACCCGTTTGTGAATAAACAGAGATCGCAAATGACGGTGACCTTATTAAACGTACATTTGAGACAACAACTGTACCGAGGTTCTGGATTAAAGTCATTCTGCAATATCCTGACATCGCGACAAGAGCGTTGAAAACCTTGCTACAAAAAGCGGGCTTCTTAATTAATGTTTAACGACAAGGCGAAGTCGTTAATGGTGAGCGCGGTGTGCAGCTGTTGTGTGAAGCTTACATGGCAGGATGAATCTGAGGAGAACTTTTCTACAAGTCCTTCCATGATCAAACGTAATATTCCTTTCTTTCAAGAAAGTTTGTAGTGTTTACTTTGGAATCGCTGCATTTGCGCATTTTGCGGCTATGTCTAACGTTACGCGCATGCGCAGAACCGCATCGTTGCAATTTTTGATGGGTTGCAAAATTTGTCAGAACACCGGTCCGTGAAAAAAAAAGACCCAAATAACACCGGTCCGTGGTGCAAAAAAGGTTGGGGACCCCTGCTCTGGACAACGAAGATTGACTAAACGATGATTACCGTAATTTCCCGAATATAAGGCGCACCCGTATATAATGCGCACCCCAAATTTACTTGTAAAATCAAGGGAAAATTATTGTACCCATTTATAACGCGCAACCTAATTTTAGCACCAATAAATAGAAGAATGCAAGAAAACAGAGCTCGTGTACAGATACAGAAATGTCATTTTCAGGGGTGCACATAAGTGGTCCGCATGCGCGCATGCGTACTGGACGTATACGAACGCGCTGGCCCTCAACGGTTTCCATACGCTTTTGCGTACCGATGGCTGACCACTGTATTTGCGGCGGACACGAGATAATCACTTCTCAAAATGTCGGAGGCAGGCCCCACTGAGTAATTATTTCCGTGTTCCCCCACCCCCGTCAAAGGACAGACAGACGACAAAGACGTCACCGGAGCTACCGAAAAAAGGACTTTTGCCGAAAAGTGGCTGCAGGAGGTACCATAGCTAGAAGCAAATGATGCTCGCACGGATATGTGGTACAAAATTTGCCGTGAGAATCGCTGATAACGGCAGCGCATTTTATGTTGGGTCCAAGAATTTCAGCCATCCAAACTTTGAAATGCACGAAAAAAACAGAGCATGTGGCAATTAAGCAAACTATCGATGTCAGGCAGCACCCCACTCGCCCTATGGAAAAGTGGCGGAGTAAAGTTAATGAAGAGCAGCGCCATGCACTGACAAACGTGTTTTTGCTCGCATTTCACAAAGCTAAACATGCACGTTCAATGAGCTCTTATGAGGAGGAGGACATCCCACTTTTACAAAGGCTTGGAGTTAATGTGGGAGCCGCATAATGCCCTTTATTTTGAATTAGTACTGCTTTTATGTTTATTTCTTTACATTTCACTTCAAAGTAATGGCAATTTTGTTGTGCCAGTTGATGTTAATCAGGCATTAATTGTTAATATAATTAATAAAAGGTATTTGGCTCTAACTAAAGCTTGTCATAATTTTATCGCATCAGGCGGGTCGGCTCTCAAGCTCAATGAGGACCAAGTCACATCTCCGGGTCCTCCTCTGAGAACCTGGGCAAAAAAAATATGTGCACCCCTGGTCATTTTACTGACTGGTGAAACACAGCACAAGCATAGCACATTGGTAGTTCAAAACATTAGAGACCCAAAAGACCCAAATAACACCAGTCCGTGGTGCAAAAAAGGTTGGGGACCCCTGCTCTGAACAACGAAGATTGACTAAACGATGATTACCGTAATTTCCCGAATATAAGGCGCACCCGTATATAATGCGCACCCCAAATTTACTTGTAAAATCAAGGGAAAATTATTGTACCCATTTATAACGCGCACCCTAATTTTAGCACCAATAAATAGAAGAATGCAAGAAAACAGAGCTCGTGTACAGATACAGAAATGTCATTTTACTGACTGTTGAAACACAGCACAAGCATAGCACATTGGTAGTTCAAAACATTACCATAAATTGACAATATGTACGGTAATTAGGCCTGAACGATATATCGTTTAAACATCGCCATCGCGATGTGCACGTGTGCAATAGTCCCATCGCAAGTACTTGCAATAGTTTTATTTTTTTTAATCCACAAATGTATGTTGCTCCATGCTTTCTCTGTCCTGAGTTGATCGCTTTAGTGACACTCACACAACCTCCCTGTCCCTCTCCCTCCCTCCCTCTCCTAGGTCTTTGTTCCTCTGCACACTTGCTTATTAAAGTTAACGATGGTTGTGTTTGATCTTGCCACAGAGGCGGACTTCAATCACACCGCATCTTTCAGTCGTCGTTTAACTTGTTAAGCACGTGTTGCATGAAGGAAGCGTGCGCTGGAATGAATGTGTGTGCGTGGAAACGTTGGGGACAGCCGGTGTTCTGACGAATGGGTATGCTTTGTACACCTGTTGTGTTGTGTCCTGGAAATAAACACTAGAAGTGATTCTGCAGCCAAGGTAGATAAACAGAAGCATTAAATAAAGCAAAGCATTTTTCTACTACAGTACATTATTCTTGTTTAAAAATGATTCGATGATCTGCACGTGTGGTACATGATTGGAAAGCTTAAAATCTCAACCTTCTGGGGGAAGAAAAATTTTTAACAGGAGGGCATTTTTTTAAAAAAAAAGAAATGTTTTTTAAACAGCAAAACCCTAGCTGGAGGTGAGAGCATGCGAGAGCAGAATTACAGACACCATGACTTTAACGAGATATTATCGCGTACTTATCTTGTTTCGATCCAAAAGCTCCATGTCGCATGTATCACTGAGTGTCAAGACACAGCTGTGACTGGCCGCAGCTGGATTATTTCATTTTATTTTATGGGTGAAACATGGTACTATAGCAGAAATCGCAGACATCAAGGAGTGGTCGAGATTTTCTTTTTCATATATTTACCCTTTTAAACGTTTTTTTCCCCAATTCTTCTTTTTTCGGGCAAGTTATTTATCATCTATCATAGCAGGGAAAATGCGACAGTAACAAAAAAATACAATTTAGCGAAAGTTATGAGGTAGATATCCGTGACTTTTTTACAGACGCCGTATTTTTCATTGTGACATAATTTGTTTAAAAATTGAAAATATGCGAGTGAATCATTTTTTAAAGTTAGCCATATACATTTTGTAAAGCATATTTTAGGGGGAACATTTTGAAAAAAACATGTCCAATATATGTATAATATGGATCTTTTTTCAATGCAAAAAAAAATATATATATATATATATATATATATATATATATATATTAGGGCTGTCAAAATTATCGCGTTAACGGGCGTTAATTAATTTTTTAAATTAATCACGTTAAAATATTTGACGCAATTAACGCACCCGCTGGCATATTGCCTCAAACATTACAATGAGGCCGTTTATGGACATTAAGAGTGAAGAGAATGCCACCGGCCGCTTGGGGGCAGCGCCGTTCCACACTCATGTTATGTCTTCTAAACGTGGGAGAATTAGTAGTTGTGAGACGTTTATGCTGTATTCACAATGCAATGCAAATTGCTATTTGTGCTCGACACATATTTCGGTAAGTTTTCTTTCTTTTAGTGGCAATTATGTGTCTCTTGTTTTATTATGGGTAAGATATGTTCAGATACAGTGGTGAGAACAAGTATTTGATACACTGCCAATGGGTTTTGGCAGTGTATCAAATACTTGTCCTCCCCACTGTATATGTTATACAGTAAAGGCGAGTGGACACAGGCGCGCCATTTATTGGCATAAGCTTCTCCTTCACAACAAACATAAGTATTGTTTAGTGAAAGCACAACACAAATAATATTCCTATCTCTCAAAAAAAAAAAAAAAAAAATTCTCAAAAAGAAAAGCACTTCAGTCTATAGTAATGAGGCCCTATTCTGACACACAGTTAAACAACAATGCTAAATAAACTGGCATTCCATATCAATTTAGCTATGCAAAATACACGTAAAAGTTTTCACATTCTTCTTATTATTATATTAACTCTACTTTTGATTGAAAATTTTACAAATTTTATTAAAACGAAAACATGAAGAGGGGTTTTAATGTAAAATTACTATAACTTGTAACTATAACATTTATCGTTTAAGAACTACAAGTCTTTCTATCCGTGGATCACTTTAACAGAAAGAATGTTAATAATGCCATTTGTGGATTTATTGTTACAATAAACAAATACAGTACTGATGTACAGTATGTTGTATGTATATATCCGTCGTGTGTCTTATCTTTCCATTCCAACAATAATTTACATAAAAATATGGCATATTTTAGAGATGGTTTGAATTGCGATTAATTGCGATTAATTACGATTAATTAATTTTTAAGCTGTAATTAACTTGATTAAAAATTTTAATTGTTTGACAGCCCTAATATATATATATATATTTTTTTTTCTTTTAATATCGCAATATAATATCGCAATATATTGCAACCCCCCAAAAAATCGCAGCAATAGTTTTTTCCAATATCGTTCAGGCCTAACGGTAATAATAGGATTTGACAACTTCTCCAACTTACCAGAATCTAGGAGAAAACAAAACAGATGTGACTTTTCTTTTAAAGGCTGCTGTATAACTTGCTCGTTTCATCCTGACAAATAAATGTTTCTTCCACGGATTGATACGGTAAAATGAAGGTGAGAACGTAAGTCGGAAATCTGTGAGAGCTCATCGTTGTCAACACGACAGTAACAATAGGAACTATTGTTATTTGGGTTTGAGTTTCCCGAGGGACAGATATAGTTGACAGACACAGGAAGTCTGTGTGCTTACGTTTGTTATGGTCCGAGTTGCGGAGCTGCAATAAACGTTGACTCAAATGAGTTCAAGAAACTAAATTCTGTGCTTTATGAAGAGTGAAAAAAGCAGAATTTAACACAGACGAAATCATTCGGCCGATTAGAGTGAAGTATTGCCGAAACAAAATGGTGACATCACGTACCGTAATGGTCGGCAACGGGTCGCCGCATACGTTTCTTCAACACAACGTGGCCGTGTCAATGAAAAAAAAATTGGTTTATATATATGTAATATATATATATATATATATATATATATTTCTGTCTCCATCCATGTACCCGTTTATAATGCGCACCATGATTTTACAAGTTGATTTTGGGGGAAAAAAGTGTGTGTTATATTCGGGAAATTACGGTAACACATTTGAGGCTTTGATCGTAGAGCTACAGAGCCTTCACTCGCCAGATCAAAGCTACAAACCTGTCAATCTTGTTAACTTTAAGTAGCCAGCTGCCTGCTTACCAAGAAAAGTAGCACGAGAGAGTGAGAGGCTGAATGAGCATGAAGAAGAAAAACATAAATACATTTTCTAAGATAAAAACCCGAATCTTTTCACCCAATTCTGATCTTCTGAAAAATTGTGATTTCCCATCAAGTGATCAGATCGGGACATCCCTAATCGCATTTTTTGATTAAAATACAGCGATTAACCTGCTCGGGCAAAAGTCAGGCGAAACGTCTGCGTTCATATCGCAGGTCTTAATGCACAAATCCGATTTTTTGTCATATCTGTTTTTTTGGCGTGCCCGTTCAGATTGCCTTTGTCCATTGAGACTAGAGATGTCCCGATCCGATGTTTGGATCGGATCGGACGCCGATATGGGCAAAAAAATGCGCATCGGTATCGGATCGGCCAACACGGGAAAAATTCCGATCCAGACTTCCGATCCAGTTTTTGAAAGTCCGGTCCAGGTTTTCCAGTGCACCTATTATTCATTCCAGTTTTTTCTCCGGTTTCCCTAAAATCCGGTCCGCATTTTACGGCACACCTTCAACACACTACATTACCGTCTCCCAATTTACCGAGAGACTTTATCGGTAAAAATGTCGGTAAAAATGTCAGCTGTGTGGGATCATTTCACCTTAAAGGACGACAAAGACGAAGAGGCATAGTGCAACAACATATGCCACAATAAAGTCAAGCGTGGTGGTAAAGCTGTAAGAAGTTTTAATACAACCAACCTAATCAAGCATTTAGCGAAATACCACCACAAACAATATGAGGAGTATGTTAAGAAAACCGAAGACAAAAAGAAAGGTCCTACGCAACTAACACTGGCAGAAACTTTTGCTATGCGTGACAAACTGGCACTCGACAGTCCCAAAGCCCAGGGAATAACAAGAGTCATCGCCGAAGAATTCATTCTGGATGACGAGCCATTATCTCCATGAGTAAAGACGCACCATCCAACACTTAGAACCACGGTACAACATGCCCAGCCATCATTACATCCTTGAGCAATTCGGCCATGGAAGATTCGAGAATGATTCACAAACATCTATATTCCGATTATTGAAATATGTCAAGTAGAGCGGAACTAATACACAGCGCTGTCTTCGGGATGCAATGCGGTCCGTTTCTCATTGCGTCCCGAGAGTATGATGAGAGCATGCTTGTCATAGACCCGGGTAATGCCAATGCTCGACTCACGGCTTTAGCTCAACTCATGCCGCTGGATAAAAAACACAAGAATACCTGACTGCTGCTGACAGCCGCTACAAACTACGTCAACATCGTTTTACTGTAGATAATAGATATCATATGTATATAGAACTAGATGCCAAATGACAGACTCGACGGCGTTAGCAACACTGAAGTATGGACAACTGGATGCGTTAGTAAACAGCCGCCATCTTAAAGCAGGAGACTTCCCTAGTAGGCTGTTGTGAACCTTCCAAACGAACCTTTTTATCTAAAATACTCCTAAATCGGCAAAATCTTGACTTGAATCTATCTTCAAAACAGTTTTAAAACTTTCACATGTCGAAAGTAGACAGAAGGGAAATTATGGAATAACGGGAGCAATTTTAACAACTTTAAAAGTTGATTCACAAAATTAAATGAATTGAATGTAGTTTAAAGCTGCTGATACAGAATGGGGACTTGAGTATTTTATTTACTGTTTTAAAATGTTAACTTGATACTGAAATAGTTGTTTATTTAAACCTGAGAGGCTTTTTATACAATTATTGTAACTAATGCACGAAATATTAAAAACATGTAATAGCTTGGGGGGTTTGTGGGATTTTCCACTGAGGTTGTTTGTGTGTTTTGCTTTTTAAAGACAGTTTACAATATTATTTGCACGTTTTACTGACTATGTCATTTCTGTTTGTTATTTATAATGTTTTGTGTTAGTCACTGAATAAACAGGTCAGTGTCTTGTTACCAACCGTTCTGTGTTATTCAAACTCACCTAATTCACCTGGCTAGTTGTTATCAAGAGTACTAAATAACTTTAAACTTTAACACATGCTCAGATAGGCCGGTATCGGTATCGGCCAGTATCGGTATCGGATCGGAAGTGCAAAACAATATCGGTATCAGATCGGAAATGCAAAACCTGGATCGGGACATCCCTAATTGAGACCGTTCAAGTATGACGCATGCGCACTAATTCGCAGTCTGACAGACACTGAGCAAGAAGACCCGCATGCGCAGAAGCATCAAAACAAATGACTACACATGCTGGCTGTCATCAGTCATTCATATTCAGTCAGATCATATTTTGATTTCCAAAAAGAGGACACAAATAACAGACATAAACAATCCCTGTTTAGGCCTATATTCAAAGTTTCTGTGGATCGATAGCATGCACGTACTGGCCGTGCATGTCACACACACATACGGGCAGTTTGCCCCGACTCTCGGCCGTGTAAGCAATCTTGAAATATTGCTCATATAGAGCAGAGAGAAAACTGATCATTCGCAAGCTTATCCTCTACCCATTTTTAATTTTTTTATGACTGTTGCCAAGTCCGACCCCTTCCCATAAGCCGTGTTCAAGGCAAGCTAGGCGCTCACGAACAGCTGCACCGCTACCATAGCGCGCTGTCTCTCTCGCTCTTTGATGACGTTATTGCAGCATGAATTCTGATTTGGGAGACTTGCCAGTTTAGACTGCCGCAACGTTCTGGAAAAATGTGGCCCAGATTGGATTTAAAGCCCAAACGAAAGTGGCCCAGATCGGATTTGAAACGGTCCATTTCTATGCGACTTGTCCCGTTCAGACCGTCAGGTTAATGACTCACTTGAGTCGGAAACACATTCGTGCATTAAGACCTGCAGTATGAACGTAGCCTTAGGCTCGGATGATACCGCAGGTCTTAATGCACAAATCCGATTTTTTCGTGTTTTTATCACTCAGTACATTTTTCCAGAATGTAGTGGCTGTCTGAACGATCAAGTCTCCCAAATCGGAATTCATGCAGCAATTACGTCAGTAGAGAGCAAGGGAGACCAGGCGCTACGTTAGCGATGGAGTTGCTTATTAAGCGTTAGCGGCTAGCTTGAACACGACTTTTACTACGCAGGAGGCATGCTTGACCACAGTCATAAAAAAATACAATGAAGAAAAGGATAAGCCTGATAATGCTCGGTTTCTTACTGCGTGCCAAATGAGCAATATTTCAGTATTGCTTACATGGCCGAGTCGCTGCAAACTAACGCACACACATAAGGCTCTTGTGTGTGCGCCATGCAGGCACAGTGTGTAGTTATTTGTTTTGATGCTGGTCAGTTTGCTCAGAGTGTGTCGGACTGCGAATTAGTGTGCATGCTCAATACTTGAATAGGTTCAATGGACAAAGGCGGTCTGAACGGACACACCAAAAAACAGATATGACAAAAAGATCTCTACTCAAATAATCGATCGCTGCAGCTCTAGAAAATACGGTACATAAATAAACAAATCATGGGGGAGCCCACATTTCGAGGTGTCGATTTAACAAACCTTGGCCTAAACAACCCGGCACAAGTAGTGTAACACTATATATATTTATACACACTGGTAACTATATATATACATATATATATAATTATTTCTGCATGTGAAAAATCGATTTAAATTTTAATCCCTTGACAGCACTATATTATACACACATACGGTACATACACACACGCACAACATATTAAGGATGAAAAAATCAAAAAACAAAAGAACTCACAAACCTTCCACTTGCCGAAAAGGTCAGAAAGGAAACCATTCACAGCCTTTTCAAAGTACAAATCACCTGGAAGTGAAACACTGAGATGAGACGACAAAATAAAAAAAAAACCTGGAATACCATGTTCAGAGTATGGTACAAAATGTGGTAAGCAACTAACCATATATGTCAAAGTCCCACATCTCACAGCTCATTTGGATGAAGATGTAAACCATTGCAGATGTGGATCGGAACACAACCTATATCAGAAGGACACAAGGTTTATTTACAGTGTAACCACAGGATACGAAATTAATTTGCTCCGCAGTGGCTTTCGTATCATGAGTTTTTCGGATAATGAATCGTATTTTACATGTAAATTATCTAATTTGTACGAAAGCTGTACAAAAACAACAAATTAAATTAACTGTCATGTCCTCTTGTCCTCTGTGTCACCCCATAGTGGCACTTAAGTGTAACTAGTTTGTAGACATGTGCCGATTACTGGTTTCAAGATATACCGTGGTATGAAAACGTCACGGTTTCAAAACCGCAAAAAAATTCTGTCCTACTGTCCCTAAGGTATTAGCAATTTTTTATGTCCCAAAATGCAG